>NC_054486.1:69868199-70191810 GCF_017639515.1 Carcharodon carcharias
CTAAAGCTAGGTCCTACCGAAGTGTGTATCTCTGCGCTGGCGGAGGGTGTGGGTGAGCGCTCTGATGGGGCTTCAGGGAGGGTGCCTCCACATTCCTCTTCAGAGGTTTCTTCGGGGCTTGATAGGAGGCCCTGGGTCAAGGCATGGTTGTCTGTTGGATGTTGCACTGCTGGACCCTCACATGGTAGAGCAGCACCGACCTCGCTGTCAGCACAGGAACAGTCCAGGTCCTCGCCAGCCAGCAGGATGGCTGTTTTCAAAGTTCATGAGGATTTTAAGTTTGGGCATTCCTCCACTGGTCTGCGACCTCTCTCTGCTGTTGTGTGCCAGCTTATCCTGCATGAATAGAGATGGAGAGAGTGTAAGCAGGATACATGCCGACGGGCCTCCACAGCATCCAAAAGCCACTCAAGGGATGCATTGTTGAACCTGAGGGCTGCAGTCTTCTTCAGTTTCAGGGCCATGTCTTCCATGCAGCAGTGGTGGTCTGGAAGCACTGAGATGTGTGGCTTGTGACTGGACCTTAAATATGGCGGCTGGCGGGGTGATGGCGGGAGGGTGAATGAGAACCCACTTGCCATGGAAACAGTGTGTTTCCCGGGAATGCATAAATAATGTGGTGGTTTGAGACGATATGGCGTGAAAATCTACATCACGGCTAGTGGGTAAAACATCATTTAACCCGCCCGCCATCGCACTTAGTCCAATCTGGGAAAATTCCGCCCATTGTAATATGTAATGTGAAACAGACAGGTGGCTAGGAAATCCACAGGTTCCATCATACCTATTTGTTTTTATCCTTAAATCTCGTATTCCATTCTTCGTAAGGTTATTACCCAGTTCCTTTTTAAAGTTGTTAAGGAAGAATGTATTGACTGTATTTGGTCAGCGGTTAAGACGCTTATTTATCTGACATATCTAATACTGGAGAAGTACAAGTTATTGCTTAACACTTTGCTAATTGTATATTCATTTTATGCTCATACCCTTACTGTGCACAAAACGGTCCAAACTAAATAACTTGATGATGACCACAAAACCATTGCCGATTGTCAGAAAAACCCATCTGGTTTATTAATGTCCTTTAGGGAAGGAAATCTGCCAATCTTACCTGGTCTGGCCTACATGTGACTCCAGACCCACAGTGATGTGGTTGACTCTTAAATGCCCTCTGAACAAGGGCAATTTGGGATGGACAATAATTGCTGACCTAGCCAGTGCCGCCCACATCCCATGATTGAATTTAGAAAAGCTACAATCCATTCCTTTCAGACGTGTATCATGCCTTTATAAAAAACTTCTTTCCCCCTCAAAAAAAAAGTTCAATCAGAGTCTTTCTTCATAGCTTAGAATCTAAATCCTCGTCATTCTCTTCTGAACATGTTCCTATCTACAGGTTCTTTCGAAGATACGGTGTTTAAAATGCACAGAAATTCCAAATGAGGTGTCACTGACCATCTTTGTGAAGTTAGAATAATTTGCTTTGACTTGTAAAGGCAAACATTGCTAGATCTACTTCAAAATTTATCCTATGGTGAAATGGCCTTGGGATGTATCCCAGTACTTCATCACCCTTGTTGATACAGTTCACATTGACTTGCTACTTACAGTGTACTTCACAAACACCCAAATCTAAATTTGCTGCTTTTACTAAATGTAGAACAAGCATAATTCTTTTGTTTAGTTTACTTGGCAGATGCTGTCAGATGTTTTAAAGTGATGGAAAACATACCTCTTCACTACATTCCAAAGCAAGATGTGACCTGGAAAACAAAAAGAATTTAAAAAGGGAATAAGACCATTAACTGAACCACAGATTTATAAATATTCACAGAACACCGAAAGAACAACAGTAATGGATAAAAGTGAGCTGATAATATGCTTGTTATTTAAAAATAAGCTCACTGGAATGAGTATTTGTCCAAGAATACATATTTATCTTTAAGTTAATTGGAAACAATGCCTGCTGTTTAATTCCAAGTTGTAGTTTTGCTCATGGCCTACTCCTGCTCCTAATTTGTAAGTTCGTATGATACCACAGAAAATTAATACCTCAGCATGTTATAACCTGTAGATTCCTCAAAACATTTCAGCTCATGCATTGAGTTGCTGAAAGCTCCTGTTTATATGATCATAAAAGTGTTCCTGGGATGTCAAAGAAGCTTTATTACTGTTACCACACGCTGCTAGAAATACCTAGTTCATGGTTCATTGCAATATTTTAGAGGTCATTTTGAGTTCTGGGGCGATTAAAGTTTCACCATAGAAAATGGGATAAATGCAACTAAAGCAGCTTGAAGACTATTGCACTTTAAAGGTTGGGGCCATGTTGACTTAAGGTGTTAACAGCTAGAAAGGTAAGAGCATAAAACAGCAGGTGGGCTTATTTAGCTGGAGAACTGGAGATAAGGTGCCTACACTGCTTGCAAAGAAATGCAGCCCAGAGAGTTGCTTTGTTTTAGGTACAATTAATTTAAAAGCCCTGGAAGGCTACATCATCTTGGAGATGGGTGGAGCTTAAGGTTTTAGGGTTTCAATTTACCTGTGTATTTGCTGGGGGAGTGAGTATTCTGCAGCAGGGGAAAAGGCCATACCAAAAAGGTGCTGCTGTTAGCAGGCTCCAGGCAGCAAAATTGTTGCTGTTAGCTGGCTCTGTGTAGTTGGAGCTCAGGAGAAGTCCAGGAGCCGTCTGATAGGTTTATGCAGTTAAAGCTCAGGAGAAATCTTGCGGAGCCGAGAAGATGGCAGAAAGTCACTGGCTCCATACCAGAAAGGGTTAGGGCTCAGAAGAAGCCCTGGGAGCCATTTATAGCTTGATGTAGCTGGGGGGATTGGAGCTTGGTGAAATCTAGGGCAGCGCCAGTCCAATGATGCTATTAAATTGCTGAAATTGCGCCAGTAAGTAGCAGCTAGGGTGCAAACTCAGAAATCCAGGGAAACAGAATCTCAGGAGATGAGGTTGAAATCCTGGGACGTGTGCAGTTGTTGAGGAAGTTTGAGTTAGAGCGGCTTAGAGGGAATTCAAAGACTTTTGATCTTTGGAAGTGAAAAGCTTCGAGCCTCTCATGAGGGAGACAGAGTTTCAATAAGATTGTTTGACTCACAGTGTTTACTGATGTCTGAGTGGGTTACTGAGAAATCCATGGGACTTGTCTTGGTTGCATTTGCTATTTCATGGCCTGAATCTTCTGGTCGGTATGCGAGGGCAGGCCCCGCTCACCTACGCATAAAATGACGTGTGGTGTGTGGGCCTTCAGGGGTGTGGGGGCCTTCAAGTTCAGCGCAGGAGTGTGGGGGTCTTCAGGGTCTGTCCAGGGTGTGGGACTCTTCCACAATGTTGCTGAGGCAAAAGTTGACAGCAAGGCATTGGGGCATGCAGGGCTGGCAGCTCTTTAAATATGGCATCAGCACCTGCCCTGGCATCAGGTGACACACCATCAGTGCCTCATTGCCCATCGCCGATTGGCTGGGACCTGAGCCTCCAGGCCATTAAATGACCAGCTGCCATGTGATTGTGTTTGCCAGCTGTATGTTGCTGCTGTGGATGCGACACCCACTTCCAGTTCCGCCACCGTGATCCACACCATCCAAATAAAATTCAGCCCATGCTGTGCAGCATGCTGTGTAAGTAAAGGTGTGGGTCTTGCCACTTTAACGGTATTGCGGATTCCCTGTCATATCCTCCTGAGGTCCTGGATCCTTATGGCCCACTGTCTTCAGGTTAAAGCAGGGGCCACACTGATGCTGTTCATGTCCTCGGCCACGTCTAACCACATCTGCTTTGGGAAGAAGGTGCCTTCTGCCTCCTACCCCTAGGAAAGTTCCCGCCATTGCAGCCCTTCTATTCCTCAGATGGACATCCAGGTAAATGCAGGTGACCTGGAAGCCAGCCTTCCTAGGTCTCCTCACCATTCCCCAGGGTGCTGCAGCCCGAGAAGTTTAAGTTTTAATGAGCTTCTCTGAAACAGGCCATGGTCCCTTTAACTAGAAATCCCTTCTCTGACAACATGGCCATGTTTTTCCACCTACTCTCCCTAATTGATTGAGAAGTCCAGAGGCAAGCTTTTAATTGGTTTGTTCTGGTAAAGAGCAATTGTGAGGCCTGCTACTTCAGTGATGGGGTCATGACTTGAAAATTAACCTAATGTCTGAAAAAAGACTAACTTGGGAAGGTTCAGCACATGGTTTCTAACAGCTGAGAAATGATTACATTGGAAATGTAACTCAAGCCTTTACAGTTTTTATCAAAGGCATTACTTTTGTCGATGCAGAAGCAATCTCTGAAAGCTACTATGACTTCCAGTTGGATCTTTCGCTATTTTGGTAACAGTTCCATGTTTTCAAGCTTGCTGCTGATGTTTGAACATGTTTCCTCCTCACCAATTCTCTCTACTCTGCTGCTGAAGACCTTGAATCCTTCCTGGGACATGATTCCAGGGACATCTACTGGAATCTGAAATCTTGCCCAATTGGCCATTAGACAGATGTCAGCTTTGACAGTTAACAGTCATCAGTAAACAGTTAATCTTTGAGGAGTGTCACAACAAATCCATCCTCAATCAATGCTGGAGTAAGAATTTTGTTTCATTTTCAGGAAGGAGTGCTGAGATCAACAGTGCCGCTCCTTTTCTGCTGGCCAAGATTAGCAAACCTAGCCAAGGAAGGGTCAAATCTGTGGCTTCGCTGATCTATACCAAGCCTTCTCAAGGCCCTCAGCTACTCACTCACAAAACAGCCTGAGCTTTCAGAATTATGTAGATTGAAGTTCTGGTTCAAAATTCACAAGTGCTACTGCAATGGTGGCACAGGCACTATTAAACAATGCATCAATCATTCATTTTTTCCATATTTTAAGGATAGCTTAGGAAAGCAGTTGTGTTGAAATCTTAGTTGCTTTCATTTATTAGAGATTTTAAAATAATTCTCAAACTAGATCTGTAAAATCAGATTCTAAAACTTTGCAATCACTAGGCTTATTAAATAAAAATCTTTATGAGAACCTATCACAACATCTAGGGACTTGTGTCAAATTTAGCAGAGCTGACCCACAGACTAGTCAAATAATAGGCTGATTACAGTCATACTTAAAGGATCATAACACACAGCCAACATCCCACTGGCAGGATGGGCCCACCAGAGATGGTAACATGGTGGTATAGAGTTGGGACTGAATTGCCCTTGGACCCCTCAGCATTGACTCTGGATCCCATGAAATTTCATGGCATCAGATCAAACAAGGGCAAGGAAGCCTCCTTGGATTACCACTATTCACCGTGTCTCAGCTGGTAAATCAGTGCTTCTTCATTGATGAACACCACCTGGAAGAAGCATTGAGGACAGCAAGGGCATAGAATGTATTCTGTGGGAGACTTGAATGTCCATCACCAAGAATGGCTTGGTAGCACCACTACTGACTGAGCTGGTCAAGTCCTAAAGTACATATCTGCCAGACTGGACCTGTGGCAGATAATGAGAACTATCATGAGGGAAAAGCTTATGTGGCCTCCATCTCACACATTCTACTTGTCACAGGTGGATCTGTCCACGACAATAAGGGTAGGAGTGATCACTGCACAGTCCTTGGGAAGACTAAGTCCCATCTCCACTCTGAGTACATTATGTTTTGTTGCACCACCAGGAACCTAAGTTGCATAGATTCAGAACAGATCTGGCAGCTCAAAATTGGGTATCTATAAAACGCTACAAGCTATCAGCAGTGTTAGAATTGTATTCCGCCATGATGTGCACTTTCATGTCCCTTCATACCCCTCACTGCCCAATTACTGTCGAGCCAGGGGACACTCCTGATTCAATGAGCAGTGTATAAGGGTATATCAGGAGAAGCACCAGGCATACTTAAAATTGAGGTACTGATCTAGTGAAGCTATAACACAGGACAACATACATGGTAAACAGCAGAAGCAGCATACTGTAGGCAGACCAAAGCAACCTTACAACCCACAGAAAAGATTAAAGCCATATCCAGTTGCTAATGGTGGTGGAGAATTAAACTAACAAAAGGAGAAGGCTCCATGAACATTTCCATCTTCAATGGGGACAGACCCCAGCACTTAAGTGCAAAGTACGAGATTAAAGCATTTTGGATTGGAACAGGAGTAAATTATTTAGACCCTTGACACCTTTCCACTTTTCAAAAAGATCACGCCTGACCTGCAACTGAACTTCACGGGTCTGAATTTTGTACAAAGGCCACGGGTCCCAGTGGCGGCATTGAAAGTGGGTCCCGCCTCCACTCAAGTGTCCAGCCAAATGTGGTCACATGGTCATGGAGGTTTGCCTCCACTTCAGCTGCAAGCGCAGAGGGGTCACTAAGTCAGAAAGCATGTAAGCAAATTAAGAAAAGAATCAAGTTGCACTTGGGTTCACAGATGTTCAGATCTTGTACATGTGAAGACTTGATTATTTGTGCTGCTCAATAAATGTTTGGCTCACTGCTGTTGGTTATCCTTTCAATTCTTGCTACCTTGTTAGATCTCATCTACAGCCTTCCTCCCTCAATGGGCTGCTCATGTTGGTGTAGGCAGTGTCGCGCCAGCTCCTCAATGTTGCCAGTGTGTGCTGTGAACCAGGGCGTAGGCCAATGGATGGCAAGATGAAGGAGATGATGACAGCTCCAGATAAAGGTGAGATTTTATTGCACTGCATGTGAAAGGGCATCAGGATCACAAGAAATGGGGATGTATGAAATCATCCCCAGCTCCCCTTGTGCGTCTTTCATTTCCCTTGCATCTGGTGCATGAGGTTCCTCATCCATAGTTCTTTGAGGAAGTAACAAGCAACGTGGATAAAGGGGACATGTGGATGTGCTGTACTTAGATTTCCAGAAGGCATTTGACAAGGTGCCACATCGAGGATTGCTATGCAAAATAAGAGCTCATAGTGTAGGGGGTAACATATTAGCATGGGTAAAGGATTGGTTAGCTACCAGGAAGCAGAGAGTAGGGATAAATGGGTCTTCTTTCAGGTTGGCAAGATGTGATGAGTGGAGTGCCACAGGGTTCAATGCTGGGGCCTCAACAATTTACAATTTATATCAATGACTTGGATGAAGGGACCAAATGTATGGTTGCAAATTTGCTGATGACACAAAGATTGGGAGGAAAGTAAGCTGTGAAGAGGACATAAGGTGGCTGCAAAGGGGCACAGGTAGATTAGGTGAATGGGCAAAAAATTGGCAGATGGAGTATAATGTAGGAAAATGTGACCTTGACCACTTTGGCAGGAAGAATGGAAAACCAGCATATTATTTAAATGGAGAGGCTGCAGAACTCTGAGGTACATGAATCAGGAAAAGTTAGTATGCAGATACAGCAAGTGATTGGGAAATTAATTGGTAATTATTATAGCAAGTGTTATAGGTAATTGGTACTTATTATAGCAGGGCACTTAGAAAAATTCATGGCAATCAGGCAGAGTCAACATGGTTTTGTAAACGCGAAATCATGTTTAACCAATTTATTGGAGTTCTTTGAAGGAGTCACTTGTGCTGTGGATAAAGGGGAATGGATGGATGTACAGTACTTAAATTTCCAGAAGGCATTTGATAAAGTGCCACATCAAAGGTTGCTGCAGAAAATAAAAGCTCATGGTGCAGGGGGTAACATATTGGCATGGATAAAAGATTGGTTAGCTAACACGAAACAGAGTTGGCATTAATGGGTATTTTTCTGATTGGCAGGATGTGACGAGTGGAGTGCCACAGGGATCAGTGCTGGGGCCTCAACTTTTTGCAATTTATATCAATGACTTGGATGAAGGGACTGAAGGAATGGTTACTAAATTTGCTGATGACACAAAGATAGGTAGGAAAGTAAAAGGATGTAAGACGGCTACAAAGTGATATGGATAAGGTTAAGTGAGTGGGCAAAGATCTGGAAAATGGAGTATAATGTGGGCACATGTGAAATTGTTCATTTGGGCAGGAAGAATAAAAAAGAAGCTTATTATCTAAATGGTGAGAGATTGCAGAGCTCTGAGGGTGTCCGAGAGCATGAATCACAAAAGGTCAGTATGCAGGTACAGCAGATAATTAGGAAAGCTAATAGAATCTTATGATTTATTGTGAGGGGAATTGATTACAAAAGTAGGGAGGTTATGCTTCAGTTGTTCAGGGCATTGGTGAGGCCACATTGGAGTATTGTGTACAGTACTAGTCACCTTATTTAAAGAAAGATGTAAATGCTTTAGAAGCAGTTCAGAGAAGGTTTCGCTTCACTGATACCATGGATGGGGCAGTTACGAGGAAGGTTGGACAGGCTTGGACTATATCCATTGGGATTTAGAAGATTGAGAGGTGAT
The DNA here is from genome assembly GCF_017639515.1 of Carcharodon carcharias. Taxonomy (NCBI): domain Eukaryota; kingdom Metazoa; phylum Chordata; class Chondrichthyes; order Lamniformes; family Lamnidae; genus Carcharodon; species Carcharodon carcharias. Next base: position 69,876,519 of record NC_054486.1, read on the forward strand.
CTTATTGAAACATACAAGATCCTGAGGAGACTTGACAGCGTGGATGTTGAAAGGATGTTTCCCCTTGGGGGAGAGACTAGAACTAGGAGACACAGCTTATAAGTAAAGTGTCTCCCATTTAAGATGGAGATGAGGAGATTTTTTTTCTCTTAGAGGACCATGAGTCTTTGGAACTATCTTCCCCTGAGAGCTGTGGTGGCAGGGTCAATGAATATTTTTAAGGCAGGGGTAGATAGTGTAGTGATATCCTTGTGCTATCTATATGTAACAAAAATTAGGTAGGTGGATTCTGTTTGCTTGAGGATCTCTGGTGGAGTTTATTTCCAGCTAAATCAGTACAAGCAGTAGAGCAATCTCTAGACACATCCTGTTGTCTAGGGTACTATAGTGGAGAGACGGCCATGGCTCCTGGTCACATGATGAGATCCAGGTACCTGGCTCATCTGCATGTTGAGCTTCTTAAGGGGACATTATTCTTAAAGCAATATTACAACACCCCCTTTTCTCCAAAGATAAATCTCGTACATTACATGTGAGAACATATAGATACTGAGTAATTGAAACTTACTACGGCAAACTTATACAGGGATACGGATTGTAGGCAATTTTAAACATAGGAATTGTTACAGGTACAGGAATAGTGATTGTAAAATTTATGAGTTTTTAAGTATAGGAGTCTATATATCGCTTCAACCATTTGACAACTCTTCCAGATCTTGTAACAGTGTAGCTTTCTGGAGGTGTGGGGTTTTGCCTTTGGCTGTTCTTAATTCACAGGCGTGTTGTTGGTGTGTTGGTTATTGTCCTGGTCTTCCACCCCATTGTCATCGTCTGGGTGTGTTCTTTTGTGTGGGCTGTGCACAATTGGCATGTTGTGCATTTCTCTTAGCTGGCTTCTGTTCCCCCTCAACGCTGCTTTTTTGGATGTTGTGAATTCATAAGACCTGAGCTCACTGCATACTTTGGATATCTCTGCGGGTACCCGTGTTCCCATTGTGGTGTGTGCAACACTGACCTTTTGTCCTACGTTTAGCTGAGGGTGTTCCGCACCTTCATGCCGGTCATGCATCATCTTCAGCTTCTCTCGTTTCTTGAGAAGTGCGTCCTGCACCTCGGCGAATTTGGCTAGCTGATGGCTTGGCAAAATCGTTCTCACTTGCCTTCCAAACATGATCTCTGTTGGTGATGGTAAACCCATACCCAGAGGTATAGCTTGGAGGTGTAACAAAAATCTTGTTTTGTTGTCCTACACTTCAGGATAAGTGATTTGGTGGTGCGGGTCATCTGCTCGGCTTGTCCTTTAGATCGGAGGTGGTGTGGTGAGGATGTCACATAGTTCACGCCCCATTTCGCACACGTGTCCTTGAAAGGTTTGCCCATATACTGTGGCCCATTGTCCAAAATGATTGCATCAGGTGCACTAAACAGACTGAATATTCCATCCAATGTGTCTGCTACGGAACACTTGACATGCCCCTTGCCTGCCTGATGATTGAAAATTTGGAGAAGTAATTGGTGACTAAGACAAAGTCATCATCATTTACGGCAAATAGACTATGGCGATTTTGGACCAAGGAACTTACAGAACCTCATGAGGGTGTAGAGTATCTTTACATTTCTTTGTCTGGTGAACACTGCACTTTCTGGGAGGGTTGATTGAGGGAATTCTTTGAGGTGCGGTACAGCATCCCTTTGAAATCTCCTATGGCACTGAATCTCTCCAGGTACAAATGTTGTAGCTCCTGGACTGACTCAATGCGAGTGTTCTTGGTTTCTTCTGGTATCTTAGTGATCTCTTCGATAGTCACAATGTTGAGGACCGTACATGCTGGTAGTCCTGCCAATGCTGTAAGCTTTTGCCACTATCAACATCATATGTCCAAAGAAATCTGGCAAACATAAACTCAAGACAAAGACTGACACGGGGATAAAAGCAAAGAACTGCGGATGCTGGAAATCCAAAATATAAACATAAACAGAAATACCTGGAAAAACTCAGCAGGTCTGGCAGCATCAGCGGAGTCAACTGTGCCCTTCGCCGATGCTGCCAGACCTGCTGAGTTTTTCCAGGTATTTCTGTTTCTGTTTTTGACTGATATAGGAACTAGCGCAAATATCCTATCAGTCCAAAACCTGAAGAACATGTACCTGGACTATTGGAAATAAATGGTACAACCGAAACTTGCTAAATCGATTGCATACGATGGGTCACCAATCCCTTGCATTGGTACACTAACAGTGCAATGCAGCTACAGCAATTCAACCTGGAAATCACAAATATTTTAGCCAGCTCATCTGTGTTTTGAGCTACTTAAAGGGACATCGTTCTTTAAATGGTACTACAACAGATAGATTCTTGACTAACAAGGAAGTCAAAGGTGATCTGGGGTAGGCGGAATGTGGAGTTGAGGCCACAATCAGATCAGCGATAAACTTTTCAAATGGCCATGCAGGCACGAGGGGCTGAATGGCCTACTCTTGCTTTTAATTTGTATGTTCGTATGTATCCTTCTCCATCTGCTCATCAGCCTCCTTCACATCCTCCTTGTTGAAATAGGAGTGGCGATCGATGAGGACCTAATTATTTAAGGCCTTCCCCCTCAACAGTACAATGTTTTCTTTTTCTTAGGCTGTCCCTCAGGATTGAGGATGATTTGCTTCCACTCCTGTTTGATGGGTACTGAGATAGCTGATAAATCCAATGTGCGAACTACAGATTCTGCCGCATACAGGGCAGGTGGTCCTTGAAGGGTCAGAGTTATTTGGAGTTTATGAGCTCCCTCTGATGCCTCGTCTCTGTGTGTCCCCGACAAAATCTTTTGATTTGTTCGATATCTTCCTGATTGAACCTTCTCCGTTTTGGTCGCTCACAAACCCACCTAGTGGAGCTGGTTTGGAGTGATTAGCACTTCGACGTTGGGATGTTGTCTTGGGAGAGGGCGCTGCTGTTGAATGCCTTTCTTGCCACCAGGTTCAGAAGATCTCACAAACATACCACCACAATATGCGAGACCCTCACTGGGCCTACTGATCGATATACTCCAGCAGATCAGTGTAGGCACCTGAATTGTGTCTTCACTATCCCAGTGACCTGCTCATTGGTTGCTCGGATGGACCCATGGCAGGAATTATACCTCTCCTCAGCTGCTGTGCAAGGATTCCTCAAGGTGCTAGTAGCCATACTTTCAATGGGTAGCCCTCGTCCTCAAGAATCCATCCCAGAAGGAGCACGGAGATAGGAACAGCTGGTCTCTGGGACTGTGGTAGTATGTACGTGTTTAGGCTGCTCTCCAAGAACTGTGTACACAATTATTCATTCACGGGATGTGGGCTTCACTGGCTGGGCCAGGATTTATTGTCCATCCCTAGTTGTCCTTGAGAAGGTGGTGGTGAGCTGCCTTCTTGAACTGCTGTAGTCCATGTGGTGCAGGTACATCCCTAGTGCTGTTAGGGAGGGAGTTCCGGGATTTTGACCCAGCAGCAGTGAAGGAATGGTGATATATTTCCAAGTGAGGATGGTGAGTGATTTTGAGGGGAACTTCCAGGTGGTGGTGTTCCTATCTGTCAGCTGCACCTGTCTTTCTTGATGGTAGTAGTCATGGGTTTGGAAGGTGCTGATGCAGGAGCCCTGGTGAATTTCTGCAGGATCCACTTCTGATGGTCACAGGTTAGTTGCACATTGAGGCAATGAAGGCCAGTGGCTGGTCTTTGGGAGCCTTGATGGCCCCGTGCATGCTGTCAATGATGCCTTGCACCTCAGGAATTCAGCTATGGCCCCTAAGGCAAAAGCCTTCTCCTCCTGACTATCTGGGTCAGTTTGGTAGCACACATAGTCACATCTCTTTGTCTATCATGTTATTCCTTTGATGCAATGATAGGATGTAACCTTGGAGATATCAACACATTCCAAGTGGATCCTTGGAAAGATCAGCGGTGTAGAAGTTGAGAATCACAATGAATTTCAGGGCCACTGGCATTGAATATCTATGAATCCACATAGGTCTCAGCTCGCCCTGAAGCATGGCACATAGATCGCTGACAGCCTCCCTGGAGAGCCTCACTATGAGCTGACTCTGCCACTTAGACATCTGGAGATGGTTCAGCCATGTACAATCAACTCTCTCCCAGCATAGGCCCTTCATCACACAGAAGGCTGTTGGCACAGCCCTCTGCACACTTCTCTGGCACTTGGAGGCTGGCTCTCTAGCTGCTCCTGACATTCCGGCCACGAAGACTGGGTGGTTTAGGCTAATGGCAGGTTTGCTCCCTGGTTGTGCATTCTGTCCAGTCCACCTCCCCTAAAACCTTTCTCTTGCTAGTCCCTTGGGAGCAAATACCATTGCCCCTCTGTGACCCCTTGCAACATGCCACTCAATTGCTGGCATCTTTATGTGCATTCTGCCACTGTCTGGCAATGCCCTCTGTTCACCACCTCCCTTCTACAGCACATTGGCTCCCTGATGACTAGCTGGCAGAAGCAGCACTGTAACACTTTGATAACAAAAATAAAAAAACCTGGAAAAACTCAGCAGGTCTGGCAGCATCTGTGGAGAGGAGCACAGTTAACATTTCGAGTCTGTATGACTCTTTAACAGAACTAAGGAAAAATAGAAGAGAGGTGAAATAATAATCTGGTTTCGGTGGGGGGGGGACAAGTAGAGCTGGATAGAGGGCCAGTGATAGGTGGAGATAACTAAAAGATGTTACAGACAAAAGGACAAAGAGGTGTTGAAGGTGGTGATATTATCTAAGGAATGTGCTAATTAAGGGTAGAAAGCAGGACAAGCAAGGTACAGATAGCCCTAGTGGGGTTGGGGTGAGGTGAAGGAATCGAAATAGGCTAAAAGGCAGAGATAAAACAATGGATGGAAATACATTTAAAAATAATGGAAATAGGTGGGATATTGGATGACAAAGGGGTGGGATAGGAAAGTGGGTGGGGATGGAAGAGAGAGTTCATGATCTAAAATTGTTGAACTAGTCGGAAGATGAGGTGCTATTCCTCCAGTTTGTGTTGAGCTTAACTGGAACAATGCAGCAGGCCAAGGACGGACATGTGGGTATGAGAGCCGGGTGGTGTGTTGAAATGGCAAGCGACAGGGAGGTCTGGGTAATGCTTGTGGACAGACCGAAGGTGTTCTGCAAAGTGGTCACCCAGTCTGCATTTGGTCTCTCCAATGTAAAGGAAACTGCATTGGGAGCAATGAATGCAGTAGATTGTTTAGGATTTCCAGCATCCGCAGTTTTTTGCTTTTATCTGAACACTTTGATTCCTTGCTGCTTCCTTTACCAGGTGCAGCTCTCAAGTCTTGCGGTTCCCCTGCGGCCTTGATAAAATTAAAAAAGTGTGTAAAATTCAGAGTAATTGACAGTATAAGTACCTTAATTGAGGTGCCACTGCATTGCTGTCAAAAATCGATCCTATGTGGTTCCCACCGCTTTTAAAATCTGGAACTGACAACATAACATTCGACTTCTGACTAAATGCTTCTGGGCTGCATTTTATGGCTCCCACCGCCACCTCCAAACCTGCCCAGCAAAATTGCAGCCTACATGCCCACCTCTGCCTTGTATGTTTTTATTATCTTCTGCCAACAAAAACTTTTCAGATCACAGATTTAAAATGAACAATTGATACAGCCTCAGTCGCCATTGCGGCCAAGAGTTCTAAATTTCTGCCACATGAAGATGTATTTCTTAATTTCACTCCCGCAAGGCCTGGCGCTAATATTCAGGCTATGCTCACTAGTCCTAGATTTCCCAACTAATGAAAATAGTCTTTCCCAATTTACCCTGTCTGTTCCCCTTAATATCTTGGAAACTTCAATCAAATCACCCCTCAGCCTTCTAAATTCCAGGGAATACAACCCTAGTTTGATTAATCTCTCTTTATAGTTTAACCCTTGGCACTGACTCTTCCGGACTTTGAAAATTTTCAGCACCCTCGACCATCTTTGGGCCACAACTCCATTCGCAGCAGCAGAACAGGGTAATTATATGGCAAGTGCCCAATTAAGAGACCACCTCCAGGATCACCATCCAATTAGGAATTGCGAACAGTCTGTGGAATAAAAGCAGAAAATTATGGAAAAAACTCAGCAGGTCTAGCAGTATCTGTGGAGAGAGGAGCAGAGTTAACATTTCGAGTCTGTGTGACTCTTCTTCAGAGGCTGCTTTGCTGCTCTGAAGAAAACATACAGACTCAAAACATTAACTCTGTTTCTTTCTCCACAGGTGTTGTCAGACCTGCTGAGTTTTTGTCCAGCATTTTCTGTTTTTATTTCAGATTTCCAGCATCCGTAGTATTTTGCTTTTATCTCAGAGCATTTTGTGGAGGCAGGATGGTGTGTCAGCGTGTGAGACCGCAAGGCCAGGTGGCAGTCTTCACTGTGTATGTAATAAGAGTGGTGCTGCTGTGCATGGTGTACAAGAGGGCTGAACAAAATGGAGGAATGAAACGGCTAAAGGCAACGGCTGCCACTTCCTCACTACCAGCACTATGCCTCACAGCAGTCTCCTGGAGATTGGAAGGAAATTGCAAGCTTCTGTCTCAGAGGGCCTCAGGCTTGCCAATTTGCAACATAAGGTAGTACACTTAAGTTGTTTGTCATGGCATTCTGACCTTCCACTCTGCGTGCACCTCCTATTACCTGACAAGTTGCACTCACAGTGAGGATCCCATATGATGTTGGTAAAATCTCAATTGCACAGGAAAGTTGCTGCCCATTGGATGAGTTTAATTGGTTTCCCACTGCTGCTGGGAGTGTTGCCATCACTGCACTGAATCTGCCTCCAGGAAGAGCGCTAGGAGATGGGAACGGATCGGGAATTGACACAGCCTTTTTCTCTGCAATTTTCCCAACACCCACCTCCAAATGATCCATGGATCTTCTGGAAAAACTCCCCCTATTGCATTCCAGGTATGGGCTAACCAGGGCTTTGTATAGCTGAAGTGTTAATGTTGCAAATGCTATGACAATTGAGTGCATGCTTTAGTTGTGGTTAAGAGCAGTTGATAGTAATTGGAGAAAGGTTAGGACAGATACATAAACCAATTTCCACATGTGTGGTGAAACAATGTGGAAGGGAAATTAGTCTGCACTTACACTGTGTTTTGTGAATAAATCTATGTTGAAGACAGTCTGGCTCTGGATGGATGTTCACTGGATTAACAGAAGCATCTTCCCATCCCCTCTCCCCCCAACCTCCTCCCTCCTCCTTGTATTCTATGGTTTAAACCAACTTTGAGTAGATGATCCAACTTGTCCACCTTCTGAGATCCCCGCCTTCACAGAAAACAGTCTTCAGCCAATTCAATTTGCTCCACATGATATTAAGAAACACCTGCATGCACTGGATACAGCAAAGGCCATGAGTCTCAAAAACAACCAGCTGTAGTGCTCAGGACTTGTTCTCCAGAGTTAGCTGTGCCTCCAGCCAAGATGTTAGTACATCCACAACACTGGCATCTACCCAACAATGTGGAAATTTGCTCAGAGGTGTCCTGTCCACAAAAGAAAGATAAATCCAATCCAACCAATCGCCACCCCATCTGCCTACTCTCAGTCATCAGCAAAGTGATGGATAGGAGCTGTCAAGTGGCACTTACTCAGCAACAGCCTGCTCACTGATGCTTTGTGTGGCTTCCACTGGGACCACCCAACTCCAGCCCTCATTATAGTCATGGACAAAAGAACTTAATTGCATAAGTGAGGTGAGAATGACTGCTCTTGCCATCAAGGCAGTATTTGGATGAGTGTGGTGTCAAGGAGTCCCAGTGAAATTGATGTCTATGGGAATCAGGGAAAAGCTTCCTTCTAGCTGGAGTCATACCTAGCACAAAGTGAGATGGTTGTGGTTATTGGAGGCAAATCATTTCAGTCCCAGAACATCACTGCGGGAATTCTACAGAGAAGTGTATTAGGTCCAATCACCTTCAGCTGCTCCAACATTGACTTTCCATCACCAGCCATAAAGTCAGAAGTAGGGATGTTCACTGATGATTGCAACTCCTTAGATAGTGAAGCAGAGTGTGCCCATATGCACCACGACCTGGATAATACTCAGGTTTGGACCAATAAACACTAAGTAACACTCATGTCAAACAAGTGCCAAACAATCATTTTCTCAAACAAAAGACAGTCTAACCACCTCCTCTTGACATATAACAGCATTACAATCACTGAATATATGCATTTAAGGGAAGGTGGCGGTGTAGTGGTAATGTCATTGAATGAATAATCTAGGGGCAAGGGTTCAAATCCCATCACAGTAGCTGATGGAATTTAAATTCAATTATTTTTTTAAAAATCTGGAATTGAAAACTAGTCTCAGTAATGGTGACCATGAAACTATCATTGATTTAAAAACCCATGTGTCTTTTATGGAAGGAAATATACCACCCACATCTAGCCTGGCCTACATATGACTCTAGACCCACAGCAATGTGGTTGAATCTTAACTGCTCTCAAAAGGCAGTTAGGGATGGGCAACAAATGCTGGGCTTCTCAGCGATGCCATGAAAGAGTAAAAAAATAGAATCCCACCCCATTCTCATCATTGGCCAGTGACTTAACTGGATCAGCCATATAAATACTGTGGCTACAAGAGCAGGTCTGATGTTGGGAATTCTGTGAAAAGTAACTTACCACCAGACTCCCAAAAATGTGCCCCCCCCCTGCCCTGCCAACAAGGCACAAGTCAGAAATGTGATGGAATATTCTCCACTTGCCTGGGAGTGCAGCTCCAACAACATTCAAGACGTTCAACACAATTCACAAAGCACCCCTTGATCGGCACCCCATTCACCACTTAAAAATTCACTCCCTCCACCACCTCCAGTATGTATGATGCACAAAATGTACTTCAGTAATTCCTCAATGCTTTCTCAAGAGCAAACCTGTAACTTCTACCATCTAGAAGGACAAGGGCAGCAATTGCATGAGAGCACCATTACCTGCAAAGTTCCTAAACTGACTTGGGAATATACTGCCTTCATCATCACCTCCTTTGGTGAAGACAGTGGCACAGTGTAGTGCTAATGTCACTGGACCAATGGCCCAGGCTAATGCTCTGGGGACAGGGGTTCACAACCCACTTTGGCAGCTGGTATACTTTACATTCAATTAATAAATTCAGCGTATCAAACAAGTCTCAGGGATAATAGCCATGACAACTATCATTGATTATTATAAAAACCCATCTGGTTCACTAATGCCCATTAGGGAAGGAAATCAGACATCCTTACCTGGTCTGGTTTAGATGTGACTCCAGACCTACAGTAATGTAGTAATGACTCTTAACTGTCCTCTGAAATGACCTAGCAAGCCATGCAGTTCAAGGGCAGTTAGGGATGCGCAAAGAATACTGGCCTTGCCAGTAATGCCCACATCACATGAAAGAATAAAAAGGAACCTGGAACTCCTGATCTAATAGAACTGGGTGTACCTACACCGCATGGACTGCAGCAGTTCAAAGAGGCAGCTCACCACTGACTTCTCAAGAGTAATTAGGGATGGGCATATATGGTCTTACCAGCAACTCCCACACCCTATGAATGGACCAAAAAGAAAAACAATGGCCGGGATACTCTGGCCCCATTGCAGGCAGGACCTGCCGCAGATGAGGCAGTGCCCCAGCTGGAAGCATATTGACTTGCAGCGGGACCAGACGATTCCAGTGGCAGGAGGGTGCGGAAAATCCCGCCCAATATCGTTTGTGAAGATTTTGTACAATTTTGTCACAGGGTGCGTAATGGAGCGAGTAAAGCTGATTTATGTTCCGACAGGCAGAAAGGGCAGGCAGAGAATTGTGGCTACAATGTTGTCACCCAATCTCTGACCCATGATGCTTTCCTTGCTTGGAGTGCAGGATTATTCCTTGCCCTGGAATGTTTAGGAATGTCAGTAATAGTTATACACATGCCGGCAATTGCATACAGTTTGGAGTCGAAAATAATTTGATGGTAGAATGTACAAATGGCGCAAGGGGCCTTCCACTTTGCATGCTGACTACAATGATCTCTGATTTGCTGGAATTTTTTTCATCAAATTTTAAATAAACAAAATAATTTTCCTCAAATGTTAATGAGAACTTGTAGGCATTAATATCACTGAAAAATTGGCTATATTTCATTTGAAAAAGTTTCACATCAGATTGGTACAGGCTAACTAACAAAAACATTATAAATAAATAAATACCAAGCCTAATGTTTCCTGTTCAACACAGAGGAAGAATATCTGATCTCACATGATAGTGATTGGTTTATCTTTACAGTACTCTAGATAAATTATTTAGACGTCCGAGCAGCATGTTCAGGACTAAAGGCTTGTTTACTTTGTAGCTGCGGCATTGATTATTATTGAAAAGCAATCTAAACAATGGTCAGGAAAAGCAACTACATTCAATACCTGAAACAGATGTGTAATTGTGTATACATAATTGTCTTTAGTGAAGCCATTTCACAAAATTTAAAGAATGAGCTTGACCCTCTGCCTCTTTAGAATCAATTAACGGTGCAAACTCCATTTCAGAGTCTCCTCATACAGGCTACATGTACAAACAGCTGTCATTCATGTAGAAAAGCTTAACATACTTGTACATCCTTTTATGAATTTTTTAGTGTAGGTATTTAAAATAAAGAAGTTAATATCTGTATTAAAAAGATGGTCAGAAAGTTCTAGCACATTAAGCATTTATATTGGAACAGCAGCAATTGGAAATTACAGCAGGAACAAAGCAAACACGAATTATGATGTAAAGTTACTTCCAGATATTCTACTGATAATGATCATGACCCCTACAAAGAGAGCATACAACAACTTAAAAAGCTTTACTACCTGAAGAGAAATCAAGTAAATTGGTTTACTGACACACAGAAATATATTACACTCCTTCTATAAACATAAAATGGGGTTTTATTGCAATTTTTTCTGGTGATCTTTCATCTTCCTTGCTATAGAAAGCAAGATTCCAACAGGTTTACTGAGCTAAAGGCGCAGACTATTTCATGCTATTTAGCAAAACTTGGCAAAGTAGTAGATAGCGATGTTGATAGTTGTAGACCTCAGGATGGTGAAACAGGCAGAAACATGGCAGATGAAGTTCAATGCTTAGAAGTCTGAAGTAATAGCTTTTGGGAGGACTAATATGGAGTGAGAGTATGTTATTCACATCATGATTTTGAAACATGTGTATGAACAGAGAGACCTTGATGTCAATTCTTTAAGGTAGCATGGCAAGTTGATTAGATGGTTAAAAGAAAGCAAGAGCAAACTCCTGCGCATGCTGGGAATTTGAAATAAAAACAGAAAATGTTGAAAATACTCAGTAGGTCAGGCAGAATCTGTGGAGAGAGAACTAGAGCTAATAGTTCAGATGTCCTTATATCAGGACTGGTTAAAAAAAGCATTCAGGTTACTTGAGTTTATAAATAGAGGGATAAGAATACAGAAAACAAACAGGTTGTGCTATAGCTTTATAAATCACAGGCTTAACCTTGGTTTACTATTCTGAACAATCCTGGGTACCATACTGTAGGAAATATGTAAAGGTCTTAGAAATGGTACAGAGGAGGTTTACCAGGATGTCACCAGTGATGAGGAAGTTCAAGTCTGAGAAGTTGGAAATGTTAAGACTGCCCCTCAGCAGGGAGAAGCTCAAGTGAGCTAATAGAGGTTTTCAAGAGGATGAGAGGTTTGGATGGAGTTAATGTTCCCCCTAGTGAGTGGGTCAATAACCAGCGGTCATTGATTTATAATCACTAACAAAAGATCCGGAAGGGAAATAAGGAAAAACTTTTTCTCTCAGTTTAATTGTCAGAATGCCCTACCTAAAAGGGGTTTTTTTTCTTTATTCTTTCATGGGATGTGGGCATCATTGACAAGGCCAGCATTTGTTGCCCACCCCTATTTTCTCTTGAACTGAGTGGCTTGCTTGGCTATTTCAGGGGGCAGTTAAGAGTCAACCACATTGCTGTGGACCTAGAGTCACATGTAGGCCAGACCAGGTGAGGATGACAGATTTCCTTCCCTAAAGGATGCTAGTGAATCAGTTGGGTATTTTTTACAGCAATCAATGATGGTCTCATGGCCACCATTTTTGAGACTAGTTTTTTAATTCAAGATTTATTAATGTAATTTAATGTCCACCAACTACCATGGTGAGAGTTGAACTCATGTCTTCTGGACCTCTAGGTTATTAGCCCAGTGATATTACCATTATGCTATCATCTCCCCTATACTTTACAAAGAAATGGTGGTGCGACAAATGGCCTCCTTCTGTGCTCTAACCATTCTATGATTCTAAATCAATTTCATACATAATTTTAAAAGGGAGTTGAAAAGATACTTGAGGATGAAGAGTTTACTAGGGCTATGGATAAAAAGGGAGGTGTGGGTTTGAACACGACTGCTCTTTCAAGCAGCCAGCATAAACACAACAGGCTGAAAGGTCTCCTTCTGTGTTGTAGTTTTCTATGGTTCTAATACCATGCCTACCTCAAAGGGTTAGGTGATGTTTAGTGTCAGCGCAATATTTCATTAGTGTAACAATGCTGAATGTGCAGCACAGTGTACTGATTTCATGGTTAGCATTGGCAGCAAGACACAGATGACCCTCAATCCCTGGAATTGTGCAACATTCAGATTAAAGAATGTTTTTCAAAAATCTGATATGATCCATTACACTGGCTTTTAATTTATAATGACCAAAGAGCTGATTATTTTATGTTGCATAGTTATGAACATGTAAGAGGGATTATTTCTGCTGGAGCACAGAACAATGTGGTGATTTATTAGAGGTTTTAAAAAATTATCAAAGAGTCATTGAGTCAATTACTTGAGTTAATTTATGGAAGAAAGGGAAGACTATTTTCTCAAATTTTAAAGTTTCTTAAACACTATAGGGGTCGGTAGCATTGTGGTGATTTTATAGGACTCATAATCCAGAGGCCTGGCCTAATGCTCCAGAGACACGAGTTCACCATGGTGGCTGGAGGAATTTAAATTTGATGAATTCATCTACAACAAAAAACTACTCCTGATAATAGTGATCATGAAACTACTGGCTTGTTGTAAAAACCCATCTGGGTCACTAATGTCCTTCACGCAGGAAGTCTGCCGTCCTTACCAGATATGGCCAAAATGTGATTCCAGACCCACGCAAACATGGTTGGTTCTTAACTGAGCTCTGAAAGCCACGCGCTTATAGGCAGCTCATCACCACTTGCTGAAGGGAAATTAGGGATGGCCTCGCTGGTGACACTCAGATCTCAAGAACAAATAAAAAAGGGAAGAAAGAAGGGAGTAGGATTATAACAAAAACACATTACTGGGAATACTCAGCAGGTCAGACAGCATCTGTGGAGAAAAACTGAATTAATGGACGGAATCGTCCGTGCCCATTGGCGTCGGGTGTGTTAGGTGGCGTAAACAGGCAACATGGTGAGAAGGCCAAAAATCGATTTCACGATGTGGTGAAACCAGTTTGCAATCGTCCGCTCAGCCCATTGGTGGCGGGCCGAGTTTCCCACCATCGGACGTCAGGAACCTCATTGTAATACATCAGCATATCATTATAAGGCTAGTCCACCAGACTCATGCCCCACCACTGGACTGCCACCCACATCATCAGCGTGCCAACATGTTTCACAACAGCACATAAAAGGGATGCTCTTGGCGGGCTGCATCTTGAGGGGAACTCGGAGGTGAGTGCACAGTAACACTGTGGAGTGCTTGCGAGGGATGCCTGTTGAACTTCAACGTTAAGGAGCGTTGGGGAGGTGGGGTACAAAGGCTGCCCTACAGTTGAGGTGACTTTGGCGGGAGGTGACAAAGGCTGCTCTATGGTTGAAGATAGCGCATAAGCAGGTGCAGGGTGGGGGGAGGGGGGTTGGTGGACGAGGGAAGTGGCCACGCATTAGGGACACCTTGTATAAAGTGACCATTCCTCTACAGATGAGACAGTTCAGGCACAGCTACATTGATATGATAGGAGTTGAGCTTCTAGTTTATCTGCCTACACAAGCAATGCAGAGGCATCAAAGTGCCACCAAGTGCTCCAGAACCTTTCACCCTTCAGGCACAGACTGCAAACTAATGAGTGTTTTAGTGGGCTGCAGAACAGTTGGATGACTGGGCAAGTTGCACAATGTCCTTGCTAAAGCTGGTCATGGAGCTGTCTTTGCTGGAGGCGCTCACAGCCCCTTGCAATGTCGTCATCCCGGTTTGGACCAGTCTCCCCCACAGTTCAAGCTAACAGTGCAACCTTGCAGCGTGGGTTAGGAGAGTGCCTGCGCCTGAGCTGAGAACACAGCATACAGTGCAATGGGCAAAGCTGCTGTCAATCTGTTGGGTGGAGTGGGGTGGAGGTGGGTGGGGTTTTGGGCAGCCATGCAGCACACTTATCTCTGGCCATCCAAGTGGTGGACAGCACTCTCTGCGATGCATTAAGGGGCCTTCAGAATTAACCAGGAGAGGTTCTTAATACACCCATACTAACCCACACGTCTCTCTTTCATCCTGCAGGAGTACAACATCAGGAGCATGGAGCCCAGTGAACTAGCTGTATGCCTCGTGGTGTACAGAGAATGAAGACGATGGAGGAGAGAGTGACTGGGGCGCCTGGCTGTGAAGAGGGAGGAGCAGCACCCTCTGGAAGAAGGAACGGCTGGGACTCCAGCACACACTGCTGAAGAGCTGCAGTGAGCCGTCACTGGTCAGCGCCTAGCTAGACCCAGGGACTATAGACACTGCATTTCATTCCTGCAGATGGCCAACAACCAGTGTCACTGAAGACTGTGTATGTCCAGGAAACTGGTCAATCACATCTGCCAGGTAATGCAGGACGTAGCGCCATGGGGACATGGAGGGCACCCACTGACAGTGGCTGTGCAAGTGTCAATTTCTATGCCACTGAGTTCTTTCAGGGCTCCGCAAGTGATCTCTGTGGGATCTCACAAGCCTCCACCCACAAATGTATCTACTGGGTCACAGATGCCATCTTTGCGAGGGCACAAAACTTTGCATTTCACCTCGGACCAGGACAGCAAGGATGCAAGAGTGATTGGATTTGCCCAGATCGCGGGTTTCCCACAGGTGCAGATGGGCTGCACTCATGTGGCGCTCAAATCTCCATCACAACACACGATGGACTGCCTCAGCCACAAGGGAATCCATTCACTGAATGTGCAGCTGGTGTGTGGCCAACAGAAATGCATCCTGCAGGTGTGCACACAGTTTCCAGGGAGTGTGCACAATGCCTACATCCTCGGTCGGTCACAGATCCCTGGAGTCTTCCCAGGTCTAAAGAAGCTGCAGGGATGGCTCCTTGGGGACAAGGGTTACCCACAGAGGCCGTGGTTGATGACACCGTCAGACTGCAGCAGAGCGATGGTATAATGAGGTTCATGCTGCAACTCGCAATTTGGTGAAGGAGACCATCGGGATGCTGAAAATGAGGTTCCGGTGCCTGAAGCGGTCTGGTGGAGCCCTGCAATACAGTCCGCAGAGGGTGTCATGCATCGTCGCTGTCTGCTGAGGCCTTTACAACCTGACGCTCTGGTGGGGCCGGGGGTGGGGGTGGTGTTGGGGGGGGGGGGATGTGTGTGTGGGGTGGGGGGGGTGTGGTGGTGGGGGGTGGTAGACAAGCTGGCAGAGGAGGAGATGGAGGATGGAGGAGCTGTACATCTCCTCCGATGAGGAGGACGCCAACAAGGATGAGGGTGAAGAGGTCCTCGGAGGCGAAGGTGACTGGGATTAGGCCCTTGCACTGGCTAGGTGAGGCAGGCACTCTCGGGGGGCCCTCATAACTGCTAGATTTGTGGAGGATGATGAGAACATGCAGTGAAGTGGCACCATAGACCCTCACATCGCAGTTGTGAACATTTGACTCCAGTCTGGCGTATGGCAACGTGAATACCCTCTGTGAGAATGCTCCTGTCATAGAGACGCAGTGGAGGCCCTAATAGTCACTCAATTGCAGGAGGATGATGACGACATGCAGTGAGGACACTCCATAGATCTTCACGTAGTCTCTGAGAATGTCTGACTCCTGTCTGGCCAACGGCAGATCACTTGTGCTCTGTGGTCAGGGTCATATTATAGACATGCAGCCATAAACTTTAGAAGCACCTGATGCTTTGCCTGTCTTCAGCACCTGAGCCCTTCAGGAGCCTCAACACAGCATCAGTGGTCAAAGCTGCTGAAGAGATGGGGTCAGCCCCTCCTTAAAGATGCTGAGAGCACATAGGGAGAATGTGAGAACTCTGTGATGCCTGCCCACTACATTCTGACAGCAATGACAAACACCGTCAAAGTGCAGGCATCAGTAATGTTTCCAGGGAGTCTGAGGCTGGACCATCACTGTGGTCTGAAGGCTGCACAGAAGAGGCCCTGGACTGAGACTGCCTTTTATCTTATGCAGAAAGGTTTCACATCCAAGTGACAAGAACCCTACCCATCAGAACAAGGAGCCATAGGCAGGGAGACATTCTTGGGAGTTTATTGACAATAGTGAACAATATGTACAAGTGATTAACACCCGTGCCCAGGCTGTGCAACTGCACCTTCTTAACTTTCCTAATCCTGCTGCTACGTCTTGGTGCTCCCCAGACTTCCACAGCAGAGGTGGAGGCAGCCTGCTGACTGTGATGCCCTGTCTGTGATGACCTTGAATGGCGTCCTCTGGAGAGCCGAGACTTGGAAGGCCCCAGCTTGCTTTTGGGGACCTGCTGTGTGGCAGTGGCACCTTCCTTGGCTTGTAGAGCTGGAACTGCTGGGGTCACAGGAAGAGGGGATTTGGATGGGCTGGACATGCTCGGAGTTACCTGGGGGATGGTCCTGGGATGTGCACCTGTTGAACCTTCTCACTGTAGGTGCCCATGGGCTCCTGGCTTAAGGAGCAGTGGCATCAGTGTGAGTGAGATTGAGCTGTCCCACACCCCTCTTGCATACACGCTGTTGGAGCCAACTATGGAGCCAGCGATGGAGTTCAGCCCATGCAGCAGTACAGGAACAATGTCCTGGACCAAGGTCTCCATGGCAGCCACCAGCCTACCAGTGTTGACCTTTGTCCGTTGGTATTCTAACGCGCTCACCTCAGCCTGAAGGTGGATGGACTTCTCCATCGTATCTTGCAATCTGAGGAGAGTAGTGGAAATCCCTTCCTGATGTTCCTGAGCTTGCCTTTGCAGCTCCAGCAACTGAGACATGACCAAGTCCAGAGTCTTGTCAATTGACTCGGACTCAGCAAATTTTTGGCTTCCAGGAGTCCTCCGAGTGCCGGACATCTGGGAAGTCCCTGCCTCCGCCTGCTGTAGATCAGACAGTGCGATGTGCTCACCAGATTGTGATCCTGAGGCTATTCAAAAGCTAAGTCCCACCGAGGTGTGTGTGTCTCTGCGCTGGTGGAGGGTGTGGGTGAGCACTGTGACAGGACTTCAAGATGGGTGCCTTCAGGTTCCTCTTTAGGGATTTCTTTGGGACTTGATTTGAGGCCCTTGATCGTGGACTCCGTCGGCTGTTTGGCAGATTGCCTGTGGAAGCAAGGGGAGATAATTAGTGCATGATAGTGGCCTATGAAACAGGACACATCACTCACAGCATGGTTGTCTGATGGATGTTGCATTGCTGGATCCTCACTTGGTAAAGCACTGCCGACCTCACTGTCAGCATAGGAACAGTCCAGATCCTCGCCAGGCAGCTGGATGACTGTTTTCAAAGTCCATGAGGACCTTTATTTCAGGCATTCCTCCACTGGTCTGCAACTTCACCCTCTTTTTCTGTGCCAGCTTGTCCTGCATAAATAGAGATGGAGTGTAAGCTACCAGGCCAGATGATAAGTATGCCTGACATGAGTGGTCCCATGGACAGGATGAGGACAATGACGGTGAATGTGAGAGAGTGAATGATGATGTCCCTTGCACTGGCAGTGAACAAGGATCCTGTGGATGTGTGATGGGTTTGTGAGTGTGCGAGTTACGTGATGAGAAGACTGACTTACCTTCATGGAACGGAGGAGATCATTCATCCTATTGTGGCACTGGGTGGCTGTAATCTTTTGAAGAGCATTGGTGCTGACCATCGCTGTCACTGCCTCCCAAGTCGGATTAGAGAAGGTGCTGCCCATCCTGCAGCCAGAGCCGGGGTAGAGGATATTACGGCTAGTCTCCACTGCGTCTAAAAGGCACCGAGGAACGCATCATTGATCCTTGGGACTGCAGTCTTTTTGCCTTTCTGCGCCATGTCTTCTGTGCAGCAGTCCTTGGCTGGAAGCACTGAGAGGTGTGTGCACGGCTGCACTTTAAATATGGCATCCGGCATCATGAAGCAGCGAGGTGATAGTGTGACAAGCAAATGAGAGCCTGCCAGCCATAGAACTGGCTTGTTTCCTGGGAATGCATAATTAATGCGGCGGGTTTGGGACAATACTGTGTGAAAAGCTGCCATTGCAGCCAATGGGTAGGATGTTGTTTTACCCGCCCACTACTGCACCTAGTGCAAATCTGGGAAGATTCCACCTAGTGTTTCAGATTGAGATGACCTTTCATCAGAGCTGAAGAAAGATAGAAAATTTAAGAATTTTTAAGCCAGTGGAAGTGGAGAAGGGGCAGGAAGAACAAAAGGGAAGCTCTGTGATAGGTAAAGGGCAGGAGCAATTTAATAACAGCATTTCATGCTGAAACAGTCAAAGGACTGGTAATTGAGTAAAGTGACAAACATTGTGTCCATATGATGCCCATAACAACTATCTGAATGCAACATGAGGGGATAAAGAAAGAAACAATTCAAGACCAACCCACCAAAATGAAAAATGAAAAAACACTGCTGAAAAAGATGAAGGCAGAGGTTATGATCTAAATTTCTTGAACTCAATGTTGAATCCAGGAGGCTATAGAGTGCTGATTTGACCCTTTTAAAATTGCAGCCAGGTCTGGGGTGGGTAGGAGGGTAGCAGGAAAGTCACCCAAGATAATTTTATGGGCCTTTGCCACCATCTGCAAACCTGCCAATTGGGGCCTATTAAAGTTTGCCCTCTGAAAAAGTGATAGCAGCAGTTTCAATAGTAACATTCAAAGGGAGTTGGATCAAAATGACATATTTGCAGGGTTATGGGGAAAGACCAGGTCAGAGGGACTAATTAGGACAATCAGTTCTGATGAAAGGTTATAACCTGAAAAGTCTACTCTGTTTCTCTCTCCACAGATGCTGATAGACCTGCCAAGTATTTCTAGCATTTTCATATTTTTATATCAGAGGCACAATGGGTTGAATGGCTTCCTTCTGTGTTGCATGATTCTATTATTCACATGACAATTAAAAGGTACGTGTGTTAGTTTGTTTCGCTGTTATATTTTCTCCTCTTCTGAAAGTATTAACTCCTCGCTGGGGTATAGTTCCAAAGGCTCAATCTGTGCCTTGTGTTGGGTCCCCTATTGCATGAACATAAATCCAGAAATTTATTCTATTGCTATTTTTAAAAAAATGGATTTTGTGCTGAACCAAAAGAGATGGCTGCTGTAAGTCACATGACCACAAGATTGGACCCTTGTTCTGAGAGCTACTACCAGGAGTTAAAAAAAAAATAATTATTTTCTAAGCCTGTAGAATCTCACAGCTCATTGGATAGACCCCTTGCAACCACAAAATTGGGAGACTCGCATATCGAAACTCATTATGCCTTCAGAGCTGCTAACAGACATGTATCACACCTGGGACTGTCCAGCTCCATTTTAAAAGGGAACCAAGGAACCAAGAGATAAGCTCACCTTTCTAGCAGAGTCAGAGTTTCTGCCTAGACAATGGCTTCCTGACACCAGACCCTCAATATGGATGGTAACACTTTCAATAGCTAATGACTGGGACATTATCAGTCCTGAAATCAAAACCAGTTCCAGATACTGGATAAACATCCCCTTTCAAGTCATTGTGGGAAAAAAGGTCACATGACTCGAGTGACCATTTTGAAATCTGTATATGCCTTTGAGAACTGAGAAATCTTCAGACTGTTTTAGCATCAATTGGAAAGGACTCCAGCTGCCCAGCTGAGCAAGCAGTCAGTTACCATCTCTCAACTCCACAAAGCCTGCTTCATTTTAAAAACCTCTTATCAACACCTGCCAAGCAGTCTAAGCATAGAAAGCCCCAGTCCTGCAGTGTTATCCATTTCAATGATTTTTGCATTGTCATCTCAAACCAGAAACTCATCAGGATTGAACTTAGCCATGAAGGAAACATTCTCTGGACTTTGACTTCTCAGACTTTGGAAATAATGTGAACTAATATTCATTTATGTGGTCCTTGTATTGTTACTACAAAACACACCACTGCATACTTTAAAAATAATTCAAAACATCTTCTGCTTATGGACAGGTGATGAGAAGAATTAAATACAGTTTGTCTGTCTCTCTCTTGTCCGTAACACTTTCCTATGTGGTCATTATTCATGCATTAATCTTATTGCAGACAGCCAAAAGACTAGACTATTCAACAGCAGGTTTATCACAGTTATTGTTATTAGGCAAGCAAGAAAGGCAGCCATTTCCTACCTGCTTTTAGTGTCATTTGAGGGATAACGTTTCGTGAAGACATTAGTAGTCCCTGCCCTTGTTCAAATAATCCCAGGGAATCTTTTTTGTTCAGCTGAACTGACAAATGGGGCCTCAGCTTAACATCTTATCTAGAGAACAGCTTCCCTGACAATGCAACACTCCCTCAGTACTGCTAAGGTATCAATCTAGGCTGTGTGTTCTAACCTTGGAGAGAGGCTTTTTTGAATTGGCAATAAGAACTGTTTTTTTACATAAATTTGTCAAATAATATACAATCTTGTGTATTAGCAGTTCTCATTTAAACAATGTATTGCGCCCAATGCAAAAGAATACCTCATTCATGTTTTCTTGTCAATATTTTGTGCACAACCCCTTTTAATGCCCATGATTTTTCTCCTGCAATTCGATAGACACATGCATCCTGATTTTCTCCAACATTTCCACACTTTAAAGCCAGGAGGATTTAATGTGATACTGTTGTATAAATTATTTAGAAACTGAGCACATTCTTTCCTACACATGACATTTGTTAGCTTTATCTAGCCAATTGTATCTGCACTCTATAAAATACAGTACACTACTGAACAGTGTGAAAACATCATTTTCATATTATAGCTTCAATATTGAATGCAATGAATGTAACAGCAATAAAAACAAATAAACTTAACCTCCACCTTTTTTCATTTATTCAGTATCTTACTTTTGTTCCTCCAATCTTCCAATTTTCTGTCCTACCTTGAAAATGGCAATGCATCATGAGGTACCTTTCCACATGCAGCAGTGACCCACTTTGATTTTGTCCAAATTTGGATTCCTTGTGGATAGTGAGTATTATAATTAGTCAACAGACAACTGCCTATTCAAATCTGTTCAAAACACATGACACTTCCAACAAGGCCCAGCACATAGTGGTCAGGAAGGAGAACAATCATCAGCTTTCCCTCCATTATGGCAGGCAGATGGAAAATGCCAAGCTGCTGAAATCCCAGTGGGAAACTTGAAGCAGCTGCCACAACCGTTTGCAATTTGTATTTATTTTGAGGTGCGGGCTTTGAATTTAGTAGTAATAAGAACACCAAATCTCATTGTTTTTTTCACAAAACTAAAGTAAACCTTTATTAATAAAAAAAATGATTTTAAGCACATGCATAAGGCAGCATCTTACCTATGTCTGGGCTGGGTGGGCGCAGAGCTGATCGTCATCTGCGATTGGCTGTGTGCTGCCATTTTATGTGGGCAGGCCCATTAAGACCCGCCGAATGTGACACACGGCCAGTAGCGCTCAGTGCTACCTTTGTGTGTGGTGGGAGAGGGAGAGTCAGGACCTGTGCTCTCACGCGTGCATGCAGTCAAAAGAGCGCAGCAATCTCCCTGTGGCACAGAGCTGCCTCAGGGAGATTAAGTTCATTATAAAACTTTTGAATAAATGAACGGAAAAATTATTTAAACATGTTCCGTCATGTGACAGTGGTGCATGAGCTGGGGCATGTTTGTATATGTGGCAAAATTTATTTAATTATTTTATTAAACCTTCAGGAAACCTCATCCCACCTATGGATGAGGTTTCCCAAAAGCAAAGGCCACTTGGGCTCTTTGCCTGCCCACCAAGCTTAAGGTTGGACAGGCAGCGTTGATAAGTGCTTTAATTAGTTTTTTAGTAGCCTTAATAGGCCATTGACAGTTTGGTGGGCACGTGCTGGAGGCAGCTGCATGTCTGCTGAACGTAATAACTAAATGACGAATGCTGAGGTTGGGACGCTCGCCCGACATCACCACACATCATTTTACACATCGGTGTGTCGGCACCCCCCCACCCCCCTCCACACTAATTTCAAAAGTCTGGCCTATGCCTTTGGACTTTACCTCTCTAATAATAAAAATCTATCATAATACCAATTTTGCCAGTAACCTTTGGGAAAAATAAACACAATGTTTCTTAATTTCTCCTGGTGAGGTGAAACATTGCGACCCCTCTTTTGAATTCAACCTACTGTGGTTTATTTAAAAATGCAAATGTTCCCCTTACGCCTCACATTCTAAAACTTCCATTATGTTTACCTATTTAGCATTTCAAACCTAACTTCTCTTTTTACATCAAAGCTTTCAGACCAGTTCTATCTAATTCAGTTAAGTCCCACACACACAGACACACATGTATAAATAGACACAGACCCCACTATTACACTACTTTACAATAAATTCCAAATAGCATTATGAAAATTATTATATCTTCCTGACACTCCCCCAAGCTTGGAAGAACTGAGGGGAGCTAAAGCACCCTGAACACCTGCCTGACTGAGACCGACTAAATCAGTACAAAGCAGAAATTATAACTGGGAGGCTTTCTACTCCCTTGCTCTTTATTGAATCACACGTACAATTTCCCAAGCCATTGTTAAACTGTTTTATAACTTGCTATGACTTTAGCCCTCTGGCATTTTTACCTTGGCAGTACAGCTTTCATGATCATCAATTCTGTTTCATATTTATGCTCTGATCAAAGCACAACAATTCAACAATAAGTTTTTTTGGGTAGATGGGGCAGAGGTAATAAAGAACAGATGCAGCATAACGAAAGAAACAACTTTCGCCATTTGAGAACAGTATAGGCCATTCAGTATTCAAAACATGAAAATAGTTTAGACATGAAGTATTCTTGTGTTAATTGATTGATTATAGCTGCGTAAAAGATGTTTAGTAAATTGTGGCCAACTTAAATTTCAGCCAGGCTGCATCACATGCTCATAAGAAAGTCAAATAATTTCAATCAATTACCCTATTTATTCCTAAAGTTGCCCAACTTAAATATGTTAGTCAGCTATTAACACTTGAGTATCTAAATGAAAGCAAAGGAGCAATGGCTGTCATTAGCAAACTTATCACTGTTAACCAGGTTCCCCAACAAGTGCAAGAAACAAACAATTTATATTTCAATAGCGGTAGTCAAAGAATGGATGCTAAGCACAGGAAATCCAGCGGACAGGGCCTATTAACTGAAATGGCAGATGCCTATGGCAGGGTGTAAGTAAGGAGTAATCTTGTGTCAAAACAGAAAATGTCTGAAATACTCAGCAGGTCAGGCAGCACTTGTGGAGGAAGAAACAGAGTTAACGGGTGGGATTTTACAGTCCCGTCGCAGCAGGGGCTGGGTCAAAAAATGTGGCAAGCTGTTCAATAGTCCATTGACTTTGGCAGGACCATAAAATCCCACTGCCATAAAATTCCACCTAAAGTTTCAGGTCTGATAAATCCTGATGTAAGTTCATCGACCTAAAAAGTTTTAGCTGTGTGTCACTCTCCACAGAAACTACGTGACCCATGGGCATTTCCAGCGGTTTCTGTTTTTATTTCAAATGTTCAGCATCCGCAGTGTTTTTGCTTTTGTGCTAATAATCTGGTATCAATAGATTGGATGCTGGCGAGGTGGATGAGATAGGGTGGTGTGAGGCAATTAAGAGAGTGAAGCTGAAGATTTTAAAGCCCATTCTCAGACATGAGAAACCAATGGAAGCTGATGTCAGTGAGGGCATTATGTGAGTGAGGGCATGAGTTGTGTTCTATAGATAAATTGGTGTTTGTGAAGGATGGAGTGGAGAGGCCAGGAAGGAGAACATAGGAAAAATAACACTCTTGAAATAAATAATGGTGCCATTATACTGTAGTTAGCAGTTTGATACTGCGCTAGCCAGCAATTATACTGCTGGCTCCACACTGCTCTTTATGAAAACAAAGCAGAACTGTGTACATTAAACACTCATATAAAGCTTTGCTCATTAAGTCCAGTGAATTTTTTATATTAGTTAAAAAACA
Organism: Carcharodon carcharias; assembly: GCF_017639515.1. Classification (NCBI taxonomy): domain Eukaryota; kingdom Metazoa; phylum Chordata; class Chondrichthyes; order Lamniformes; family Lamnidae; genus Carcharodon; species Carcharodon carcharias. Next base: position 69,900,877 of record NC_054486.1, read on the forward strand.
CAATGTCCTATGATCTTTACCAACATTAAACTGGGATCCTAATATAATTGTTAATAAAGTTTAGAGCAATGGATTTGTACTTGAAGCTCTAGTGCAACTTGTAAGGATTCCAAACAAAATAAGGCGTATTCTCATGCTGGTTATGAAAATGTACATTGTGCAACCTCAAGCTAGAGTTATACTGTGTTCTTTGCATCAGCTCAAACACTGTCATATCACTGCAGTTTAACCAAATTAAAGGTTTACATTGTTATTTATATTTGTAATGCCAGCAATTTAACAACAGAATTAGATTAGCAGATACTGGCCTGACAAAATCTTAATATCTCCACTTTTTCAATAACAATCAAATAAAAAACTTCAAAAGTTTAAAGCATTAAGGCACGTGCTGTTCTTTTATCCTTACCTGTTGCTCATGATGCAGAGCTTGAGTCAGCTTCTTATAATCTTTGGCAAAGTTGAGCCTGTATTGAAGACTTTTCACTGAAGTTCCAACTTTCTCCTTCATCTGTAGCTATTACAAAACACCATCAAACGAAGACGTCATTAAGCTCTGTTCTCAGTTGGTAGGAAAAAAGATGCCAAAGATTGGCATATTGCCACTTTAGATAAACACTAAGGGTTCAACTAAAAATGGCAGTAAAGGGCATGGCACTTAATAAATAATGATGCAATGTTTGCTGTTTGGAATTCAGTTTGATTGTACGATATCTGAAATAGCTGGAGGACACTGAAGAGGTATCCCATAGCTTAAATGCCACACAAAACAGTTTGCATTCATGGGAAGTGTTAAGCAAGTGCTAAACTTATTGATTGAACAGGATAAGCATTTAAGGAAATGCAGCCTTGTTTTATTCTTTACCAAGAACATGGTGGGAAGGGCTACCTGGCAAATGGGCAGGCAAAGTTTTAGGCGCTGTCACTGAGGACCTGTAAGATCAGTGCCCGGCAGTTAACTAACTCTTTGGAGGAGAAATGAGAGGGGAGTCAGGGGAGGAGAAGGGAATCCTGGGGCAGGAAAGCTGCAAGTTTTCTTTTTGGGACCTGGAGGAGTACTCCCACAAGGAAAAAGAAAAATATTAAAAATGACCTACCACTCTGGGCTACTTCTGGCCCAGGATCAGCTTGCTGCCTGCCAGGTTCACCTGGTGGGGAAGCAGTTGTGGTTTACTAACATAGACCTTGGGCTAAAGTTGCAGTCAGGCCTCAATGACCTAATTGGAGGTAAGCTCCATATTTAAAGAAGGACCATCTGGTGCCTACTGCTTGGCATCCCATGCACTTGCTCAAAATTAGATTACAATTGCAACCTACAGGAAACCAGTTGGACCAGAGGGGATAAGCTGCTGTGGCTATTTTAACTATTTAAGATTATTTTAAGGGTTACAATGTAAGATTTTGGCCTACCTGAAAATTTAATTTCCCTTATGAAGCATGCAGAAAGCAAGAGAACTCTATGGAAACAGAGCCATTCTATGAGTCATATAACTAGTAGAGGGCCTCTGATAAACACTATTATTTAAAAAAAGACCCTTTTACATGTAGCATGAACACAGGGAATCACTTTCCATCATATAGTTCTTGAGCAAAGAGGAGAAAATCTACTGATGAGACTTTTGAAGTTCCCAGGATTTTATAGCCAGTAACATTCCTCCAAATATGAGAATTTGCAAAACTTACACGAAAATAAAATGTATATGGAGTGTTTCCTTCCAAAAGAGGCTGTTTACGTGTGAGTGAAACAACAAAAAGAAAATCAACTCTCATGGCACACCTTTCTGTAGACAGACACATGCAGGAATATGAGAGAGAGAAAGAGATGGAGACAGAGACAAGAGAAAGACGTTCCTCAAATAATGTTATCTCTAGCCAATATCTGCAACCAATCACTTCTCATATGCTCATAGTGCATAACTCCCTCCCTAAACCCACTGGCTCTGATCTCTCAGGCATTGTTCTGCTCGATCTACATCTAACAAAAACCTTGTCAGATTCTTGAGTCAGCTTAAGGTTTTACTAATTCTAGTTTTCAAAAATATTTTATGGGGCTATACTTTGGTATAGTTTGCTGAGCATATTTCCAAACTTGACTCCCTATTTTGCTTATCCATCTCCCCTCTTCCTTGCTTCTATTTGCCAGGCCTCACCGGCTCCCTCTCTTTCCTTTTCAATCTACTACCTCTGCTGTCCCTCCTTCCCTTCTGATCTCAGTAATATAGTCATTTCTTCAAGATCCAGCCCCATTTCAAAAACCAAGCAGTCTTCAACTCTTTCCCATTACTCCTCCTTCAACTCTCTTCTAACCATTTAGTGCTCTACCTTCCTCATCAACATCTTGCAACATTTAACTCTGTTTCATCTTTTTCTCCTGACCTCCAACTTGTTCTACATTTTTATCCAGATCGCTAACCCAACCCTACCTATCCCCTCCATCCAATCTGTTGTATCCTCTATATCGTCCTCTACCACACTTTTTCGCTCCATACCATTTCAGCTTCTCCCTACAGCTTCTTTCATCCTCCATCATTACAGTCCTTACTCAGCTCTGGTCCAATTATTCTCTAAATTGCTTGTCCTGTGGCGTCTGATGCCTTGACTCCCTCGTGCAATGCCATGAGAGATGAACTAATAAATTAAACATTTGCTTACTCTGCGGACTGCATGTTTACATTGATTTTGTATTCTTTGTCAGTCTTGTATAATAGAAATTCTGTTTGTCAAGATTTCAGAATGGAAAAACTCTGTTTTGAAAGCAGTTAATCTATGCAAAGTTTCTGAGATTACCAGGAGTGAATTAGACACAGAAAAACTAAATATAAATGGTTAATAAATTTTTAATTAACCACAATTATCTTTAGTATCAGAAGTATTAAATGTTCACTTCAAGTCAGTGTTTGAAATCTAGGTCGAACGATCATAGAAAGCTGATGAAATATAAAACTACACATGATACAAATTCTGTAACACTAGAATTATTTCAAACTAAAGTTTAAAATACAGCTATGAAACCAAAATACATTTCTTCCAGAATATAACTTATAAATTCTGAATGCACTGTGCAAGATAAAAGCAAAATAAGAGACTTACCTAATTCCTCCGTTATTGCAGTGCGATTGATCAAATCTACTTTGTGGTACATTTTTTAATGTGAACAAACTGCAGAGCTCGGTTATCTGTTTATTTAAGTGGGACATTCCTTAACCCTGATATGACTTGTCACAAACTTTAAAAATAAACTCATGTGAACAAATTCTACTTAATTACTGATAGGTTAAAAGTAGTTTTCTACGCACAAATACATTTGTAGTTTTCACAGTTTGCATATAAATCTTTGTTCACTTAAACTAATTAGCTTTGTAAAACTGCATGTATTTCCAAGAAATCACTTTGTTCTGGGTCACAGTTTGGAAGGGCCTGACAATTTAATTCCTACAGTCACCTTTAGCTTCATGAAGGCGGTTTGGGCAGTAGGGAAGAGAAAGGGGCCAGGGGAACAGAGAGCGAGAAAGAGAGATTGAGAGCGAGAGAGAGAACATGAATTTTCAAGGGCTATAGAATGAACACATCAGTAAAAAGAGAGAATACATTTTATGGTGATCTTTGACTCAGAAGTTGTATGGTCAGGAAAATTTGTAATTTCCTTAAAAGGACAGTGGGATCTGTAATTGTTTTTAAGGATGTTTGTATCAATTACAATTTTCTTGGAAAATAATAATTACTGGTCCATGTGACCTAGTGACCCTTGACCTGGAAAGATTACAAACAGAAAAGGAAGTTGAGAAAGAAGCCATATGACTGGCAGACACAAAGGAGAGCTGCAGACACAAAGAAGTGCTGCATCTAGACACAATTATCGAACTCCTGTTGCAGAATTTTACAGTCCCTGTTGGCAGGTTTGCAGGATTATGCCTAAAATTCCTCGGATGGCCTTCCAACCAGGCTCCAGCCTGCCCAACCCCTCCCCAACTTTGCGGTGGGACAGCAAGGCCTTGCCCCAGTTGAGGGCCTTAAGTGACCAATTAGTGACCACTTAAGAGCCATTTCCTGCCCAGCCTCAATTTTTATGCTGGCAGGAGAATCTCAGGAGCAGGGGGAAAGCTGGAAGGTTACCCTGCTCAGGCCTTGGGTGAGAAGGTAGGGCGTGCCTCCATCAACAACCTCTTTTCAAAATTGGGTGCCCTCCCATCAGGTCTAGCGGCTATGGATGCTCCCTACACCCCTGGCCTCTCCACCAACAAATCCATCCCCAATTCACCCATGCCCCCAGGCCTCAACTTCCCACCCCACCCTGAGACCCCCACATTTAGCTAGTCCTCGAATCCCGGGACTTAAACTCCAGGGACTCCTTGCCCTGAAAGGGAAAAAGACAGCAGCCCCCATGTGCAGCAACGCATCCCTCAGGCGCCTTTTGGATGCTGTGGAAGCCTGCTGGGATGATCTCTACCCCAGCTCTAGCTATAGGTTGGGCAGCAACAACACTAACCGGCTTGAGAGGTGGTGGTAATGGTAGTCAGCACCAACGCCCTTCAAAAGAGGACAACCATGCATTGTCGTAAGAGGATGAATGATCTCCATTCTACCAGGGTAAGTCACTCTTCTCATTACTCTCAACTCACACACTTACAAACCCATCACACATCCACAGGGCCCTCACTCACTGCTGGCTCAAGGGACATCACCATTCATATTCTCACACTCACCGGCATTTTACTCATCCTGTCCATGGGACCACTGACCACCCACACATGTCAGGCATACTTATCATCTGGCTCGGTAGGAATTTTGCTTACAATCTCTTCATCTCTATTCAAGCAGAACAAGCTGGCATACAACAAGAGGGAGAGGTCACAGACCGGAGACGGAATGCCCGAAATCAAGGCCCACATGGACTTTGAAAACAGAGCCATCCAGCTGGCCAGCAATGATCTGGACCGGTCCTGTGCTGACGGTGAAGTCGGCGCTGCTCTACTAAGTGAGGGTCCAGCAGTGCAACATACATTAGACAACCATGCTGTGAGTGATGTGTCCTGTTTCACAGGCCACTGCCATACTCTAATTATCTTCCCTTTCTCTCGCAGACACACCTGCCAAACAGCCGACAGAGCCCATGACCCAGAGCCTCCAATCAAGCACAAAAGAAACCTCTGAAGAGGAGTCTGGAGGCACCCTCCCTGAAGTCCCGTCCCAGCGCTCACCCTCACCCTCCACCAGCGCAGGGACACATACCTCGGTGGGACCTAGCTTCAGAGTAGCCTCGGGATCACAATCTGGTGAGCACATTGCACCATCTGATCCACAGCAGGTAGAGGCAGGGACTTCCCAGGTCCCTGGCACTCGGAGGATTGCTGGAGGCCAGGAACCTGTTGAATCCGAGTTAGATGACGAGCCTCTGCACTCAGTCATGTCACGGTTGCTGGAGCTCCAAAGGTAAGCTCAGGAACATCAAAAAGGGATGTCTGCTGCACTGTTCAGATTGCAAGACATGACGGAGGAGTCCGTCCGCCTTCAGTCTGAGACAATAGCGCTGGCATGCCAGTGCACCAAGGTCAGCACTTATAGGGTGGTGGCTACCTTGAAGACATTGATCCAGGACTTCGCTCTTGCACTGCTGTGCGGGCTGAACTCCATCACTGATGCCATAGTTGACCTCCAACAGTGTGTACATGAGAGGGGTGCCGGGCAGCTCGATCTCTATCCAGCTACCCCTGCTCCTCAAGGAATCAACCTGGGGCCCCTGGGCACTCATAGGGAGGCGGATCCGCAGGGGCACACTCCAGGTCCAACCATCCAGGTGACCCCGAGAGTGTCTGGCCCATCCTACTCCACTTCCTGTGATCTCAGCAGCTCCAGCTCCACAGTCCTAGGAGAGTGCTCCACACAGCAAGACCCCAGAAGTAGGATGGGTCCCTCCAAATCTCAAACCTTCCAGAGGATGCCCGCCAAAGTCATCATAGACAGGACATAGCAGTCAACAGGCTGCCTCCACCTCCGTTGTGGATGTCTGGGGAGCACCAAGACATGGCAGCAAGTTAGGAAAGTAAAGGAGAATTAGTTGCACAGCCTGGGCACGGGTATTAATCTCTTGTACCTAATGCTCACTATTGTCAATACGCTCCAAAGAATGTCTCCCTGCCTATAGCTCCTTGTTCTGATGAGCAGCGTTCTTGTCACTCAGATGTGAAAACTTTCTGCACAAGATAAAGGCAGGTGTCTCGGTCCAGGGCCTCTTCCCTGTGCTTTGTGCAGCCTTCAGACCAAAGTGATGGTCCGACCTCAAACTTCCTGGAAACGTTACTGATGCCTGCACCTCAACGGTGCTGGTCATTGCTGCCAGAATGTAGTGGATAAGAACCACAGAGTTTTCTCGTTCATTGATGTGCTCTCAGCACCTTTAAGGCCCCCATCTCTTCAGCAGCTGTGATCACTGATGCTGTGCTCCAGCTCCTGAAGGGCTCAGGCGGGCAAAGCAAAGAGGGTTCTTAGATGTGTGCCTTGTTGCTATTAATGGTATTGGGGGACTTCAAATAGAATACAGCTGCTGGTGATTGCAACTCGAGGAGCGAATCAATTGAGTGGGATTGTGAAAGATCCTACATATCAGAGGCCAAATTGGAAAGACTGGGAGATTGCACATGGAACAACATTTGTGCGGGTAATGATGTGGGTGCATGTGGATGTGTTAGACATACCTTTATTGTATTGGCTATTTAAAGTGAAATTTATCTTCTCATTTGAAATATCACTTGCTCATTAATTCTTGTTTAATTTGTGCTGGTTCTGATTTGTGTTAAAGTAAAAGCTGCAAGAAATGGAATCATGTTGGTAATTCCATCATTTGGGGGTCATTCAGTAAACTTGGTTATTTTGGTTTACGGTTTCAGGGATCATAACAATTTATGCAGCACCCTACCATTCTCACAACATCTAAGATGCCCAAAGAATTAATTTTGAAATGCAGTAATTATGTAGGTAATATAGTTATGTAGATAAGTGTACATCCAACTTGCCAACTGCAAGGTTCCACACAAATTAATTAATTAAATAGCTAGTTAATCTGTTTGGCAGTGCTGCTGAGAAAGGAATGTTTGTCAGGACAGGGGTAGAACTCTTCTGTCCTTCTTTAAATAATGCCATGAGATATTTTACTTGCAACTGAACAAGTAGCCTTGAGTTAACATTTCCTTCAAAAAACAGTGTCTCTGGCAATGCAGTACGGCCTTAATAGTGCAGTGAAGTACCTCGGCCTAGATTATACACTCAGGTCAGAGCAGAAAAGGGATAAGAAGGTATGACCTATTCATTAATAATCAAATTCAAAATTTTATCCCATATACTACAAGCTTGAAGCTGGCTTATTCATGATTCAAAACCATTAGTATACAGGCTCAGCAATTCATATTGTAATTTCAAAAGAAGCTAAACTGAAAAACTGAACTGTATACAACATGAGATTTTATTTTCAAAAAATCAGATTTAATATTTTACAAATACGAATCACAGAATCACACAGTGCAGAAGAGGCCCTTCAGCCCATCGAGTCTGTACTGACATGTGAGAAACACCTGTCCTACCTACCTAATCCCATTTACCAGCAGTTGGCCCATAGCCTTGAATGTTATGAGGTGCCAAGTGCTCATCCTGGTACTTTTTAATGTATATGTGGCAACCTGCCTCCACTACCGTCCCAGGCAGTGCATTCCAGAGGTCACCAGCCTCTGGATAAAAAAAGTTTTTCCTCACATCCTCCCTAAACCTCCTGCCCCTCGCACCCTTTGTTTACTTTCACCTCTCATTTCAACCTCAATTAATTGTATGTGTCCAGTATTATTTTGATTAAAAGAAAATGAAGTATGACTCACAAATGAGGTTAATCAAAAAGCAACTAATTTTAAAAAAGCTATTTAATTTTTGCAAAATATTTAACCACATGAGTTACTGCCTTCTGGAGAGGAGCAGCAAAGGGATTTTTAAAAAAAGCTTTACTTAGATTTCCATCACTTTTAGCCAAAGGGAATATCTACTCCTGTGTGCATTGTTTATGCTATATATAGCCATTCAGCACCATTTCTGATTAATGTACTGTTCTGCAGATACAATATAAGCAGCAATTGTTTAAACAGCAGAGTAAAAGTCAATTTATCTCCTTTGCCTTTGATTAATGTCTTGATTGCTTATGTTTCTCAACTGTGCTGCACTGATTGGTGTAATTTGTACATTTGAGCTGAGAGTACAACTCCAAAGCCTTGAATCCTTTGACTTGACGTGGTTAATCAGTCTTAAATGCTCAAGAATAATGAGACATAATAATCATCCTTCATGAACTATTTCAATTACTATACAAATGTAAAGTCGTTCTCAACATAGATCAGACAGTATAACCGCAAAAGGATGTCAATTAAAATTAACATATTCCACTAGCACGTTTAAAACAGTTAATAAAAAACTTTATTATTAGTCACATTGGATTGCAAATCTGAAATGCACACATTCATCATTTGTAGAGAATATAAATTATTATTCAACAAAACCTTGGAACAAATGTCTCAGGAGGATTATGAATGGCACTTTCATTATAAAAACTCTATGGCTAGGGTTTTATGGCCCTGCCGCAGCATGTCCCCCCTCACCCCTGGGCATGCAGCGAGCCATTTAAATCTCCATTCAGTTTTGCGGGACCATAATACCCTGCTGGGTGGAGGGGTCATAAAATCCTGGCTTATATATATATTGCACTTTAAGGCTAGATTTTCCATTCACCAATCATGAATGGGCAAAAACCTTAACTTTATGTATGAATGTCCAAGTTAAGTACCAACGTCATGCTGAGTGGTCTACTGATTAATGTAATTATTCTTAACTTTAAATATCAATGTATGCTGAATGACAATGGCAGGACAGAGTCATAAATTACTTTTTGGACTTTTTGCGTTTTCTCTTATAGATTTTAGGGCATCTTCCCCTGCATTATTTATGGATAGTCAGATGCTGGATTGGATTAGTGGGATGAGAAATGCAGTAATCAGAAGGGGGAATGGTCAATGGAGTTGGGCAGTGGAGCAGCTGTGTGGGCCAGTGCACAGAACAAATATTCATGCCATTACTAAGACTGCTTATTTCTACTTCCATTACAGCATCCCTGTCTCAGCTCATCTGCTGCTGAAACCCTTGTGCCCTTGTGACCTCTAGACTTGACTATTCCAATGCACTCCTGGCTGGGGTCCTACATTCTAGCCTCTGTAAGTTTGATGTCATCAAACTCTGTTGCCTATCTCTTCACTTAAACCAAGTCTCGTTCACCTATCGCTGACCAATATTGGCTCCTGGTCAAGCAACTCATCAATTTTAAAATTGCCATCCTTGATTTCAAATCTCTCCATGGCCTCACCCCTCCTTATCTCTGTAGTCTCCTTCAACCCTACATCTCTGAGATATATATATATTCACCTAATTCAGGCCTTTTGAACATTCATGATTTTAATTACTTCACCACTGGTGGTCATGCTTCTATGGAGACTTCTTTCATGAGTGATTTTGATCTATAATACAACAAATCAGATTGGCAATGGTAGCCTGGAAGATAAGTTCATTGATTTTGTTCGGACAATTTCTTAGAGCAGCACATCCTAGAGCCAACCGGAGAGCAGGCAGTGCACAATGAGGCAGGATTAATTAAAGACCTCATAGTAAAAGAGCCTCTAGGTAGCAATGATCATAACATGATTAAATTTCACACTCAGTTTAAGGGAGAGAAAAGTGGGTCCAAGACTAGTGGTTTAAACTTAAATAAAGGCAATTACAAGGGCATGAAGACAAAGCTGATTAAAGTGAACTTGGAAAATAGGTTAAGGGGTAAGTCTTTAGAAACGTGGTGATTGACATTTCAGGAGATATTTCCTAATGTTCAGCATAGATACATTCCAGTAAGAAAGAAAGATCCAGGGGACGAATGCACCATCAGTGGTTAAGAAATTAAATATAGTATCAAATTGAAAGCATCCAATTCCATGGTAGGTTAGATGATTGGACAGAATTAAAAAGAAACAGTAACAAATGACTAAAAAAATAATTAGAGTATGAAAGAAAGCTGGAGATAAATATAAAAGTAGATAGTAAGAGTTTCTACAAGTATTAAAAAAGGTAAAGAGTAACTAAAGTGAGTGTGGGTCCTCTAGAGAGTTAGTCTGGGGAATTAGTAATTGGCAGTAAGGAAATGGTGCAAGTGTCGAACAGATATTTTGTGTCTGACTTCACTGTAGATAACATCCCAGAAATACTTGTAAATCAGGAGGTGAAATGGAGGGAGGAACTGAAAACAATTACAATCACTGGATAGAGTACTGAGAAAACTATTAGAGCTAAAAGCTAACAAGTCAGCAGGACATGATGGACTTTATCCTAGGGCCTGTGGAGAGAGTAGATGCATTGGTTTTAATTTTCTAAAATTCCCTTGATTCTAGAAAGGTCTCATCAGATGGGAACTGCTAACCAGCCCGATATCCAACAGACATTCAAAATCCCTGTAGAGGATGCAATAACCCCATCCCTTGTTGGTTTCTATTATCTTAACTGTGTCAAAAGTTTCTGAGGTGAAAGATCAAAAATGTGATTACTTGCTTTACAACAATGACTGTAAGACTGTTAATCAAATTCCTTCTTGGAATATACAGATAAGAGGTTAAAGAATTGGTTTTGGTAAGCCAGAACCAGAGATAAGTCAGCTGGAAAAACTGCTGAAGGAAGTAGTAAAAAATATTTCTCTCTCATAAGCTAAAATTGACTCCAGGAAAATGCAGTTACCTGAACTTCAGTTCAACTCCAGGATTTTAAAGGAAACCATCTAACTTCAAACAGCTGCAATGTTCAACAACTTACAACCAGGATAAGCAAAGGGCTTAATTACATATTGTTTTAACTTTTGTTTGGACTCTAACTTTTCTTACTTCCGAGGTATGTGTGTGTGTGTGTGTGTGTGTTTGTGTGTGTGTGTGTGTGTGTGTATTTTTTTCTAGGCTTTAGTAACTAAAAAAAACTCTTTCTTTGACTCAAGAAAACCTGGTTTGATTGGTTCCATATTAAAAAGTAAATACATTTGGATTGGAAAAGGAATCTGCAGGAAAAGTTTAAAAATGCTTTATTGTGATCAACTGAGGGGGCTGAATAAAGGGAAGCCAGTTCACTCCTCCTCACCCGGTCGTAACAATAATATTAGAAGCTGTTCTGAGAAGGTTCACTCGACTGATTCCTGGGAGAAAGGGGTTACCTTATGAGGAAAGGCTGGGCAGGTTGGGCCTGTATCCATTGGAGTTTAGAAGAATGAGACGTGATCTTATTGAAACATAAGATCCTGAGGGGACTTGACAGGGTGGATGCTGAGAGGATGTTTCACCTTGTGAAAGAGACTAGAACTAGGGACATAGTTTAAAAATAAGGGGTCTTCCATTTGAGACAGACATGAGGGTTGTTTGTCTGTGGAATTCTCTTTTCCAGAGAGCAGTGGAAGCAGGGTCATTGAATATTTTAAAGACTGAGTTAAATAAATTCTTCATTGGCAAAGGAGTCAAAGGGTGTAGGGTATAGACAGGAAAGTGGAGTTAAGGCCACAGTCAGATCACCATGACCTGATCAAATGGTAGTGCAAACTCGAGGGGTCAAATGGCCTATTCTTGCTCTTAATTTTTATGTTCAGATGCCTTCAGCTGCATGGGGTCTAAGTTCTGTAATTCCCTTCGAAAAAAACCTCTCTGACTCTCCACATCTCTTTATTCATTTAAGATGCTCCTTAAAACCCATCTTTTTGACCAAGTTTTTGGCCATCTGCCCTAAAATTGCCTTATGTGGCTCGGTGTCTTATTTTGCTTCATAACAGTCCTGTGACGCACCATGTGAAGTCTTAATTATATTATAAATAAGAGAGGAACTGCTATATGCTGACCAACTCTGCTACTCTGCTTTCCAAAACGCCATAAATGTTGATATTTGATTATAAATATTATTAAAACATCGAAGTATTGTATAAAAATGTGGACAGAATGTATGACTTAAAACTACATCCTGGTAAAATTATTCCACAATTCTGCGTCACCTGAAGATTGCACTCGGTCTAGACTCTTTGTACATAAAATGTGACAGGAGATCAGCCACTGATATATTAAAATCAGTTCATGGTTAGCACAAAAACAAAAACAGAATTACCTGGAAAAACTCAGCAGGTCTGGCAGCATCGGCGGAGAAGAAAAAAGTTGACGTTTCAAGTCCTCTTGACCCTTCAATAGAACTGAGTAAAATTAGGAGAGGGGTGAAATATAAGCTGGTTTAAGGTGGGGGCGGTGGGGGGGTGTGTGGGTGGAGAGAAGTGGGGGGGCGGTGGTGGTTGTAGGGACAAGCAAGCAGTGATAGGAGCAGATAATAAATGGAAAGCAATGAAGGTGAACAAGGCAAAAGAGAGATACGGAAATCCTGTCGGAGAGAGGAGCAGTACTTCTTCAAGGTAGGCATTTCTATGGTTAGCACACCCTATTTTAGAGACTTGAAGCCAAGTGTCCAAACATCGGGGTTTGCTATGATGAAATGTCAACAGTTACTATTCCCTACTGCACACCCTGTAGGTGGCCCCTCAGTAGAATTTCCCTTTATAAAATAAGCAGCATGTCTTGGTTCTAGTCATACCAGCAAGTCCCATTCCAGCACTAGATGGTGGTTTAGAGCCGACATCTCCAAAACTGCAACTAGCATTACAGTCTCCCTTCCTGGATACAGCTAATTCCACTACCCACTACAAAATTTTGTCAATAGTAATGATTTTCCCCTGTGTTTTCAAGGTTTTGAATAATTAAATGTGTGACATGATTGCTGGGTCTGTCATTGTCTTGTTCCCTGCTCTCTATTGATCCCCACATTGGATCTCCACGCTCACTCCTATTTCCTACTGCCTGGTCCTTTGTATTTTTTAATGCTTTCAGTCCTCAAGTATATAAATTCAATCTTCAAGTTTATAAATTCAACCTAGGGCCTCCAAGCTCAGTATTACTCCCCACCCATCCCAATTCCTACCTTCAACTCATTAACAACATCATGCCACCAGGCAGGCCCCCACAAGTCTCTCCTCCCTCGCTAATTTTTTAGATCCTCAATAATTTTTTTTTTTCTGTTTTTTCAGTTCCTTCAAAATTTTAAATATTTATTAAAAGCTGATTGAATAAAAAGCCTCAAAAGGGAATTGTACATATACTTGAGGGAACATTTGGAGAGCTAAAGGGAAAAAGCCAGGGCGAAAGACTAATTGGTTGCTCTTTCAGAGAGCGAGCACAGGCACAATGGGGTGAATGGCCTCCTGTGCCACATGATTCAATTGCCACATGATTCAATTTTTATACTGGTGAGAAGGAAGATTGAATGTTCCAGGTTGCAATGAGGTGCATCTTTCAGGCCAGAAGCAGCAGAACACTTGGACATTTGATCCATGGTGGAATACTGAAGGTTGCATGGAAATATTGAAGCCCACAGGTCAATATTTTCAATGCATAGGTAAGAAGACGAGGATCAGCAGTCAGTGTGCTGTGCAGTGGGCTTGATTTCAACAGTGTAACATGAAATGGAACAGGAAACTGGCAGCATGAAAACAGCAGAGATAATTATTTCAATAGAGACATGTAAATCATGGCCTAGATTCCAATTTGCTTAAGTAATATCATGGAAGATCAACTAATAACAAAATGTGTCATATCTTTCATTATTAATAAGATTAAAATAAAATGATTGTCCTTTCTCTTATGTCTGCCACTTATAATCTAACCTTAGCCACATAATATTTTGTATGTAAGTAATGTGTGTGCATTTCCTATGATCTTATGCATTGTTAGTTCAACAGAAATTAAGACACTCTGGTAATACTGGTTTTTAGAAGGTTACATTGTCACCTTCAGGAGCAATATAATTACAGCATTATCCATTGATTTCAATACGCTGACATAAGTATATTAAAATATGGTATTCCTAGACCATATTTTTCCCATCACACTTGTTTACATGCAAATTTATTATTGATTATGATTTCCCATCATATTTGCACATATCTTTCTTTTGTAAAGTGAGCTGAAATTAGCTGCCCTTGTCTCAGTCACATTTGAAAATGAAACTCAAAGTCAAATCAGTCACTTAACATCCTGATCTTCAAGCTGAAATTTACAAGCATGTTATAATTTATAGAGTTCCCTCACCTGTGCCTGCTTTTACTTAATGGCATGGATTTTGAGGCCAACAGTGAAGTGATAGCGCTTGCCGCTGATCTTGAAGATAGCTGCTCTTCTCTGTGGCATGGATTTGACCTTTCCCACTGTAAAGTTGATTTGGAACCAACTATAATGGATCTCCAGTGTCAAGCAACAATGATATCATCAAGCAGCCAATCACGTTCAAGAATCCCCACAGACAACAAACAGGGAGTAAAATGCACTGATTATCCTTCACTTTTTAACCATTTTACAAAGAGCAAAATAAAGATTAGGACACACACATAGGACTAAGATAGAAGCTGTAATATCAAACAGATTTTAAAACTATTTTCATTATGTCGAAAACCCATGAAAATGTTATGATAATGGAGCAATTTGACATTTCACAAATATGAAATTGGGTTTTCAGGGTCAGAGAGGTTGTTCAGCAGTAATTATGACATAGTACACCATTAAAAACCCAGTTACACTTCATTCAATAAAGTGTAACTTTTTGGGAGTTTCTTTTTACACCAAGTTACAGAGTAAAAAGTAAAAATTCACATCAGTTCAAGTGATTTCTGAAGATTTCTATCTGCAGGTCCTTCAACATCACAAACTGTACAGGAACAAGAGATCACTGACAGCAACTTCGAAATTTTAACTTTTAATGTTTAACTTTGCTTGTGTGGATGCCACAAGTTAATGTCAGTTTTGTAATGATGGTGGACGCTGAGAGTTTCGCCAACATTACAATAGGAGAGACAATGGCATAGTGGTGTTATTACTAGACTAGTAATCCAGAGGCCCAAGCTAATGCTCTGGGGTTAAATCCCATTGGTGGAAAGTAAAACTGGTATATAAAGTTAGACTCGGTAGTGGTGACCATGTAGCTACCATCGATTGTTGTAAAAGCCTATCTTGTTCACTATTGTCCTTTAGAGGAGGAAATCTACCATCCTTACCTGGTCTGGCCTACGTAAGACCCCAGACCAACAGCATTGTGGTTGACTCTTAACTACCCTTTGCTATGGCCTAGCAAGCCAATCAGTTGAAAGTGAAATTAAGGATGGGCAACAAATGCTGGCCTTGCCAGCAATGTCCACATCCCATGAAAGAATAAAGAAAAACAATTACAAAATCTGGATCAATAATTTGACTCTGTGGTATTAAAAAGCTATATTTCATAGAATCATAAAATGGTTACAGCACAGAAGGTGATTATTTCTCCCCATGATTCCGTGCTGGCTCTCTGCAAGAGCAACCCAGCTGGTCCCACTCCCTCACCCTTACCCAAAATCCTGAAAATATCTTTTCTTCAGATAATTATCCAATTCCCTTTTGAAAGCCATGATTGTATCTGCCTCCACCACACTCTCAGGCAGTACATTCCAGGTCCTAACCATCTGCTGAGTAAAAACAGTTTTTCCTCATGTCACCCTTGGTTCTTTTGCCATCCACCTTAAATTGGTGTTCTCTAGTTTTCAACCCTTCCACCAAAGGGAATTATTTCTCTCTATCTACTCTGCATGGATCCCTCATGATTTTCAACATTTCTATCAAACCTCCTCTCAGCCTTCTCTTTTCTAAGAAGAATAGCCCCAACTTCACCATCTACCTACATTACTGCAGTCCCACACCCCCAGAACCATTCTTGTAAATCTCTTTTGCACCCTCTCTAATGCATTCATATCTCTCCTGAAGGGACATAACATTCTAGTTGAGGCTGAACCAAAGGTTTACAAAAGTTCACCTTACTTTTGCACTCTATGCATCTATTTATAAAGTCAAGGATCTTGCCTGCCTTATTAACCACTTTCTCAAGCTACCCTGTCACCTCCAATGATAGGTGCACATATACACACAGGTCCCTCTGCTCCTGCACCCACTTTAGAACTGTACCATTTATTTTACCTCATCTAATTCTTCCTACAAAAATATATCATTTCACACTTCTCTGCATTAAATTTTTATGCCACATGTTCACCCATTCCACCAGCGTGTTTGGGTCTTCTTGATGTCTATCGTTATCCTCCTCATGGTTCATATGCTGGCAAATTTTGTGTCATCTGCAAATTTTGAAATTGTGCCCTTCACACCCCAGTCTCAGTCATTAATATAGATCAAGAAAAGCAGTGGTGTTACGACCAACCCTTAGGAAACCCCTGTGTATACTTTCCTGCAGTCTGAAAAATAATTATTCACCACTACTCTCTTTCCTGTCATTCAGCCAACCTCATGTCCATGTTGTCACTGTCTCTTTTATTCCATGGGTTTTAAATTTGTTGACAAGCCTATTTTGTGGTACTATATCAAGTGTCTTTTGGAAGTCCATGTTCACCACATCAACCTCATTACCCTCATCAAGTCTTTCCATTGCATCATCAAAAAAGCCAATCAAATTAATTAAACATGACTTGCACCTAACAAATCCATTCCAGCTTTCCTTAATTAATCCGCATTTACCCAAGTGACTGTTAATTTTTCTCTTAGATTATTGCATCTAAATGCTTTCCCAATACTGAGGTTAAACTGACTGGTCTGTAATTGCTGGGTTTAGCCTTACACCTTCTTTTCAAGAAGAGGGTAACATCTGCAATTCTCTAGTCCTATATCTAAGGAGGGCTGGAAGATTACGTCTGGTGTCTCTGCAATTTTCACCCTTACTTTGCCTTTGCTCAGTATCCTAGAATGCATTCTGATCCAGTCCCGGTGACTTATC
Source organism: Carcharodon carcharias (assembly GCF_017639515.1). Lineage (NCBI taxonomy): Eukaryota > Metazoa > Chordata > Chondrichthyes > Lamniformes > Lamnidae > Carcharodon > Carcharodon carcharias. The sequence continues at coordinate 69,917,809 of NC_054486.1, forward strand.
AATTTAAGTACAACCTTTCTAATACCTCTTCTAATGATATACACGTACAATGATAAATATTTGGGCTTTGATCCTTTTTCCCAGTGCACAATTGTATTGTGTTTGGAAAACAAGTATCGAAGCTTAAAGCTTTGTTGTGTTAAACAAAATTTTTCTCCATAAAAGTCTATTTTATGAAGAAAATTATCATCATGGAATTATGGGCAAATGTTTAGAAAAATTGCAAATACATAAAAAGCAGAATTTTCGGTTTCTGTCAGTGTTGGGAATCATGGCAGGCAGGGGCATTAAATTTGGCTTGATGGAAAAGGTCAGTTTCCGGCTGGTGGGAAATTAATTTGGAATTTTGTTCTCCTGTCTTTGATGGTGGATTAAAGGCAGGTTGAGTTTCCCGCTGACCTATGTCAGCAACTACGTTTGCATTCATTTGCATCTCATGAATGCTCATTGAAAGGCTAACTCATCTGAATTACGTTCACCAAATTAACTGCCCCGCCAGTGGATAATTAGAACAGTCTGTTTCCCGATTGTCTATAAGTGGGGTGCATCTGGTGAGCTTCAGTTCATTGATGACTTGGAGGTCAGTAGATGCTACTTTTGCCTACCTTTAAGAGCGTTGCTGTGAGATATTAGGTGCCTGTATCACAAGCTGCACTAAGGCTGGGCACAGGAGTTGAGTCCAGGAGGGGGTGGGGAGACGGAGGCAGGACTGGGGGAGGTGGTGTGGAAAATGAGAGGGAAGGGGGAAGATAGAGGCAGGAAAAGGAGAAAATAAACGACCGCGGAGAAGGGAGACAGAGTCAGGGCTAGGGGGTGGTCAAGGAACAGAGTGGGATAGTGAAGGACTGTCCTGGCAAGAGTTATAAGGCTGTCCATGGAAGAGTCAGAGATTGTCCTGGGGCTGAGGCCACACTGTCAGGGAAATATTGAAGAGACTGTCCTAGTGCTACGTGGGCCATGTTAGAAGTCTCAACATGGCTTGCATGTCTTGGTCCTGGTTTTGGGCGAGGGAAGGCTTCTCTGGGTAGTGATGGTCATGCACAATATGGTGTGCAGGGCATAGTCAGGCATCTAAGGCACTGGATCCTCGGACTTGGGTCTTTTGACCCTAATTAAGGCCCTTGTTGCGAATGTGCAGTCATGTCTGAGGGGAAAGATCAGCCACATGTCATCCTTGAGGGTGATATCACTCTGCAAGAGGGAGCCTTGTTATACCATGTACAGACTGAGGGCAAGTCAAAGGCTAGAGACTGCATTCTGCCTTGGATACGGAGGGAAATCATTCAACGGGAACTACCGTCAATTGCTCAATTGTATCCATTCACAAATACAAGCAAGAGTGGAGAATGCAAGCTGCAGGCAACACTGCCTTGTTGGTGGCTATGATTCGAATGAGGAGAAGAAGGGTCCATTGCCAATTGGCACGGATCAGGGAAGACCATTTCCCTGAAGAATATGAGCCAGTGGGGCTCCAGGAAGTCCCAAATGCTGATAAGGCGGGGCCAAATCCACAGACATTTTGTGCAACCAAATGTCTACAGAAGACAGAGCTCTTACATGGAGATGAGCAAAGGACAGTGCCTCACATGCCTTCGCTTGTCTAGCGATGTGCCAGCTCATATTTGCCACATTCTTCATGAGGAACTCACGCAGCACAGATTTGGACAGCACCCGATGCCGTTTGCTCTGAAATTTACTGTCGCACTGAACATTTTTGCAAGCAGATTCTTCCAGGGATCCACTGGGAACCTTTGCAGAACCTGACAATCGACAACACACAAATGCATAAGGAAGGTGACAGATGCCCCTTTCAGTAAAGCTCACCATTACGTGGAGTTCCGCATGGATGAAGCAAGCCAGGCTTCCAGGGCTGTGGGATTTGCTGAAATCTCAGGCTTCCCACCAAATGCAGGGTGCCATCGACTGTACACACGTGGCCTTGAGAGCAGCAGCCTGCGAGATTCATTAATAGAAAAGGATTTCACCCTCTGAACTTCTAGCTCATTTCTGATCACAGAAAGCAGATCCAGCATGTTTGTGCCAGAGGCCCAGGGAGTTCACATGACTTGTACATTTTGAGTCACTCCCAGGTGTCTGAGATATTTGAGGAAGCTCAGCTTTTTGAAGATTGTCTCCTTAGTGATAAGGAGCATCCCCAGAAGACATGGCTAATGACACCTCTTCATCAGCCACAGAGTATATCTAAGGAGAGATACAATACAGCACATTCAGGCACAAAGCCCTTAATAGAGTAGACTATTGGCCTCTTAAAGATGGGTTTCCAATGTTTGAATTGGTCAAGCAGGGCTCTCCAATACTCACCACAGAAAGTGTCCTGAATCATCATTGTTTGCTACATCCTGCACATCTTAGCTACAAAGGAAGGATGTTTTGCCACAGCGAGACTTGGAACAGCTAGATGTCTCCTCAGAAGAGGAGGATTTGGAGGGGAAAATATCTGAAGAGGATGAAGATTTATCAGAGCCACATGAGGATGTTATTGCATGGGCACAATGTGGCAGACGTGCCCTGACAACCTCATAGCAAGAAGAATTCAACAGGAATATGGTGAAGACAAGTTTTCATGATTGAAGTTCTGTTCAGACTTCAATGCAGGGGATACTACAAAACCTTCATTGTCAGCATCACCATATCACGAAAGATCATCAATTTCACAATGATCACGGAAGCAGCATAAGTCACCTTCAACCCTAATGATGGGGTCATCCTTGGAAGGTGCAATAGCCTAGGGAACATGTGGCCACTGAGGAATGTGATCAGTACTGCACTAGTGCACTTCCTTTCGCAGCTACACTTAATGCATTCCTTTCAACCATGGAGTCAACAATTTAGTGGGCATGGCATCTTCAAGCATCTGAAATGCTATTGTACACACAGATGCACTCATGTCAATATGACAGCAGCTTAGCAAGATGACGCTAACAGGAAAACATTTGTCAATGGTTAGCACTTGACTATCTCAAGAGGGAGCTCCATCCGGACAGCACCATCTCTCCAAATACCAGCTCTCATGCATGAAAAATGCAGAGGCCTCATTTCGCTACTGAGCCCCAGGATGCCACCGGACATCAGGATGCAGTGACCTGTTACTCAATAGCATGCACCCAAAGCTATGATGTATGTTTGCATTCTCTTCACAGAGAGTGGCTCAGCAGGACCATGGTTTGATTATTTACAAGCACTCATGATCCTGCATTCGTCAAAAGCCTGTCAAGTCTAGGTTCTGCATTGTCTTAGCATTTGGTAGAGACGTGGCCCAGCAGTCAGTACTGACACAGATTCAATGACAACTTCTTTCCTTCATAGATCTTGCTGAGCACTCAGGAGATGTGCCAAAGCATCATGTTCAGATCATGACAGTCCTTGACATTGTCCAGCTCACAAAGGCCAATCCTTTCTATATACCTTAAGTCAATGAGTGCAGTCACGTAATGAATTCCATATCGATTCATGTACTGTGCTCTTACAGGAGCATTCTGTAAAGCACCACTGGGCAACTGTCCAGGAGCAAATTACAATTCTCACAGGTAAGTGGATGGCTTCATCAGTATGAGAACACACCTCTGACATCACACACTCATTCCTCTCTAGCAGACATTTCTAATGTCACCAAGTGGAAGCTACTTCAATCGTTCAGTGTCATGCATGGGGAGAGTGGGAACTAAGAAAAGAATAACATTCAGCCTTAAACGCACAGACATAAATATTGTTCAGGGAGGCGTGAAAGGTTATAGTTCTCAACGATGAATATTACTTTTCCAAAAGGTTCATAGTCATAAAATAAATATCATTGGAAAGTACACTTGGGAGAAAAGATTCTAACGTTCATTGCGTCAAATACTTGTTACATCCACAAACCATAGGCATCAGTGCAACAGCATCAGGATAATCACTAACCTTGATGGCCAATTCTCATGAGGCCAAATAATGTCTGCCTGACATGTCTATTGTCCAGCCATCATTTTTACATATGAAGTGGTCTTGTCAATGTCACAGATGTGGAACCAAAGACGATTCATTGTGATTAGGTTGAGTGAGATGTAATGGAACTGAAGAACCAGTTGGGAGATAACTGAGGAGGGTTTATTTTGTACCCTTGAATGAATCCGGGCCCTGGCATCACATCGATTAGCCATTCGATATCTGAAACTTGGAGAGGAATAAAGGTGAACTATATTTACAACAATGAAGGGTATATATAGTGAATGAACAACCCATGCCACAATTGTACATTCAACACTTCTTATTTTTCTAACCCAACCGCTATGTCTAGGTGCAGCCTTGATATCCGCAGCAGAGGTGGAGGCAGCCTGCTTACTGCAATGCCCTATTGTCTTGAGATGACTTTGGCAGGCGCCCTTTGGTGGCCAGAGGCCTGGAGGGTCCCGGTTTGCTAAGGGTCTCCTGCTCTGGGGCAGGTCTACCCTCCTTGGCCTTACCTGCTGGAGCTGATGGGGGTCATAGACAGAGGGGATTTAGAGTGGCAGGACACCCTTGGACAGTCCTGGGTGGATGCCCCAGAGTATTTGGCTGGCGTTCCTCCTCCCTGTGGGTGCCTAAGGGCCCCTTCCTGACTCCTTGAGAAGAAAGGAGGGAGGGGTGAAGGGAGGTTGACGAGCCCCGTCCCCTTCTCGCCTAGCCACTGCTGAACCACATCCATGGCTAGAGTGATGATGTGCAGGTCTGAATGCAAATCCAGCAGAAACTGCTGGATCTGGGTCTCCAAGGCAGAAGCAATCCTTCCAATCGAGATTTTGATGCACTCCCATGCTGGAGCCATGACATCAGACAGAACGTGGATAGATTTCTCCATCCTTCCTTCCAATCTGCTGATGGCCTCTGAAAACTCTGCCTGATATCCCCTGCCTGTCTCTGCACCTCCAACATTTCTCTCAGAGCTGATTCCAGAGGCTCATCATCGATTCAGACTCATCAGAAGCCTGATCTCCAGCAGGCCTCAGAGTGTCGGAGATCTCAGCTACCGCTGTCTCCGCCTGCTGTGGACAGATGGTTGTGAGGCGATCACCATGTTGTGAACCCGTTTCTACTCTAGAACCAGGTCCCATCGAGGTGTGTGAAGTTGAACACAGTAACGGGTCTTCAACAGATGTTTCCTCTGCCTCCTCATCTGAGGTGGTCTGGGGCTGGTGCTGATGGGCTTGCTGGAGCTCATCCTCTGCCTTTTCTTGCTGGTAGCTGGAATGGAGAAAAGAGATAATTAGTGATTGACTAGGCAGGCTCCTACATTATAGGTCACTTGCTGCCATTGTCCACATATTATTAATGTATACTGGATGGATCCTCACTGGCTTGTTGGGAGAGGCTGATCTCACTTTCTGTGCAGGAATGATCTCTATCTTCTCCAGCGCGCTCGGCCACATGCTCCTTGTGGGAGGGGAGTTTTTCAGCTCATGGATCCCATACCCGATCCTTGCTCCCTCCCTTCTGTTGTGGGTGATCTTGTCCAGCATAAAGACAAATGGATTGAGTGTGAGCACCATGGTGAAAGAGCAGTTTAGAAGCATGTGTGTCCATTGTCTCTGCTGAGCCCTCCCCAGTAAGGGGTTAAGATGCTGTTTGTGCAGGATCTTACATGAGGTAATGAGCTTAAAGTGGCTGGGTGACATTCAGTGCTTACATCTCACCTCTTGGTCGTGTGTGACATCCCTGTGGACTTTAACCCTTAGACTGCCTGAAGCCCTTATGAGAATGTGAGATTGGAGTGAGTAGAAGTTTCACTTACCCTGGCAGAGCGCAACAGGTGATTCATTCTTTTCCTACACTGCAGGCTGGTCCTTTTTTGTTGGTCCTGGGTGCTAAACTCTCTGGTAACCTCCTCCCAGGCTGGCGTGGTCTCCTGCTCCCATCCTGAGGAAAGAGGACCTCCCACCTTTCCTGGACAGCCTGGAGGGGAATCCTCTGCAGTGAGTGAATGTCTGTGTGGGTACCATTTAAATATGGCATCAAGACCTTCAACCCCATGAGGTAAAGGCAAGAAGGACGAATCCCTGGCCGTCTCGACATGTGATTTGACGATCTCCTTGTTGATGCATAATTACCGAGTTGAAAAGTGGAAAATCGGGTGGATAAATCTGACTTGCTGCCCAACAGGAATCATTTTGACTTTCTTGCCTGCCAACGCACTTAGTCTCCATAATGGAAAATTCCACCTAACATTTCTCTTTTCCCAGTTAATCTCACGCTCCCTACTGATCAGTTATCACGTTTGGTCAGTTAACTAATAATAGAGGATGTTGTCCTTAGTTTCTCTCCTTATGTACAAATGAAAATGTTCCAGATAGTATCAGTTATGCATAACTGCTTAAATCTAAAATAAAGATAAGGCTCCATCTCCCTTAAAATCTTTGCTATTAGATATCAGATTGCCTGTCCTGGAAAATATTTAGCCTTCAGCCAAATGACTAAAACAAATTAAATGTGGTCATTATCGCATTGTTGTTTGTGGGACCTTGTCATGCACAAATTGGCTGCCAGCTTCCTGTACATTAGAAGAGTAGATACGCTTTAAAGAATTTATTGGTTGTAAGGTGCTTTGGGATATCCTGAATGCCGCTATATAAGACCATTTATTTCCTAGAAAACTTAGAATGTTTTTTATTACATGAAAACTATTCTAGTTTCCTGACACGTTGCACTGTGAAAGTGGGAATTGCAAAGACTAACGCAAAAGGATCTTTTATCCTTTCTTTGCTGAAACGGAAAGTAAATCATAATACAGTACAAAATATTCTTAATCTGTTACTCTTTATAAGGTCTTAAATTTCGGATTGATTTACACCAGAAAGGGAATAAATAGCTGTAGCACATTTGGTGTATCAGACTCAGCTGGAACAGTTTATACAGGTGGGGGTGTTGACCCAGCCATCAGAGTTGTGAATGTAGCAAATCGTGCACATCTGACAAAATTGGCACACCCTATTTAATGGACATAATCAGCAGTTGTTACAGCAGGAACTAATGGCAGCTAACCTTTGTTCAATGGACATGGGCACAAATACAGAAAAATTACTTTCCTAAAAGTATGGGGCCACTTTCTAGATCATTAAGCCTTTCAAAATTTATCACTAACTAAAACGGCATTGCTAGGGAGCATAGTTTCATTGTCTTACTTTTTGCTAGATTTACATTTTCACATTCATTGTATTATGTATTCCCATCTAGCTCATATGCACCAAAAGATTCCTGAATTGATTTTGCATCGTCTAAAAATTCTGTTAAAGAATAAATTATGGTTGGTAGAATAGAAACATAGAAAGATAGAAAATAGGAGCAGGAGTAGGTCATTTGGCGCTTCAAGCCTGCTTTCCATTCAATATGATCATGGCTGATCCTCTATCTCAATGCCATGCTCCCGCTCTCTCCATCCCCTTGACGCCTTTAGAGTCCAGAAATCCATCTATTTCCCTCTTAATTATATTCAGTGACTTGGCCTCCACAGCCCTCTGTGGTAGAGAATTCCACAGGTTCACCACCCTCTGAGTGAAGAGTTTTCTCCTCAACTCAGTCCTCAATGGCCTACCCCATATCCTAAGACTGTGAACCCTTGTTCTAGACACCCCCCACCCCTCCCCCAGCTGGAAGAAACATCATCCCTGCATCCAGTCTGTCCAGCCCTGTCAGAATTTTATACGTTTCAATGAGATCCCCTCATATTCTTCTAAACTCTAGTGAATACAGGCATAGTTGGCCCAATCTCTCCTCATACGACAATTCTGCCATCCCAGGAATCAGCCTGGTGAACCTTCGCTGCACTCCCTCTGTAGCAAGTATATCCTTTCTTAGGTAAGGAGATCAAAACTGCAGACTATATTCCCGGTGTGGTCTCACCAAGGCCCTGCATAGCTGCAGTAAGACATCCTTGCTCCTGTGCTCAAGTCCTCTCACAATGAAGGCCAATATGCCATTTGCCTTCTTAACTGCTTGCTGCATCTACATGCTTGCTTTCAGTGACTGGTGTACAAGGATCCCCAGCTCCCTTTGTACATCAACCTTTCCCAATCTACCATCATTTAAATAATATTCTGCCATTCTGTTTTTCATACCAAAGAGGATAGCTTCACACTTATCCACATTATACTGCATCTGCCATGTATTTGCCCACTGATTCAACCTGTTTAAATTGCCTTGAAGCCCCTCAACATCCTCCTGACCACTCACATTCTCACCAAGTTTTGTGTCATCAGCAAACTTGAAAATATTACATTTGGTTCCTCATCCAAATCATTGATATATATTGTGAATAGTTGGGACCCAAGCACTGATCCCTATGGTACCCCACTAGTCAGGACCAGCTACTCTGAAAAGACCCTTTTATTCTTATTCTCTGCTTCTGATGGACAAACAATTCTCAATGCATGCCATTATATTACCCCCAATCCCATGTGCTTTAATTTTACACACTAACTTCTTATGTGAGACTTTATCAAAAGCTTTCTGAAAATCCAAATACACCACATCCACTGGTTCTCCCTTATCTGTTCTGCTAGTTATGTCCTCAAAAAACCCTACATGATTTCCCTTTCTTAAATCCATGTTGACTTTGTCTAATCCCGTTGATATTTTCTAAGTGTCCTGTTATCACATCCTTTTGTAATAGACTCTAGATTTCCCTACTATTAAATATGATGTACTAAACACATATTATAAAAACATGTGCTCTGAGCATATTACATCAAAAGGAAATTGAAATTGCTAAAAAAGGAGATATGTGCTGTAGCCAGAATACCAAATTTCAAACAATCACAATGTGGCTCATTTATGCTTGCTAGGAGCACATACATTCATATGCAGGGACCTGCAAACAAAAGGAATATGTTCAAACCTTGTTCTTTTTTTAACTACCTGGGAGTCTGGGGAACCTATGGTTCTCTGATGCTTTCTCCATAGCAACCCTTAGCCAATCAGTCAACTTACCAACCAATCAGCACATGCTTCCCTAGTGGTATAAATTGTTGTGATTGTCTGAAATTTGACATTCTTGCATTTGTCCTGTTGAGTGTAACCTGTCCTACAGCTGACCTCTGCCTGAATCTCACCCTACAGCACTCCAAACTGACGGTTAGGAGGGGCAAAAGATTCCTGGAAGCAACATTGTTCCCTTGTCACAGCAGCATAACTAAGAGCAGGCACTTGACCCCAAATGGAAAATCAAGTCAGTACAGTTCATGCTCCAACACGCTGTGTTTCTATACTGCTTGGGTTTAATTGTACTGCATGTTACAGAATATCTTCAAGCATGGTTCTGTGCACTGAGTGCTCAGTCAGCGGAATTTTTTTAAATGAAGCATTCTGGGAAGATATGCTATAAAAATAACTTGAATTTCAAAGAGAAAGGTCATGTGGAGGGTAGTGGTGGTGAGTGGTGGTGTGCAACTGGTTATTCATCTCATTACTATTTGTTGCATTTTGCTGCCACATCTTAGTTACTCCCATTTTCTTTCAAACAAAAAGTAATTCTTGCATTGTAGCACCTTCAGTCTTTTTGTTGATTTGGCAAGTACTTCTTATGCTATTTTGTTACCAATTTACAAACAGTGCTGTGTTTCCTCCATCACATTATCAGCATCCCTTTTAAACACCCTAAATATATATAAATAGTTGCATTCTATAAAACTCTGAAGGTAATAGATATTTATGTTTACTTGAAACTTTTCTTAAAATGCTTACTGTATTACTGAACCAATAATCTTTATCTTAATGCAATGAATCACATTACAAACATGCTAGAAATCTTTCCTTTTCATTTTGTTTTAAACACACAGGTTTTTAAATTACCAGTAGAACCTTATGAGTCATAATTAAATATTGACTTATTTAGGAGCAGAAGCAGATCTGTCAGTGTTAGCTCACAGTAACTTGGGTGCACTTACCTCTGTATATATGCACTCATCTTGCATTGAACAAATATAGCTGAGAGTCATGAACAGTCCACACTCAAGTGACCACATACAGTTGCTATCATTTTAACTGAAGAATGAAGTGTAAACACAGTGACAAGAGATTAATGCTGCAAATAGACTTTTTAAAAGTAATTTTGTCATCTTTCATAGGGAAGCGTGGATCAATTTTTTAATCTTGTGAAAAACTGAAAAAAAGTAATAAAGTACACACAGAGAACTCCATAAAGGGCATGATTTTACATATATTTGTAAAATCTGATGTAATCATAGTAAAACTACATCTCTTTATGTGATGTATACTTAATAATGTACATTATGTAGATGAGTAATTGATACCTTGGAAAACTTCATGAAAAATATATATTCATCAAACCCCTGATACAATTGCCATAGGTACCAGTTATGCAAAAGGTTATAAATTGACTGCGTGTCACTTCACGCTGTGTTCCATGGTAGTTGTTATCTGGAATTAATATTGCCACATCAGCCACATCACTCCCATCTCCCACCCCATGCCAATCTCATTGATAAGAACACTAACAAACAGAACTGGTAAGCAGTTGAGTAAGTCTAAGGTTAAGGAAAAACTCTTGATTTAAAAACTTGTCACTGCCTGCCAGAGAGATTTCATCTCTGATTCCAGATCTGAGGAGGGAGTGGTGATCACCTGTTATTGTGTAGGAAAGATTAAAGAAAATGTTTATTCGTTAACAGATGCAGGCAATACTGGCAAGATCAATATTTATCATCCATCTCTAATCGCCCTTGAGAAGGTGATGGTGAGCTGCAGCCTTAAAATGCTGCAGTTCTTTTGGTAAAAGTATTCCCATTGTGCTGTTAGGTTGGAAGTCCCAGGATTTTGGACCAGCAACGATGAAGTTTCTATAAGATATTTCCAAGTATGACTTGGAAAGGAACTTAAGAGGTGGTGTTCCTATCTGCCTGCCGCCTTTCCAGGTGCTGCGGGTTTGAGAGGTGCTGCCAAATAAGCCTTGGCAAGTTTCTGCTGTGCATCTTGTAGATGGTATACACTGCTGCCACCATGGTGGAGGAAGAAATGAAGGTTAAAATTGAAGATGGGGTGTCAATCAAGCAAACTGCCCTGCCCTAAATAGTATTGAGTTTCTTGAGTGTTGTTGGAGTTGCACTCATCCAGGCAGATGGGGAGTATTCTGACACTCCTGAGTTGAACTTGTCCTGCGTTTTGTGGATAGGGCAATTTTCCATTTTGTCAGATTGTTGTTAGTGCTGTAGCTGCACTGGAACATGTTGGTTAGCAATGTGGTTAGTTCTAGAGTATAAGTCTTCAGCACTACAGTAGGGATGTTGTCAGAGCCCATGGCCTTTGCCTAACCATTGTGCTCAGCCATTTCGTGACATCGCATAATTTTGTTTGTTGCACAATTTAAAATGTTAAGTATTTTTACATCTTCAATAGATGTAAATGGGCAATTAGTATTTTGTGCATATTGCAAAGGATCCTTACAATTATGCTAGCTTTTCCTACTCCCCTTACTTTTCTGTTGACTTTAATGCATAAAATAAATGCTTAAGCTACTCTAGTTTATGATACCTTTGGTCTGTTTTGCTAATTTCAGCATACGCTAAAAGTTAGTTGATAAAGTATGCATCCTTGTAAAATCCAACAAGCTTTTACTGCTTTACTGGGAACCTGAGCAGGGAGACAGAGGAGGGAGAAACAAGGATAGAAGCGAAAGACAGAAAAGTAAGAAACAGAAGTGGAAGGCAGAAAAAACAAGGGCGAAAAACAAATGGGGTCATAGTGCAAGATAAAGCTAAGATGACTAACAAGGTTAAAAAGACAAGTCTAAAGGCATTGTATCTTAATGCGCAGAGCATTCGCAATAAGGTAGATGAATTAACAGCACAAATAAATATACATGGTTGTGATACAGTTGTAATTATAGAGACATGGCTGCAGAGTGACCAAGGATGGGAACTGAACATTCAGGGATATTCAATATTTAGGAAGGACAGACGAATAGGGAAAGGAGGTGGGGTAGCACTGTTAGTAAAGGAGGAAATCAATGCAATAGCGAGGAAGGATATTGGCTCGGAAAATCATGATGTGGAATCTGTTTGGCTGGAGATATGAAACACCAAGGGGCAGAAAAAATTGGTGGGGGTTGTTTATAGGCCCCCAAACAATAACGAAGATGTAAGGGAGGGCATTAAACAGGAAGTTAGAGACTCATGCAATAAGGGTACAACTGTAATCATAGGTGACTTTAATCTACATATAGATTGAACAAACCAAACTAGCAATAATACTGTAGAGGAGGATTTTTTGGAGTAGGTACATGATGGTTTTTTAGGCCAATAGGTTGAGGAACCAACTGGAGAGCAGGCTATCCTAGACTGGGTATTGTGCAATGAGAAAAGATTAATTAACAATATTGTTGTGCAGGGTCCCTTGGGGAAGATTGACCATAAAATGATGGAATTGTTCATTAAGATGGAGCATGAAGAAGCTGTATCCTAAACTAGGGTCATGAGTCTAAATAAAGGGAACTACGAGGGTATGAGGCTTGAGTTGGCAATGATGGATTGGGGAACCTTTCTAAAAGGGTTAATGGTGGATAGGCAATGGCTAATGTTTAAGGAGCGTATGCATGAATTACAACAATTATTCATTCCTGTCCGGCACAAAAATAAAACAGGAAAGCTGGCTCAACCATGGATTGCAAAAGAAATTAGGGATAGTATTAGATCCAAAGAGGAGACATATAAAATTGCCAGAAAAGGCAGCAAGCCTGAGGATTGGGAACAGTTTAGAATTCAGCAATAGCGGACAAAAAGATTGGTCAAGAAGGGGAAAATGGAGTATGAGAGTAAACTTGCAGGGAACATAAAAACTGACCGTAAAAGCTTCTATAAATATGTGAAGAGAAAAAGATTAGCAAAGGTAAATGTAAGTCCCTTACAGTCAGAAACAGGGGAAATTATTATGGGGAACAAAGAAATGGCAAAAGAATTGAACACATATTTTGGTTCAGTCTTCACAAAAGAGGACACAAATAATTTCATAGAAATGTAGGGAACCAAGGATCTAGTGAGAGGGAGGAATTGAAGAAAATCAGTATTAGTAAAAAAATGGTGCTAGAGAAATTAATGGGGTTAAAGGCTGAAAAATCCCCAGGGCCTGATAATCTACATCCCAGAGCACTAAAGGAAGAGGCCCTGGAAATATTAGATGCATTGGTGGTCATCTTCCAAAATTCTATAGACTCTGGAGCAATTCCTACAGATTGGATGGTGGCAAATGTAATCCCGCTATTTAAAAAAGGAGGGAGAGGAAAAACAGAATAATAACAGACCAGTTAGCCTAACATCGATAGTGGGGAAAATGCTGGAGTCTATTATAAAAGACGTGGTAACAGAACACTTGGAAAGCATTAACAGGATTAGACAAAGTCAGCATGAATTTATGAAAGTGAAATCATGCTGAACTGATCTATTGGAGTTTTTTGAGGATGTAACTCATGAATTGATAAGGGAGAGCCAGTGGATGTGGTATATTTGGATTTCAAGAAGGCTTTTGATAAGGTCCCACATAACAGCCTGAATTTTTCAGGCAGCGGGCAGTCTCGGCAGGAGTGGGCGTGGGCAGTCATGGAGCCGATGACCTTAAGGTTGGACAGGCAGCGTTAACAATGACCTTAATCACTTGCTTAATGGCCTTAATAGGCTGTTTACATATCAGTGGGCGCGCAGCTGACTCCAACATGCACCTGCCGAATGAAACATCGCAAGACAGCATAATGACATTGAGACACTTGCCCGACATCATCACACGTCATTTTACATATCAGTGTGTTGGCCCCACCACCACACACCGACAGAAAAATCCTGCCCAAGAGGCTAGTGGGCAAAATTAAAGCACATGGGACTGGGGGTAAGATACTGGCATGGATTGAGAATTGGATGACAGACTGGAAACAGAAAGTGGGAATAAATGGATCTTTTTCTGGATGGCAGGCAGTGACTAGTGGTGTTACGCAGGGATCAGTGCTTGGCCCCAGCTATTCACTATATATATAAATGACTTGGATGAGGAAACCAAACGCAATATTTCCAAGTTTGCTGATGACACAAAACTGGGCGGGGTTGTGAGTTGTGAGGAAGATGGAAGAGGGCATCAGGGTGATTTAGACAAGTTGTGTGTGTGGGGGCAAACACATTCCAGCCTCCATGCATCAAGTTGCTGTCTACAGCAACCGGAGCTAAGAAAATTCACTTTGAACATCACAGTCCAGGGTCTTCTGTACTTTGTCTGGGTCTGTTGAAACCTATTTTGTTTTACAGTTGCCTTAATGGAGGTGTCACTAGGAGCCAGATTAACTAGGGGAGTTAGGAGTTATTATAATAGTAATTTGTAGAACTATGTATGTGCTTAAATCTTTTCTTCTATTAATGATTGTTTAATTTAGTTTTGTAAAAAAACCTCTAAGTCTCAGTGGACTTATTACTGCTGAATTCCAGGCATGTATCTTGAAATAAAATACAAATTGCAAAGCAGTTGTGGCAGCTGTTTCAAGTTTCCCACTGAGATTTGAGCAGCTTGGCATTTACCATCCACTGTGCCATAACACACATGACTCCCTGGTCTCTCCCCTAACAATTGCATGAAGAATACTAAGGTCATTGCAGAGGAGGTAAGAAAATAAGTGACAGACATTCACTGGTTCATTCCTCAGGGCAATGCCTTGACCAATCAGAATCAAGCTGCCTAGTTTAAATTTCAAACAATGCTTGGCAGTTAACTGTCAGTCACAATCAACTGGTGCATTCTCCGTGGCAATATCCCTACCAAACAGAGTCCACTTGCCAACCAATCAGCACTCTCTTCTCGTATAGTATAAATTTATTGTTTCCCTTTACACTGTATTCTTGAGAATTGTTCTGATGAGTACAAGATGAGAAGTTTTGACAAAATATCTCTTCTTTCAGTAATCCTCAAGTTCTGTGCTACCAAATGACAACATTTTTTGTTAAGGTAGACAAAATTTGAAATCCCAATTACTGACTAAGAGAATAAATCCACAAGATTCCACAATTTCAAAGCAACTAAACAAAATGTTACCATGCCAAAGTCAACAAAGTAAACTCACCAATACTTAATCGTACACTATGACATATAGAATTAACATGAGGTAAACATGAATGAACAGGCAAACTGTGGTTGAACACACCACAAACTGCACATTTAATGGCAGACACCAGGATTAGCTCCTTGAATTTCTCAGTAACCCACCCAGATGTGAGTCACAAAAAATATTTAAAGGTTCTGTCTTCCTCATGAGGGATTTCAGCACCTCTACTTCCAAGAGCTAGTCAGATTCCCAGCCAAATGCGGTCCACATCCAAGTTCCATGGGTACAATCTTAACCCAAATCCACATTTCTCTCAAATATGCTGCCAGGTCTAGACTTCTTGAACTTTTTTCCAGCTGATCTGACCTCCTACTGAAACTACATCCCACTGCGTTGGCCAGGCTACATGGCAGCATCTAAATACAGGCGTGGTCCCAGCTTCTCAGTCATGTTCCTGCCAACAACTGCCTCTGGGCTTTCCTTTGCTGCAACAACCAGCCTCACTGAGCTGGCACTGCCCCTGGGCTTCTCTAAGCTCCAATCTCCCCAGCTGAACTGATAAAGTACTGCTCCTGGGTTTCCCTGGAGCCCCAACTCCCAGCAGCACAGAGCTATCAATGGATCCCAATGCTTCCCTGAGCCTCAGCCCCCTCAGCAGCTGGAGCTAATGTCAGTATTCCATCTACATGGAGCTAACCTTCTTCTCCCTCTGCTCTCCATGGCTGCAGTTAACTCTGCTCCTTGAACTGATCTGTGACCTTTTTAAATCTCTTAACAGGGTCCACCTCTGTTCCTAGGCAGTGTCTAATGTATCCAAGCTGGGTATCTTCTGTATTTTAAATATTATAATCTCTAGTAAACTAGAGGTCAACCTCAGAGGTGCTAACTTACAAAAACTCAAAGATTAAAACATCCAGAAAGTATTAATTCCTTCACACTGTTTAAGTATCATGATCTGAAGCTTTTTAAATCCCCTGCTCTTTAAACTTAAAAAAACAGGCCTAAGTTGACAGTGAAAGTTAAAAAACACACCATCTGCTGGACTACTTTGGTTCACAGTCCACCTGGTGTAGGTTAGAAAAAAACACTGGTACCCATTCCACAGTTTCAATAAAGTTCTTTGTTGACATTTTTCAAGAGCTATAATTTTGTCAATATGAATGCTTGGCTGAGTTTCAAAAGCTAACAAAAACACACTTATCTCAGGAGGGGGTGGCTAAGTTCCCAGTTTTATTGACAGCTGAAGCAGGCTATTAAAGAATTAACAATTGTTAAAAGTGGTTACTGAATAGAAGTGTGTTCATTTTTTATAGCAGATTAGCTACTTGAGGAGATTTAAAAGCTTAGGGTGGGTTTCATGTATGGAATTCTTTTTCATGATCAACTTTGCATACATGAGAGATGCATTAGATATTTGGAAATTTACATTTTTCATCTCCACCTTGGTCCTGAGGTTTGCCTATGTTGGATATTGGATGAGTGGCTATGGAGGTGGCATGGGGGGTGTGATAAAACATGGGGT
Source organism: Carcharodon carcharias (assembly GCF_017639515.1). Classification (NCBI taxonomy): domain Eukaryota; kingdom Metazoa; phylum Chordata; class Chondrichthyes; order Lamniformes; family Lamnidae; genus Carcharodon; species Carcharodon carcharias. Next base: position 69,934,386 of record NC_054486.1, read on the forward strand.
GTGTGTGGGGAGCATGAGTTAGGCTTGGAGGTGGCATTGGAGTATGAAGGGGCATGGAGTTTGGTGGGGGGGTGGGATGGGTAAGGGTTAGAGGGTCTAACAGCTACTAAAACAACTGGGACAAAATCTCAGAGAAACAAAGTAGACCTTCTGACAAGCCTACTGCGGCACTCACCAGCCCCCATGGCTGCCAATGATCTGCTTCCAGGGTTAGTGCACCTGACTCAATCCTGCCCCCACCTCCCTGAAGCGAAAATTCGATTTAAAGGGGCCCTTGAAACTGAGGTGAGTCTGCCGAGTCGGGAAATTTCCTGACTCAAACTACCCACTTCAGAAGCAAAAGTCCAGCGCTATATGTTGGCATGTCATTCAAAACCTTTTAGTATCATAATGAATATATCACATATTCTAAAGTAATTGCCACAACTAGCAAAATTGCCGCTATGGGTATATAGCATTATTGCTCCCATTAAATTTCCTGTTTAACTGTTCCTGGCAGCTAGCTAATAGCATTCTAATCATTGCAATGCTGCGATTAGTAGGCGCGGAGATAGGAATGGGAAGTAAAAGAATTTGATTATAACAATTTCTTTCATTTTTGTCTTTAGGCCCTGTAATCATCAGAATGATTTAAAACCTTTTTTAAAATTTAATGGCAGCCATTCCACATTTGCTTACAACTTACTTTGATACAAAGCATCTATCAAGAACCCCTTATTAATGGCACCACATACAACCCACAGTGTACATTTCAGAAATATATCCGTCTACAGACTTAATGATAATTATTGCATTCTAATAATTTTCACAACAATTGAACTGCTTTTGGCTTCTATATCACAGAAATTCCAGATGAGGACTTAAAAAGTTTAAATTATTTTCGAATGGTTACTGTAAATCTTTAATTTTTACTTCTATCTTTCAGTCTACAAAGAGTTTTTCTTTATTCTGATAATTGGCCTTACACACAGATCATTATTCTGTTTTTCCTTTACAGACGTAGCTCCAGCAATTTTTGATTTTATTTCAGATTCTCAGCATTGCAGTTTTCTTTATATTTTGCATTGTGCATGTTTAGTCACTATAGCGTCATGTGCAATCATCAGTCACTTCTCAGCACTTCCAGTATCACAAATCACATTCTTTGTCTCAATGAGCATGGTGCGCTATCCCTCCTTGTCCACCTTAATCCCTATGCAGCCTTTGACAATTCCAAGCACACTATCTTCCTTCAATGCACCACTTCCACTTCCCAGTTCAAAGGGTGGTGGTCACTTGGTTCTACTCTTACCAATCTGATTATAGCTAGAGCATTGCCAGGAATGGTTTACCTTCCTGCCACCACCTTTGGAGTTCCCCTCTTGAGATTAATTTTCAGATTACTTGTCCAATATCCAGTCTCAGATGAGCTACAAATATCTTCCAGTTAAACTCTGGAGGACTAAATCCATTAACTCCAGTGCTCACAAACTCTGCACCCTCACCACTGATTTGAAGTTGAGTCAGACTGCAATACTGGCTTCCTATTCAACCCTGAGTTGAGCTTCTGAACATGTATCCTCTCTATCATCTCTGTCACTGCCTCAGCTCACCTGCCACTGAAATCTTCATCAATGTCTTCATCACCTCAGGCTAGACTATTTCAATTCTCTCCTGTTTGGATTTTCATTCTTCACCTTCTATAAAATCCCATTCATCCATATTTTGGCACCTGGTACATGACATTCAAGAAGACTAGGAAGCAAGGTAAAGGTGGAAGGGTGGCACTGTTGATCAAAGAGGGCATTGGTGCAATAGTTAGAGATGACCTTGGTTCAGGAGATCAGGATGTAGAATTGGTTTGGGTGGAAATGAGGAATAGCAGGGAGAAAAAGTCATGAGTGGGAGTGGTCTGCAGACCCCCTAACAGTAGCCATAGTGTAGGACAAAGTATTCAAGAGAAAATATTGTGTGCTTGTAATAAAGGGATGGCAATAATCATGGGTGATTTTAATCTACATATAAACTTGAAAAATCAGATTGGCATTAGTAAACTGGATGAGGAGTTCTTAGAATGCTTTCCAGATAGTTTCTTAGAGCAGCATGTTCCGGAACCAACCAGAGAGAAGGTTATATTAGACTTTGAGTTGCGTAATGTAACAGGATTAACTGATGACCTCAGAGTAAAGGAATCCCCAGGTAGCAGTAACAACAATATGATTGGATTTTACATCCAGTTTGAAAGTGAGAAGAGTGGGTCTAAGACTAGTATCTTAAACTTAAGTAAAGACAACTATGTGGGCATGAAAGCTGAGCTAGCAGAAGTGAACTGGGAAACTAGGATAGAGGATAAATCAATAGAGAAACAGTGGCCAACATTTAAGAGGATATTTCAGAGTATTTAGAATAAGTACATCCCTATTATAAAGAAAAATTCTAAGGGACCCACCATTCATGGTTAACTAAAGGAGAGCATCAAACATAAGGAAAAAGCACACAATTCCGCAAAGATAAGTGGCAGGAGAGATGGTTGGTCAGAATATAAAGAACGGCAGGGAATGACTAAAAGGTTAACCAGGAGAAAGGAATTAGAGTATGAGAGGAAGCTAGCTAGAAACAGATAGCGAGAGTTTCTACAGGTATTTAAAAAGAAGAGTAAGTAAAGGAAGTGTTGGTCCACTAGAGAGTCACAGTGGGGAGTTAATAGTAGATAATAAGGAAATGGCGGAAGAAATGAACAAACATTTTGCTCCTGTGTTCACTTTGGAGGATACAAAAACATTCCAGTAAAAGCTGTAAATCAGCAGGTGAATGGGAGAGAGGAACTTGGTGAAACTGAAATCACTAGGGAAACGGTACTGAGCAAATTGATGGAGCTGTGGGCTGGCAAGTCTCTGGGTCCCGATGGAATAGATCCTAGGGTCTTAAAAGAGGTGGCCAATTAGGTAGTCGATGCACTGGTATTAATTTTCCAAAATTCGCTAGGTTCTGGGAAGGTTCCATTAGACTGGAAAGTAGCAAATATAACCCTTCTATTCAGAAGGGAGGGAGGCAGAAAACAGGAAACTATAGGCCAGTGAGCTTGACGTCTGTAGTGGGCAAGTTGTTAGAATCGATCATTAAGGAGGTTATAGCTGGGCACTTAAGAAGAGCTGGAGGCAATCAGGGAGAGTCAACATGATTTTGTGAAAGGAAAATCATTATTAACTAATTTATTGGGGTTTTTTGAAGGAATAACATGCGCTGAGAGCCTGTAGACGAACTGTACTTGGATTTCCAGAAGGCATTTGATAAGGTGCCACATCAAAGGTTATTACAGAAAATAAAAGTACATGGTATGGGGGTAACATATCAGCATGGATAGAATATTGGCATGAGTCACAAAAAGTTTGTATGCAGGTACAGCAAGTAATTAAGAAGGCTAATGGAATGCTATTCTTCATTACAAGAGGAATTGAAAGTAAAAGTAAGCAAGTTATGCTTCAGTTATACAGGGCATTGGTGAGATAGCACTTCAAATACTGTGCGCAGTTTTGGTCTCCTTATTTAAGGAAGGATGTAAATGTGTTGGGGCGGTTCAGAGGAAGTTTGCTAGATCGATACCTGGAATCAGTGGGTTGTCTTATGATAAAAGGTTGGACAGACTGGGCTTGTTTCCACTGGAGTTTAGAAGAATGAGGGGTGATTTGATTGAAGTATATAAGATCCTGAATGGCCTTGACAAGGTGGATGTAGAAAGGATGTTTCCTCTTGTGGGTGAGTCCAGAACTAGGGGTGACTGAGATGGGAAGGGTTGATTAGGAGGAGTGATGGGGAGGCAATCAGGAGTTGGGATTTTGCATACGACAAGTAAAAGGGAGGATTTGCTTTTCTTGGATCACCAGACATCTCAAAGTACTTTACAGTCAATGAATTACTTGTGAAGTAAAGCCACTGTTGTAACATAGAAAATGCCAACTTGCACATAGCAAGCTCTCATAAACAGCATGTGGTAATGACCAGATAATCTGCTTTTGTAAGTGTTAATTTAGGGATAAATATCAGCCAGGGCACTAGGGATAACTCCCCTGTACTTCTTCAAAGTAGGGCCATGGGATCTTTTACATCCACCCGAGTAGGCAGATGAGGCCTCGGTTTAACATTTCATTCAAAAGACAGCACCTCCAACAGTGCAGCACTCACTGCACTGGTGTGTAAATTTTTATACTCCAGCACTGGAATGGGACTTGAATTCAGGACCTTGAAACTCCGAGGCAAGAGTGCAGTTAACAGAGCATGTCCATAGAGCCACAGCAACAATTAGGAGTGGAGCAGGCAGTGGCCTGTAGAGGTGATTTTTTTTAATATGGAGCCAAGCATGAGGAGTATGCTTGCATGCAGTTTTTCCTAAACGCAGCACTGGTTGTGCTCAGGCCAGTTCAGCTTTACAAATGAGGCCTCTCAGCATTAAACTTCTTATTTGCATGTCGAGCAGGATTATCATGTATTTTAGGCACCGGCTCTGAATGCCTTTTTCTCTAAATCTAAACCCATAGACACTCTCTTTCTGTTCACCATGTTGTCCAGTAAGTAATTGACTACATAGACCAGGACCAGTCTCCAGTCCATATTAATTTTATCTGATGTCAATGTGGATCACTGGGAAGTTGTCACAATTAACCTAAGAATCTCCTGAATAAAGAAAAAAAAACATTCAAAGTCTCTGCTCTTGCTGCTATGCAGAGATCCAGCCAGAAGTGCATGAATGTTAGGTGTGGACAGAATCGTACATAGCTGTGCTATTGCAAAGGTTAAAACATTCTGCTGTCAAAAGCTGACACCTGCACCAAGGAAAGCATTATTTTAACCCATGGGGTAATTCCTTTATGTTATTCTAGTGTTCACATTAAATGATGATTCACTACATATAGAAGTAGGTGATGACTTTTCTTAAGTAAGAACTTCTCTTAAATAATAGCAAACTAATACCTGTGTTTCTCTCTCCATAGATGTTCTCTTAATTGCTAAATGTTTCCAGCATTTTCTTTTATATTAAACATTTCCTCTTTAGCAGACTTGGGCTCAAGCAGCTTTAGGCCTTAGTTAAGGATGGGAACCCAGATAGTTATATAGTTAAGAGTAACATACGCTGAGTCTTAACCTTAAGGAAATCTCAATTATACACATTCATGAAGTCACACCAGATATTACTTATGCCAAACAAACAGCTGCTTGTGTACCTTTTGTCTGGAACATTGACTCCATTGATTCCTTTTAAGCAACAGCAAGAGATGTTTGACATTTCCCCCAACATTCACTGTATGCAGCTTACAGGACATCTCGTTCACACAGGCTGTTAAATTCATCCCCTTCCATTTGGGAAACAGGCAGTAACACAATGTTTTACTGCAAGAAGCTCACTATGGGGTGGGGGGGAGAAGACAACTGGCACTAACTGAGTGCATTGTCACTGACAACCAAATGGCAGAAGAGATATCTGTACAAACAGCCAGGAAGACTCTAAAGACAGGTTCTAACAGAAAACAAACATTCATGAGCTCATTGACATAAGGCCCAGATGATAGTAACTCCGAGGTTTCACATGCATGCCCAATGTCAGCTGCATGCCAAAAACTGGCAGGAAGCTGAAGCTGGTCAGTAGATGGGCAGGAGCAGACTGCTGGTCAGTAGATGGGCAGGAGCAGACTGTTGGTCAGGATCAAAGAAATGGTTCCCCTGTACTTGTTTAAATTACAGGGAGATTGTTTTTGGAGGGCCTTGTGATTGGGAATGGGGGGAGAACTCGAGGCAGGGCAGGGTTCGACTTCCCTTGCGGGGCCTGTACTTCATGCTGCTGAAGTAATAGATTACTTTTTTACGGCTGGATCAGGTGGAAGGGAACCTGTGGGGCACAGTGGCTGTTTGTGCTATAGTCGATCTACAAGTATCTCTTTCAAAGATTAGATAATAAAAGCAGAAATATGCTCTATCCTTCATCTTGATCAGTATAATGAATGCAAAAAAAGATGACACCATTATATTTTAAATAATGGATAATTGGCTGCAATGATGAAGCGGTGGACTGTATCACACATGTCTGAAGACAACATGCTAAACAGAATAAGATTTTGGAGATTTTCCAGAGCTAGCTCCCAACATTTTTCAATACAAAACTTCAGCCTTTCACAAGGTCAGGCCATTGTGAGGTGTGAACAAATTGAATAAAGACTTTTTCACACATTTACTGCTTTATTGTGTTTTTATTTGGTACTTGAATCTGTTGTTTTTGACATAGGCTGCTTTTGTAGGCACATGGAAACTTTCATATGGGAATGGGGTCTCCTCAGATATCACAAAACACCACTTGTGGGCGGACCCCCTGGGATTCAACTCATCGGAATCTTACTGCATTTATATAGCATCTTTAAAGTAGTAAAATGTACCAAAGCACTTCATAGATAACGTCATCAAACAAAACTTAACTCTGAGTCACATTAGGTGATATTAGAACAGATAACCAAAAGCTTGACCAAAGATGTAAGTCATAAGAAGCATCTTAGAGGAGGAAAAAAGAGATTGAGAGAGAGGTTTAGAAAGGGAATGGTAGAGCAATTAAATCAGAGCTGCTCAAGAGGCTATGAGGGGTGGAGATATCTCAGAGGGTTCGCGAACAAAAGGAGGCTACAGAGAGCAGCAAGACCATCATGGGATCTGAAAGTAAGGGTTGGAATTGTAAAATCTAATGAGCATAATAGGGCCACCTCTGCAACTGACACTCTGGGCTTGATTTTCAATTCAGGGTCAGGAACCTGATGCCTGGATCATTTCTGGGCCCTGACCCTGCGATGGATCTGCTCACATGATACAATCTTCAGATGTAGATGCCCTAATTTGGCTGGCAGCGTGCTTGGCTCCTAATTAGTGGCACTGAGCATTACCAGGAGGTGGGAGCTGCCCCCCAGAGCATGAGAGGCAAAGGCAGGCGACAGCCATGACAAGGCCTGACAATGCCTTGCAGAAGAGAGGAGGCAGCATCTCGAAGGGCTGGCAGCTTCACCACACGCAAAAACATGGCCAAATGCCCAACTATAAGTTACTGAGCCCAATTTGGAACAAAACTCCCCAGTAGCAAAACATTTTCATCCTTAAAAAATTAGTTAAATTGGTCCCCACATTGAACCTGACAGCTGCTGTGCACCGATGTGCACCAGAATGCTCAGGTTTGGCATTTTAGGATTTGAAAATCCCCTTCTGGCCCTCTCCAGCCCATTGACAAGTTCCTCCAGGAGCTTAATGGGCAGTTAATTGGAGACGAGTGGGTTTCCCACTCCCCACCCCTGCCCTTGCTCTGAAAATTCCAGTGTGCCCCGAAGGCATTGCAGCAAGGGCACACCATCCAGGAGCTAATTTCAAAGAGTGTCCTCACCCGCAGACCTCAGACTCTGCGTATACTAACAGCAACCCTTCCAGTTGACTATGTAGTTTCTGTGCCTGAATCTTACGCTGGAATAGTGCAAACATGTAATTTGTACAGCCAGCATATCTGCATAAATTGTATTCTTCATTATGTCCTGAAGAATTATTCTTTTCACCAGAGCTAATTTTGTTTTTATTAAAATGCAATTAAATACAAATTAGTCAATTTGTCATCTTCGTTGCAGTTTTATGCAAATTTAAAGTGTAGTTTTATACCAGGCATAATACTAAAGCATACATATAATCAAATTAAAATTCTATTAAGCACTGCTTCTTTAAGGTGCCTGATTTTTATTTCAAGGGTATTAGTCCATAAGTAATACATGAACTAAATAAATTGGAACTTTCTAAGTGGTCAGTTATAATACCTGAGAAAATAATTGCTTTTATAAATATTTGTTTAAGCAAAATTGGAGTTTGAAAAATCTGCTAAATAGAAAAGAAAATTATTTTAGTGCATTTCTATTAATTGGACCACTTTGTACATTTAAATGGGCAGCAATTTGCCTCCTTCTGTGGAATTAATCAGTCCTGCAGCATTAAATAATGGATCTGTGAAAGCCCATCTGATTGCTGGGTAATTGTGAGTCCATCATGTATTTTTCAATTAAGTTGCTACATCATATTGTGTTTAATTTTGTTTTATTTCTTCACCAGCTTGTTTACAATAAGCAACAATTACAGATAAATGCACCATTGACCTGGTTAAATCTGAGAACTGGCCTGAGAAACACACCACAGGTGTCCTTTTGCAGACGTCCAGGAAAACATAATTAAGCAGTTAAATAAACCATTCAGCTCGCGTAACTCCATAAAGGAAGTTATGCAGTCATTCTCGCTGGTCCTTTGGGCATGAACAAGGGCACAGCACAAACCATGTGGCGCATATTCCAATAATATCTGATAGATTCAGGTCAGTTGGCCAGTAGCTTGCTCTTCTGTGGCTTTTGTTCTTTAGTCTCTAAAAACTGGCACGAAATTTAGCAAAAATTGGCAAATTGAATTGTGCTGCATGGGATTACGCTAACACATTTCATTGCCAAATAAGAGAGCAAATCACCAAAATACAATTCATATATAGCAAAGTGGAACCGGCATGGTAAGTCCATAACTAATGCATTATCATACACAAAGCAGATTAAATCATTATTTAAAGTTATGTAATGTAAGGCTGTTTCTCTGTATGGATTGAATTTTCACTATCAGCAGGAGGAATTGGATAGAAAAGAAGCAGAACATGATCCTATTGACTGCCACTTTCTCCATTTCCTTCACATAATACTGAATTGGCTTCAATAATTGATGTCAAGTCCTTTGTATCCAGGCTACTTTCTCATGTTTGTTCTAAACCAGTAGCACCGAATTTCCATTTAACTGAGTCCTAGACTGTCATGTTTAATAGTGGCCTCTAACAATGATACGATTCAGAGTAAAGTGCTAGCAAGTCCTCGTCTCCCAGGCTTAATTCATGAGTTGCAAAATTAACAACTTGCACCTGCAGTCTGATTTTGTAATATGATAATCTTTTAAAAAATAATTCATTTTCTCCCTAATGGTATTTGCGTCACTTGCAGCTGTGTTTTCTTTGAAGTGAACAGTTGGTGATTTTCGAGTTAGTCAGGCGAAGTGGAAAAATAATGATCGATTCAGGAGCCCTTTGTCACTTTGGGTTGCAGCTTATCTTGTCTGTGGGACTGCTGGCAATACCTTGTCCTTCAGCTGTGAAAACATATAAATAGAGCGGCTTCTATAGTGCGGTTGACATCTCGAACACTACTATCTATGTCTTACAGATAAATAAGCACACAAATCTCTCACTGTGTCACTGACCCTCCTGAGAGGCAAAAGTACAATATTGCCAAAAAAAATTGCTGCATGGTTAAACTGACCATTGACAGGTAATGTCTATATTAAAGTCATGGTAAAAAAGGATCTCAGTGATTCCATTCATTTAACCATATGCCAAATCACTTTATTACTTCTGCTTATACAACAGCTAAGGATGAACAGCAAATGGTGCATCAATATTATTGTTCAAAATTTTAAATAGCAAACTTAAACATAGACTTAATTTTGAAAGCAACGCAGCAGGTGCCCTTAATGAAGTCCACGGCACAGATTGGCAATGTGCACCAGGACTCTCACCATCTAACGCGCTGAAGTTACTGTGGCTAACTTGCTCCAAGTTCTGCTGGTTTTCTAATTAGAAATCACTTCAGTGAACACGCACACTCAGCACTAATTTCAGAATTGAAGTGACGTCACATTCATCATCTGTAGTTGATGGAAAGTTTCAGTGAATGGAGGTGTAACTTCAATAAATTGTAATCGGGAATCAAGCTTTGTACAAAACACAAAAGCCATGTGCCCATGACAGAGTGAATAAATAATTTATTTGACTTAGCTAAATAAATGACTAATTAGACCAAATCTTCTATCTTGAAGCATGCGCCATGAGATAGACTTTTTCTTGGACCCTTCAGCTCTATTATCATGCAAGGTGTAACTTGTTGGAAATGCAAGCTGGTAGTGAGGACAGTGAGGCATCTGGGACCTTAATGAACAACAGGACCAACAGTGTAACTCCTTAACTAATTTAATTTAAAGATTTCAAAAGAAACAGAGGAATGACGGAGAAGAAGGATATATACAGTTAGACCCGTTATAGAAAGATAAATAAAAGGGGTGGGGGGAGGGGGGATTAAGAAAGACTAGGTTATGAGAGAGAAAAGAGACAGAAAGAGAAATAAGAAAAAAAAAAGTTGACATTTTAAAATCTCTAACAATAATTTACTACATCCAGGAACAAGATTGGACTATTTAAATAGTTTCCTTTCTGGGCCAGAGAGATTGATTGGCATTGCATTAGCAATTAACGTGTTTATAAAAGGGTTCTTACACTGTTAATTATGACCCCAACTTTTCACAGTGGGTTTAATTAATGTACAAATGTACAACTCAAAAAAATTATTATAATAGGGTGATGAACAGCAAGGTACAATTTGAACAAAGTAACCAATAGTGTGGCATAAATTGGCCAGCAAGTTCTGGAGATTTGCAACTCATGGTATTGAGTTGCAAATATAGGGCAAAGTCAGCATGGTTTCATCAAGGGGAGGTCATGCCTGAAAAATCTGTTAGAATTCTTTGAGGAAGTAACAAGTAGGTTAGGCAAAGGAGAGCCAATGGATGTTATCTACTGGGACTTCCAGAAGGCCTTTGACAAGGTGCCGCACAGGAGGCTGCTCACTAAGATAAGAGCCCATGGTATAAGAGGCAAGGTATTAGCATGGATAGAAGATTGGCTGTCTGGCAGGAGGCAGAGAGTGGGGATAAGGGGGTCCTTCTCAGGATGGCGGCCAGTGACTAGTGGAGTTCCGCAGGGGTCAGTGTTGGGACCACAATTTTCACTTTATACATTAATGATCTAGATGAAGGAACTGAGGGCATCCTGGCTAAGTTTGCAGATGATACAAAGAAAGTTGGAGGGACAGGTGGTATTAAGAAGGCGTGGAGGCTGTAGAAGGATTTGGACAGGTTAGAAATATGGGCAAAGAAGTGGCAGATGGAATACAATGTGGGGAAGTGTGAGGTCATGCACTTTGATAGGAAGAAAAGAGGCGTAGACTATTTTCTAAATGGGGAGAGAATTCAGAAATCTGGAGTGCAAAGGGACTTGGGTGTCCTAGTCCAGGATTCCCTTAAGGTTAACTTGCAGGTTGAGTCGGTTGTTAGGAAGGCAAATGCAAAGTTGGCATTTATTCTGAGAGGACTAGAATATAAAAGCAGGGATGTGCTGCTGAGGCTTTATAAGGCTCTGGTCAGACCACATTTAGAATATTGTGAGCAATTTTGGGCCCCGTATCTCAGGAAGGATGTTCTGGCTGTGGAGAGGGTCCAGAGGAGGTTCACGAGAATGATCCCAGGAATGAAAGGCTTAACATATGAGGAACGTTTGAGGACTCTGGGTCTATACTCGATGGAGTTTAGAAGGATGAGGGGGACCGGATTGAAACTTACAGAATACTGAAAGGCCTGGATAGAGTGGATGTGGGGAAGATGTTTCCATTAGTAGGGGAGAATAGGACCCAAGGGCACAGCCTCAGAGTAAAGGGAAGACCTTTTAGAACAGAGATGAGGAGAAACTTCTTTAGCCAGAGAGTGGTGAATCTATGGAACTCATTGCCACAGAAGGCTGTGGAGGCCAGGTCATTGAGTGTATTTAAGACCGAAATAGATAGGTTCTTGATTGGTAAGGGGATCAAAGGTTATGGGGAGAAGGCGGGAGAATGGGGTTGAGAAATGTATCAGTCATGATTGAATGGCGGAGCAGACTCGATGGGCTGAATGGCCTAATTTCTGCTCCTATGTCTTATGGTCTTATGGTATAATCTCCTACCCTCCTGAGCTTGTTTTTTTAATCATTTGTGGGATGTGACCATCGCTGGCTAGGCCAGCATTTATTGAACATTAATGCCTTATTGGCACAATATTATTCTTCTAGCAAGATTTGTTGCAATAAACAAATGATTAAAAGTTGCCTTGATTTGAGGTAGATGAAGCCTTCTCTGGTGAGTTGGGATGACAAAATTACAGCAACATAATTTCAAATAAAGGGTAAAAACACCATGAAATGTTAGTTGACTTTGGCCCCTCTTTTTCATTCTGATCATGGAGCAGTACACCACTCCACTGCCAGGTCACTGGTACCATTTTATTTTAAATCTAAGTGGCAACAACATGAAAGCTGGCTTAAATTTTGGAAAACAACAATCGCCATTGATTTGAATAAGGTGTGGTTATAATATTTTCTTTCCAAGTTCTGTCGAAGGGTCATGAGGACTCGAAACGTCAACTCTTTTCTTCTCTGCCGATGCTGCCAGACCTGCTGAGTTTTTCCAGGTAATTCTGTTTTTGTTTTGGATTTCCAGCATCCGCAGTTTTTTTGTTTTTATAATATTTTCTTCCTGTTTTTGGAGAGGGTAACTTAGCCCATAAATGGCTGTCATTTGAACCAAAGGGCATTTTTGATGTAAGGCACCATTACCTTGACACAAGTCCACAGGAAAATGTAGGCCTATGGGCAAAATTCCACACCCCCCCCACCTTTTGGGGGAGGAAGAGTGGGAGCAGGGGCAGGCGGGTGGGCGAGTTCCCGATCGGCGCCCCCAGTCGGGGGCATGCCACCACTTTATGTAAGCGGGCTAATTAAGGCCCACCCAGTGTGACGTCTGCCAGGAAGTGCTATGTGCTCCCTGTGCGGGTGGAGGGGGGATTCCCTCAGCCAGGAGTGCACTTTTTCACACATGCACGTGAAATAGCGCACAGATCTCCCTCAGGCTAAGTGCTACCTCAGGGAGATCGGCTCTGTTTTGAAGCTTTTAATAGAGGAGTTTAAAAATTTTCCCCGCCATGTCCCCTCATGTGACACTGTCACATGTGTTGGGACATGTCCATAACTTTTAGTTAAACTTTTCATTAAAATTTAAATACCCATCAGTGGATGAGGTTTCATGTTTTTTCAGAAGCCCACCTGGGCTCCTGGCCTGCCCACCAACCTTAAGGTTGGACGGGCAGGTCCATTAAGGAGCTAAATTGGTTTTCTAATGGCCTTAATAGGCCGTTGACAGGTCGGCAGGTGGGCATCCGATTTGGCTGCTCCCCCGCCGACCTGAAAATGGAAATGATGCGGGGTGATATCAGGAGTTCCACCCAATGTCACCCCGCTCACTGACTGGAAGATTCCGCCCAATGTGTTTTAAAATCCTAATGATATGCAAAAAGGTGAGTAGATTGCTCCTCTCATGGTCTTTTCCAACTTGAGCTGAATACGCACCAGCATGATGCCAATATGGCCAAGAATAAAACTCTTCAATGCAATGAGGATCTTGGGCATCTCCAACCACCAACCGACACCTCGAATTTTCCAATTGTTCCCTTAACTCCTTAAATGTCTTCATGCGTCTTGCTTCATCTTTGTTTTAGTTATGAGTAGACTTCTCAGCAGTTAGAACAGGTATATGCTTTATAAATAAAGCTACTTATTGATACTTAGGGACTTTTCAAGGTTAAATATTGGAAGGGTGATTGGGGGTTACACAAAACTATAACATCTAACTATGCACTGGAAAATCTCACACACTCAAACTATTTGGTGCAGCAAAACTACTATTTGTCCACAAAGGGTTAAGTTTTTGCTTGATCCATAATGTTTCTGGTTATATATTCTTTTTATTTTACTGCAATATAAAACCATTAAGGCAATTTTAGCATATGAGCTAGGGAAATAGGATGCACATAAGCATAACCCCAAATATTTAGACACCACATTGGAACATTTAACCACCATTTCATCCTGCATACTGTGCAAACCAATATGAAACACACAATTAGGAAGATCATTATCATCACAAAAGTCAATTCATAAATATTCGATGAAACAAGACTGCAGTTCAAAAAAGTAACCGCCAATATTTGGGTGGAATTATCACTGAACCATAACGCGTTTATATTTTTTGTACAACAAGGAAGATGATGATTATGTTGTGCTTTTAAGATAAACCTTATTGTAAAATAGCCTGGTAGGTGATGGTGGAATATGACAGCAAGATGAATTGAGGTCTCAGAGTATCAGAAATGTATGACAGACCCTGGGAATTGAATACTAACCCCTATGGTAAGCTTCAGAGAGCAGCTGGACAGATTTGTGCAACGAAAGGCACAGAGGAGATAATTGCAATGCACGAACAATATTGTCAAGGATTAGCTTTTGCTGTCATTTTACATAGACACGGTGCGCTAGGATAAAAGTTCAATGTTCTAAATAAATGTTATCATCACATGAGGATTTCAGAAGGAATTAGCCCAACCCTTTAAGAATGTAATAATCTCCCTTTCAGTGTTTTTTTTTATAAATAGCAGCTTACACATTTTGTTTCATCAAATGCTACCCTCTGCAGCAATTGCATCCAGCCAGTGAAATCTAATGCTGAGTCTAATTTCTAACAAAACCTCTGGTTGCAGAGGGAATTTGCTCTTTTATTACCACCTGTGATTTGTCAGTCACTTTTTAAAATATTCATTGATACAGTTGCCATTTGCATTTTGCTTTACTTGTTTCCATTCAGCAACTTCAATCTGATTCTCAGCTGATGTTGGCATGCAATATGATAGGAATTTCAGTCTTCAGATATAATAAAACAGTTTTTGCACACACGCAGAGCAGCTGCAGCTAACGGACATCAATGCTTATGTCTTGCAATAAGCTTCGGACCCCCAGTGAGGTTCCTCTGCTATGTATTATTATGAACCTACATATGAAGAACTTTGCGCTCTCGCTGCAGGGATACCATTACAGGCAATATCATCACACTATTAAAGTTTAAACGTGTTTATGCATCAGAATGACTTTGAAATTCAGTTTTATATTGGGCTCACAGCTGTGGCATTTGTATGTCTCTCTCAAATAAATGCTCAGGATTATGCTTAACTATTATGGAGCATTTTCAATGTGCTTTGTGATCTCAAATAGTATTCTTGGCATTGACAAATGTACATATTTAACATGGAGAGCAAGAAAAGAATCCTCTGGGCACAACATTTATTCATAAAATAAATTAAACTTAACCACAAAATATGCAACCCCAGATTTAAAAAATGATTATTTTGATTTAATTAAAGAAACAATATTTTGGACCAATTAGAACATAGAAACATTCAGGACTGGATAAATTACTATGACCTATCATGCAAGCTCAAAAGTTCTCATATACTATATAATGCTCCATCTCTTGTATTCCGTCATTTCTGATTTCATCAAAAAGCTATTCAGCTTCCTCTTGAATTTGCTAAGATTACCTGCTTCCACATAACCACTTGCAGTGCATTTTACATACTCATCACCCTCTTTGTGACATAGGTAAATTGTCTGCTCATATCTTTATGAGCTTAGTTTGAATTTATGTGGTCATGTCAAGCAATTTATTAGGGTTCAGTTTAACTATGTCCCTTAGAATCTTGAAAGTCATATTAGTGCTGGGTGGCATGATATTTATAGAATAAAGTTGATTCAGAGCTTGAAAATCATCCATTAACCATTAGAGAGGTTGTTTTTCACATGTTTGTTATTAATAATCAAGTGCCAGTTTAAAGTATAAAATAAGCTTAAAAAAAAGCACACAAACTCCAGTTTTAATGCACCTTGGGAAGTGGAATGCATGTGAAATAGGCAGACATTGAGCACCCAACTTGCAGAAAGAACAATAGTCTTTTTCTAACTTGGTCAAGGCTGACATAGGTAAATTTCATTATAATGTGCTGCTTTGTTCTTGGCTTACCTAACACTCAGCATAAGTACAAACTGCTTCAATGCATTGTTTAACAACTGGCAATGCATTTAATGCTGTTGCATAATGCATTCTGGGATGATTCATGTGCATTCTGTAAATTAGTAATAACTTTTGAAATTATTTTTTCACATACTAAGCGCCATTAGCATTGTATACAGAGCCAAAATTATTCATTCAGAGCAGTTAAGAAAACTTTGTTAAACTGCATACTTGTATTAGAAAATTGATTGAAAAATTCATTAAAATCCATTTTGACTCCAGGAACTCAACTTGAAAACAGCTTTAAGGTCAGTGTAGTTGTACTATATAATCAATAAGGTGGAAGCAATTAATCTTCATAAAAACAGAAAGTCAGAGCTTGCATTTCAGACTATCTAGATATCGCCTCAAGGCTTCCACCGGGCAATTTGGTACCATGGAATACTTGAAATAAAAATAAATGAATTAAGCATAAAAATCAAAACAGTGTAATGAACTGGGAAAAATGTTAAAACAGTATTACTGTGGTAAAGATAGAGATTAGAGGATGGGACAAATTCGGCAATTAATGTGAAACAAAAAAGCCTTATTTGTATTTATATAGCACTGTGCCAAGTAAACTTAATCATTACAGCTATATCCAAGTAAGAGGGCCTCCCTGAGCTATTTCTTTTTCAGTGATAAAGGCGATGTCCACAGATATGAAAAACAAGCTGGGACATAATTACCCCACCACTGTATTCAATATAATGCCACTAGATGGCAATGTTGTCAATTAATATGATGGTTGATATTCAGTTACAATGAAGTTTATGCTATAGTTAGTATTCGTCTATGTTTACATGTTAGTTAAAGGGTAACATTATTCTTTAGTAGTGTAACACTAAGAGCTTTGGTGTAATGATCATCACAGCACTGCATAAAACAAATCGTGTTTATTCTGGGTGATTAAAATCAGCTAGTGATACACATATTGAATTTGTCCCTATAGCCCTAATTCATTTTGCAAATGCCACGGCATTTTATTATGAGTGTAGCATAACAGTATTAACCACACGATGAAAGACAAGCAAATGACCATGAAGATCCAGTTAACAGAATATTCCCACCTGCTCTGTGTGGCTCGTGTGGTTAAAGCTTCTGCAGTTTGAAAAGGATGTTGTACATTACAATGTAGGGAGCCTGGGGTTTGAAATCACAAATAAAGCAGAAAGTGTTAGAAATACACAGCAAGTTAATTCATATCTGAAAGAGGAAAATAGGCTCATCAGGTTTGGTTGTAAGCCTAAATCAGAAGCAGTGAGTTCCAATGAAGAGTTACATCTGAAACGCTAATCGGTCTTTCTCTTTCAGAACTAGTCTGCATGTTCATTGTTTTATGTTTTCATTTCAAAATTATGTATTTTGTTTGATTGCCTATATCAGTTTTCGTTTTAGACTGCCTGGATTATACGTAGAAGGCGACAGGCAGGTTGGATTATGAATTTCATATCAAGCTGAACGTGATCACGTAACTATAATGTGACCACATCATGAACTGATTATGTTGATTAGATTCATAGATGCCTTAAAATCCTGGTCATCTGCAATTAGCATTTGAGCCCATTAGAGAAATTCTATCGAAGGGAGCAAAGCAAAAGGAATTTTCATGATTTGGAAACTGATTAAATAGTCACTAGCGAAGCTTACGAAAGGGAAGGTCAGCAATATGAGTGCTGGAAACAAAAGACTGCATAAACTAAGTTTACCGTAAAAGCTTTGATTTCTGCCCTGACTTTCCTTGTCAGCAATGGGCTGTATTTCATCATTAAAAGACATCATTAATTTTTATGGTATATGAAAATGTAATTGGAAGTCTATCGTCTTGAAATCTTCTCACTTTACATTGAAACATTAATAGTACTGTGAGGCTAAACTTATGTCGACTGTTCTGGGCTTTTAGCTACAATCTCTCCTTGTCTAGATCCTCTCTTAGAAACCATTGATGGAATTTTACGGGCCTGTCACAGTGGGGATGGCACCGTAACATGAGGCGAACTATTCAAAGGTCCATTGACTCCATGGCCAGTGAGACTGTAAAATCCTACTGGCGTAAAATTCTGTCCCATGTAACAACAAAGTTGTTCAGGACATAAAGAGTGTGAAACCTAAAACAAATTGGGTTAATTGACAAATTGTTGAAATCTTTTTCCAATTTTTTTCTATTCCACCTTATCTTGTTTCAGATTCATAACAAAAGACAGGCAAGTGGCTGTAATCTCTGGCTGCAAAAATCAGAAAGGAACTACGAAGTTGTTAAAATGATTGCACAATATTATATATAATTTTTGATGCCTAGTTGTAGGCATGGGGCATTGATTTGCTGCATTTCTAGGAATAGAGTAATGCACCCAATTCCACAGAAGTATGGTAGTGGTTTAATAGCACAACACGCACCCTTTTATAAGACCCAATCACTATCAGTCTAATGCTGGAGTATCTGCTCCTACTAATAGTTACTATGCTGATCAGTCAATGTAATCTATACTTGGGGCAGAATTTTCTGGTTGGTGGGGGGGTGGAACGGGAGCAGGTGTGGGTGGGCGCGGACCTGATCGCCACCCGCGATTGGGTCCATGCCGCCATTTTACACGGATGGGCCAATTAAGGCCCGCCCAGTGGGAATCACGGTTCCTGAGGACAGCGGGAATGGGCAGGTGGCAGTGGGACTGCTATGACTGTCGGGTCCAATGGTGACCCCGCGGCCTGTTTTAAAAAGCTCCTGCAGCCTTTCGAAGGCTGTGAGTCACGGCCAGTGGGAAGGGCTGCTCAGAGCCCTATGGGTGAACAGGCCTGGCAGGAGGGTAGGTCAGGGGGGCCACTGTGCCCCTCATTGTTTGGATGATTGCTTTGCTGTCCTCCTCGAGGAGGTGGCAGCATGGTGGGAAGTCCTGGTACCCCAGGTTGGGAGGAGGAGACACCCCCCCACATGGCCAAACGTGCCTTGGAGGAGGTGGCAGAGATCTTGAGCTCCTGTGACGTGGTGCGGCGCACCTGGATCCAGTGTCGCAAGAGCTTCAATGACTTGTTGCGCTCAGGAAGGGAGAGTACCATGTTGGCATTGGTCACTTAACCCAGCAGGTAGGCTCCGCCTGCTGGTGCCCCCCCACCCCCCCACCACCCCCACCTCCCCCTTAACCAAATCAGAGTGTAGTGACTGCATTGAATCATTGACAGCATGTGTCCTTCGTTGGGTGGACCAGCAGGTATTGCCCATGCCGAGGTCACCCTGAGAAGATGGTGAAGAGATGGGTTCTGCCCCTGCAGCATGTGGTACACTGAGACCCACATTACTGTTTTGGGGGCAACCTGGAGCAGCTGCACCTAGGCGCAGTGCTGGAACTCCAGGACATGTCAAAGTCATAGTGATGCTGGGAGGGGAGCTTCCAGGTGGCATTGGCACCAATCAATCTGCTCTCCTCTGCGCTTCACACGCTTGCGCCTTCTTGCTAAAGTGTCTGTGCGGTGCCTAATGTGACATAGGCAGCATTTGGCCAAGGGGGTGGGGTTGGAGGGGGGTGGTGCTGGGAGACAGGCCTAGCATCTTGGTGTGAGTGTTCGGCAGCAGCAGGGTGAGGAGGCACTGGAGCCCTGCAATGTCCCTCTCTGGTTGGGGTTGGCCGTCTGTGAAGAGAATCCAGGTACAAGTATCACTAAGCAATGCTCTTCTCTCCTCTCAGGAAAGAATGCACATAATGCCGCCGAGCGGGTGAGGACTGGCGGCGGCCTGGCACAATTGCCGATTCTCAGCCGCTTTGAACAGGAGACCCTGGATTTGGAGAGGCGCCATGCACCCAGGTCCACCGGTGTTAGTGAGGCTGGAGTGCCACGGGCAGATATGTTTGCCCAGCACTGAGGTCATGTGTTCCAGCAGCCACGACAGTGCTGAATGTTCAGTGATTCAAATTTGCAACATGGCTTCACCATTGCTTATGGACGGATGAGCGCATAATGATCCGGGGGACAGGTAAGCACGTTGATATTGTCTCCACGTTAACTGATCCACTGTCCTTGTTCTTCCTTTCAGCATCAGTGGAGCAATGGCCAGGAGGAGGAGCAGCAGAGGCCCCCTCTTACACCTGAGTGCCCTGAAATCTCACCAGTGTCACACCATCTCTGCCAGGAAGGCATAGGCGCAGATACTAGCACCTCGGTGGGAATTAGAATATTGGCTAGTTTCCTGGGGCACAGCGGTGATGGCACTTCACAGTCGCTGGAGGAGCTGGTAGAGACAGAGTGCCCATGGCACCAGCAGTCGGAGGACTGCAGGGGACCAGGCACATGCTCAGCCTGGTGATGTGCCTCTGGAGTCGTCCGCGATGCAGCAGGTGCAGGAAATGCGGCCGGGTGTGCGGGAGCACCTGGAGGAGATACATGAGGCTATGCTAGGCTTGGTCTCCGTGGTAGAGGAGTTTACGTGGGCTATCACCAAAGCAATGAGCCTCAAGGCCGAGCGCCTTGCATCCTCCATGGGGAGACTGGTGACTCTTGTAGAGAGGCTCCTCCAGGAGACCCATCAAAGCTTCCTGGGGATGTGCTTGGACCAGCAAGCCCTCACATCGGCATTGGCCTCAGCCGGTCATTGCCAATGTGGGAAATGGTCTGGGCACCTAGTTTCCCAGCTCGGTGCCCATCCATCCACAATGAGCAGGGAGGTCCGAAGCGAAGCTGCTTGTTGTCTCTGCGAGCTCTTCTCAGGGCGCTCCGGGTGAGGGCAGCAGCTTCTCCGCCCCTCTGCCAGTGACCGTTGCATCCGGTGAGGTTGCGATGACTAGGGAGATGCCAGCTGTGGAACTGGCAGCTCCCTCCCAGGCGGGACCAGCACAGGCTCCACTGGCCAGAGGACGACCACCAAGGTCATCGAGGCCAACAGGACAGCAGAGTCAGCAGGCTGCCTCAGATGCCACTCTCAGCGAGGGGTCAGCAACAAGACATAGCACCCGAAAATGTAAACATAAGATGCCTCAGGCACACCATGGGATTATCACTGCTCCTTTTGTGTTGGCCCGCAATGAGGTCTTTATGAGTTGTTGTGATTTTTAACACCTTTGTCATTTTGTTTCCTTAAGTTCCTTTGGCTGTGATAGTAAATTCAGACAGTCACCATGGCTGAGGTGCCTCCTTTCTTCTGCAGGTGGATGGTTTCCAAAAATGTAATGAGTGATCTGTGGGACATTCAGCTTTATTAACAAGGCCCTCAGTTAATGTTCCTATCGAAGCAGATTTTGCACTTAGGTATCAAGTATGAAGCCTACAGCCCCGGCTTGTCCTGGAGGTCCAACTGTGCTGTGCTAGCAGAAGGTTCGTTGGATTAAAGCCTCCCAGGCATCCCTTCCTCCTTGGATTATGCCTGGGTCAGCGTCTACCCCCTCAGCATTCCCCTGTGCGTGCTCATCCTCGGACTCGCTGCTGGACTCATCGTGTACAGCTGCAGCCCCTGCGTTGACATTCTTCATTGTCCACAGCATCGCAAGATTCCAGCGTAAGATTGTGGAGAGTGCAGCATGTAACCACTATCACCGAGACACGATCTGGCGGGTACTGGAGTGCACCCCCCGAGCGATCCAGGCATCAGAAGAGCATCTTGAGAAGACCGATGGTTCTCTCCACCACAGCCCTTGTGGTGCCATGGCTCCTATTGTACCACTGCTCAGCCTCTGTTCTTGGATGGCGGAGAGGCGACATGAGCCACCTTCTGAGGGGATAACCCTTGTCACCCAGCAGCCATCCATCCAGCTGAGCCGGAGCACTGAAGAGCCCTGGGAGTGTCTGAGGATGTAGGCGTCGTGGGAGCTGCCTGGGTACCTTGCACAGACTTGTAGAGTCAGCATCCTGTGGTCACACACTATCTGCACGTTCATGGAGTGGAATCCCTTCCTGTTGATGAAGGCACCAGGCTCATCTGCTGGCACCTTGATGGCCACATGTGTGCAGTCTATAGCACCCTGGACACGGGGGAAGCCAGCAATGGCCGCAAAGCCTCTGGCTCTCTGTGTCTGGCTTGCCTGGTCCCAATGGTAGTGGATGAATGTCAACGCACGCCTGAACAGAGCATCTGAAACCTGCTTGACACAAGTGTGGACAGCTGATTGGGAGACACTGCAAAGATCACCCACCAAGCCCGAGAAGGACCCAGAGACATAGAAGTTGAGGGCAGCTGTGACCTTTAGAGCCACTGGCATAGGGTGTCCATCCACACAGTTAGAGGAGATCTCAGGGCCTATCATCTGACAGATATAATTTACTGTCTCCCTTGAGAGACAGAGCCTCCTTTGGCACTGCACCTTAGACATAGAGGTAGCTGCTTCACTGCCTGTATACCCTGGCAGCAGGATAGTGGCGTCTTCTGCAGCCCCTTCTGCCTCGGACTACGTCTTGGCCCTGCGCGCCTTGTGCCTGTGCCTGACCTCCCTAAGGTGGCTCCCTTGGAGGCTGAATGTGCACTCCTAGCCTCCTCCTCCTTCTAACCCTCCCTTCCTCCTCAGAGGAGATGCCTCCAGTGGAGAGTTCAGCTCCCATTCCCAGGCTAAGGGAAGGATTCCTCACTGCAGAGTGCTGACCTGGAGGTTGTGAGTCCAGACCAAGCAGCTGGTATGCATTCTGAAGTATTGCAGATCACAAAGCAAGTATCAGTAACTTTGAAAAATCAATATTTGACAGAGCACACTCGCGACCCCACTGATCCTTCTTGTCCCGCCCGTGGATGAGGTTTACACAAATGTGTCCTACTCGCCTGCCTGTTGTGCCTGTGCACCGACCTGAAGATCGCACGGACGCTGAAAAATCACCATCGATTGGCACCTCAAGGGCCTTAAGTTGCAGTTAATTAATGGCGGGTACGCATCGGAGATCAACACGTACCTGCCCAACGAAATATTGCGATGGCGCGCAGTGATGATGGGGGGCTCGCCTGATGTCATCACGTGTCATTTTACGGGCAGGAGTGTGGGGTCTTTGAAGTCTTAAAAGTGCAGATCAGTTCTTTGTCTTCATTCTTGGCATGTGAGCAAGGCCAACATTTATTGTCCATCCCCAATTGCCCTAGAGGAAGTGGTAGGGATCCGCCCTCTTGAACTACTGAATCCTTGTGGTGAAGGTACACCCATGGTGCTGATTTTTGTAGCTGTTTCATGTAACTGAGTGGTTTATTATGGCATTTCAGAGAACAGTTAAAGTGAATTGAATCCTGAAGAAAATTAGGTTAATTCCAAACTTATCCTTGCATATATTCAGGGATTCATACCTTCAATAAATCCCTCTTGGTTTTATATTAAATGGATCATAGATGTGCCTAGGATACGACCTCATGATCTGGGCTGACACTACAATGTAGCGCATCTTTAGGGATATTCCCATCAGACGATATTTTAAAATCAGCTCCTGTCAGCCTGTTCTGGTGAACATTAAAGATCTCATGATACAATTGGAAGAAAGGTAGGGAAGTCTCCTGCCAATAATCCTTCCTCTAAAATCACCACTAAAAATAGATCCATTGGTTATGCACCTTTTTGAATGGTTTTTGCATTTGCATGCATAACAAACATTGCATTTCAAATAAATGAATTGCCTGTGAAGCTCTGGTGAAATAGTGTATAAGCACAAGACTTTCAGAAATAGGTTTCTTTTTCATTTAAATCAGTAAAAATAATCAGGTAATTGCCAGACACCATGCCAATAGAAATGTTAATGATTGTATATTTTTGCCACTTAAATACATGTGCCAGGGTTTCTCAAAAATGGCTATGTTGATAGATTCTCCCCCATAAAGTGTTTGCTGGGAAATGACATTTCCCCTTGTTTATACATGCAGGATGTGCTGATTTACACAAGTTCCCTCAGGTGCTATTGTATCTTAAGTGTGTTTACGAATTTGCTGCCGACTTGGATAAAACAGCACCCCCTTCAGGATATTCTGGCAAATGTTGACTCTTTCCTTTTTGCATTTATCATGCATCGAGTTTCATTTTTTAGTTTGTCCATGTCCCAGGTTTATTGTACACTGGTACTTTTAATAAGGTAGCTCACATCTTTCTTCTTAATTAGTTGCTAGCCAGCATTTAGCAGAATAGAGCAAATATTCCTTTTCTTTGGTAAAGCCTAACACACTACTTTGGAGAATAAGGGAATAGCTTTGGCTCACATCAGCCCAGGATATGTGTTTCACTCTTTGCAGAATAAAATATATGTATTGTGCATTGAAGAATTGCCCTCTAAATACAAAATAATGGGACTATAACTCAGCTTACAGATGAGACGTTAAACCAAGGCACGGTCTGTTCTCTCAGGTCAACATAAAAGATCCCACGACACTATTTCAAAGAAGAACAGGGGATTAACCCCTGGCCAATGTTTATACCTCACTCAACATCCTTAAAAAAATATCTGTTCACATTGTTGTTTGTGGGAGCTTGCTGTGCACAAATTTACTGCTGTGTTACCTACATTACAGCAGCAACCACACTTAAAAGTACTTCAGTGGCTATAAAATGCAGTTGTGAAAGGTGTTATAGAAATGCAAGCTTTTTTAAAAAAAGTGTCAACAGCTAGAGGTGGGGAGGGGGTAATGGAGGGAGGCAGCTGATGGACAAAATAGGAAGAAAATATTTTTAAGATAAGCTTGGAATTGAAGAAGCTGTTAGTTGCCGTGAATGATACTTATCAA
Organism: Carcharodon carcharias; assembly: GCF_017639515.1. NCBI lineage: Eukaryota > Metazoa > Chordata > Chondrichthyes > Lamniformes > Lamnidae > Carcharodon > Carcharodon carcharias. Next base: position 69,958,848 of record NC_054486.1, read on the forward strand.
AGAGTTAGCACCCTCTTTAAAGGCTAAAGCATATTACAGGAGAAGTAAAAATATGTGTAACATTGACTTCTCAAACCACCCGTGGCAAAACTTAGACTGAGCAGTTAGATAGCAGAATTACACAGATGGTTATTCGTATACAGTAGCTCTTGATTCTTATGCTACCTGATTATGTACATGTACCTAGTAAAGCATGTACTGATTTCGACTTTTTCACTAATAAGATAACTGGCAACTTAGGGGAGAAGCTTCTCCCCGTCGGGCAGGCTGCGGGGGAGCAGGTGCACATCTGATCGCCGCCCGTGATCGGCTTTTATGTGGGTGGGCCAATTAAGGCCTGCCCAGCGTGATGCACACCCGGAAGTGCTCAGCAATACCTGTGCAGGCTTGGCGGGGGGGAGGAGGGAGAGTTGGGGCTTGCACGAAAGAGCACAGAAATCCTCCTGAGGCATGGAGCTACCTCAGGGAGATTAATTTGATTATGAAAAATGGCAAAAAAGAATTTAAAAAAATTACTCAGGCATGTCCCCTCATGTGACAGTATCACATGAGCTGGGACATGTCTATGAATTTTAATTAAAAATTTATTAAAGTTATAAACCCTTCCTGAAACCTCATCATGCGGTAGATGAGGTTCCATGAAAAATGTAAAGGCCGCCTAGGCTCTTCACCTGCCCGCCAACCTTGAGGTTGGATGGGCAGCCCAGACAACTACTTCAATTAGTTGATTAATGGCCTTAATAGGCATTTGACAGTTCGGTGAGTGTGCAGCTGACTCCGGTGCGCGCCCGCCGAACTGAAGACCGGAATGACGCGCAGTGACATCGGGACACACGCCCGATGTCACCGCGAGTCATTCTACGCGTCGGTGTATGGGGCCCACCTCCAAGGCCAGACCAGAAGATTCTGCCCTTAGTGTTATGCTTTTTATGGCATTGCCATTAGCTTTGTGGCACAAACAGTACAAATTTATCTTCCATCCTACCTCACTGTAATTAAAGCTCTTGTCACTATGTTGCAAGGGAAAATCATTTCCTTTGTTCTGCCAACCATGTTGGAATCAACACTAATGTTATTGATCATTGAGCAGCAGTTTGCCCTAACCCCCCCTGATTATACATTTTAAAAAATATTGGGGTGAGGTGAGGAGGAGGTCATCAAATCACAGGCATGAGATTGTTCTTTATTTTAAACAGGCATTTTAACAATCAGCAGCTCGTACTTATGGTAACACAAGGCAGCAGATAATACTTACTTAACTGACCTCATGGTCTTTGGTCTTGTGGATGATTATTGTGAAGCCCAATAGTTAAGAAAACTTAGTGACCTATCTGTTCCCCTCCTCTGCTTCATAACTATAAATTTAAGAATTAAATACATATTGGTGGAGAAACTGATGTGAGCCAATGAGCAGTTAATATTTTCACATGGTATTCCTTGGTCTGCTGTGCTAATGGAGGTTTTAACCCATTTATTTTTATCAGTAGTTGTAATTTCTAGGCTATAACCTCTAATATTCGAATATCAGCAAGAATTCAGAATGTATTCTACATGCATTATTAACACTGATAGTTTTCAGGGCTACAGAAAGGCCCAGCAGGTTGACACAGCAACCCTGCTGCTCCACTAAATCACATGCTGGTTCTGCTCATTGTTCCATATATTTTGCTTAAAAGTGTGTACTAATGACATCATCAAGGAAACTGACTCAGAGGAATTATTAAGCCTGACAGTATGAAGGGAGATGAATTCACACACACAGTTCAAACAATGCAGCCTCTGAAGACCTTGCGTTAATGACTTTAACCACTGTCGTTAATTTAGCCCTCTCACACTGTCAAATCTTTCACCAGTATTCCCTGCTTGCTTGTTTATCACTGCTTTGCCTCCCATTTCTTTCCATCTAATTTTTCTCCATTTTTGTCCTCTTCAAAGGCATCGATTCCATGTTGGGATTTGGTCCCAGCATTCTCATACCTTCACCAAACTGACAATTATTTGGGCATAAGCCTCGACAATGAGGTTCAGCAGGCTGCTTGACTGCAGTCGGCATCACAGCTCAGTCAATTCTGTGCTCAATTATGTGCACAGTTATGGCAGGAGTTATTGGATGGCATTCAGAGGTGGGAACCCTGATGGATTCTCCCTTGCCTAACCCAGGGGTACTGAGCACAAATTTATAGCCCCTACCCGCTCGCCCGTTGAGACGACTTAATTCAGCACAATCCAAGGATTAAACCTTAGACCTTCCTGTTTACCTGCGTTACCCACTGACCAAGTCTGCCAAGCTACCTGGAAGGAATAGAGCTTCATAGCTTCGGAGAACAAATGCCAACAGATATAAACATAAAAGAACAATTACTATTCTTAAAAAAGGAACAGATGGCGAGACTTATTCTTTTAGGGATTTCCGTTACATTTGTTTTGTGTGCTGAATATAAGCTCAGTCTTACTGACAATGATTGATAGGGAGTTTGAAGTTCTAATTATCTGCTGTGATCTATCAGTTTTAATAACAATATGGTATAGATTTTTACAGTGCAAATCCCCTGATATTCTGAATTTCTGATGACTTTTGAGGCCAGACAAATATAATTCTGTATTCCGCAGACCATGGATTGCTATTTGAGGAATTGGTAATTATTTTCCAGTATAAAGCAATCGTAAATGTAAGGTTATTTATCTGACTGCTGGGCTCTTCATTTTATTCACACAATATTCATGACCATCCCAAAGACAGGTGATAAATTTGTACCAATTAGTTTGTACAGAATTAGTGTGCGTGTTTTCATTTTTTAAGATTACGTGACAAGGGCCAGCGTAGACTGGGACCTAAATCATTATGTCATGGATGTCCTAATTCTTTGATTAACACAGCTGAGCATTAAAAACCCTGGGTGGCCTGAACGAAGATGATTGCTGTTGCTGCTGCGAACAACTCAATTGTGAAGTGGCATTTTCTTGGCACGTTTTATGGTACATATACAATCTATTTCTCAATGTCATTGCATTGTACACCGCAGCATGGGCAATAAATGGGCAATAGGCATTAAAACACTTCCGGCTGTTGCTTTTCGAGGCATTGCTTATTTTACGTTTTATTTTCGACTTCTGACTTTTATTTTTTATTCATTAATGCCTATTGAACTTCCAGTTGGTGAGCAATGGAATATGCAAATTTTGTGGTCCCTCTTCCCAATTCCACTTTAAGTCAATGGATGTTACAGTTACTGTGGCTGGTGTCAGTTTTTCCTATTGCACTGTGAGAAGCCCCAGTACTCAAAGTTACCTTTTGCATTGTGGAAAGACTGACAATTACACATTAATTAAATCATTCAATGCTGCATGGATGAAAATTAATCGTTGACACAAAGCACTGCAGATGGAGTGTACAGACATTAATCCAAAGTCACACAACAGAAAATGTGCAGCCTGCCTGCTGAATGACATCATTATCCCTGACTTTTTTTTGTTAATGATGGATGAGCCATTTTTTTATTGCATTGTTTCTTGATGATAGTGTCTTTTCCCCCCATAGTTAATGTGGGGTTGGTGGTGATTATATCCAAATATGAGCTGAGATTTTCAGCCTGTACGGACTGTGGGTGACTGGCCAGCTGAGCAGTTATAGTTCTGGTGGGAGGCCAGGTTCATTTTGAGGACCAGGCCTCATTAGTTTTTAGTGGGTGAGAAACAAGTGCCCTTGCACATTCCGCTGACTCTGGGCCTCTGCAATATTGGGTGGCTCGACCGACCAGAGTGGAAAAGAGAAATCTATTCATGCAGCAAGTTATTCTGATCTGGAATGCATTGCCTGAAAGGGCCATAGAAGCAGAATCAATAATAACTTTCTAAATAAAATTGGATAAATATTTGAATGGCAAAGATTGGGAAAGGGTGTTGGGTCTAAACAGATAGCTCTTTTAAAGACTGACTCAGGCAGGAGTAGATGGGGTGAGGTAAATGTTGCGGTGGCCATAATGACAGCGGGACTGGTGCAGTTAGTCATTCCCCACCATTTGTGGGGAACAAGCCCTGGCCCATTTCCACCAGTCAGGAGGCCTTAAAATCTACCCCTTGGTATTCTGAGTGTTAGGTGAACATTCTATGTAGGTATGGTTACATTAGCCTCTACTGATATGAGCCAGCTCTGCAGAATGATGAGCACTTTTCTGCTAAAGCCTCAAAATAAGTTCAAAATGCTTGCCTGTTTTAATGGGAAAAATTTTCCCCCCACTGGGGGGAAGTGCAGGAGTGGGTCCGGGCAGGCGCGCCTCCGATCGGCGCCCCCAATTGGGGGCATGCCGCCATTTTACAAGGTCGGGCCAGTTAAGGCCCGACCAGCGTGACGTCTGCCAGGAAGCACTAGGTGCTCCCTGTGCAGGCGTGGGTGGATTCCCTCAGCCGGGAGTGCGCTCTTTCGTGCATGTGCGCAAAAGAGTGCACAGATCTCCCTGAGGCCAAGTGCTGCCTCAAGGAGATTGGCTCCAAATTAAAATTTGCAATAAAAATGATAGAAAAATTTCCCTGACGTCCCTTCATGCAACACTGTCCATGGATGAGGTTTCATGCTTTTTCTGAAGCCCGCCAGGGCTCCCAGCCTGCCTGCCAATCTTAAGGTTGGACGGGCAGGTCCATTAATGATTTAAATTAGTCTCTCAATGGCCTCAATAGGCCGTTGACAGGTCGGTGGGCACACAGCTGACTTGCCTGTGCCCCTGCCAACCTGAAAATGGAAATGATGCAGGGTGATGTTGGGAGTTTCACCCAATGTCATCCCGCATCAGTTTATGTGTTGGCGAGCGGGCCCTGCCCTCGCTTGTCAACCAGGAGATCCTGTCCATTATATCAATTTAAGAAATTTGCATCAGTAGTTCTGCCCTACAACAAAATGCAACTTTTTTTCCAACTTACTTCATGCTACAGTGAATGAGTACATTGTCTATGATTCTTTATACCTTTGCAATTTTAATTTGAAGAACAGATTTGTAAAATTTGAAAAAAGATCCTTGTGCATTCAGAAGGCCAGTGTGGGGCTAGAATTAAAATCATGGGGAATTAGTAATCTTTCCTTAAACATCCCTCACACATAATTCCAACTGCCACTGTAGTTTATCTTGGTACAGCAGTGTTTGCTGATAACCAGATTTCCTCTAAGTTTATTTCTTCTTCATAATTATTACATTTCATGTCACACCTTTGTGATCTCCGTGAAAAAAATTGACTGAATCTTAGAGTTTGCTGATGAAAATGGGTCGATTAGTAGGTTTCTAAGTATCACTAAATGGGAATTTATTTTTAAAAGTTGAGTGCATAAAATCGCACTACTTTTCATTAGCATACACAGTGTTAAGGTGTGAGGTTGATTGTATGCATTCTGGATAGCTTGTAGTAATAATTAATCCCATAAAAATAGCATGCAAAGATATATTATAGTTTTCATATTTACCCAAATCTTTTTATCTCAATGTACAAGAAGGATAAACCCTTCTTTAAAGATAATTTTTCAAAGTCAAGTGAGAATGCCTGCTTAAGTAAGGTGCTGCTTTATAACCTGAAGCTAATTTCATCATTTGCAGCAGATCAAGGCTGCTACCAGCTGGTATCCTTTCTCCTTGGGCAGACTAATTATCCAGCTATATGATGTAAGCTGATTGGATCATTGCCCAGTTATAACCTCTAGCTTTCAGTATGTTGCCACTGCGGTATGTTCAACCTACTTGTAGAGCAAGGCTTGAACTGGCTCAAGATGATAGCAGTAATTAAAAGCAATCCCTCTGGTTGACAGATGAAGTGTCATTGATATATGTGGGTGACATCCTAAGCATCATTCCTATAATGAAGAAAAGTTGTTATACCTGCCTCAGTAGCCCATGCAATATTCCATCATGCAGCAGCTGTATATTCTTAACAACATAGCGGTAGTCAATTGGAGTTTATATTGTGCTGAAATATAATGTACAATAACCAAATCAACAATCTCAAAATCTAGTTATAAGATTGTAAGAAGCATGATCCATCAAAACATATTTTATAAATAGATATGTCCATGAAAAGTCTTGCTATCTTTCCACGGTTAATAATTTTCAACTTTCTCAATATCAAAGAAACTGGATTATCTTTATTAAGGAAATGTTCTGTCATAGATAAACATTTTGGCTTTGCACATGGTAATGTGGAGTGACAGCATTGCTTGAAATCTGCAGGATATGTGGAAAAATATTGATGTTCCATCAGTTTTTTCCAAAATACTAAATTGTATTCATAATCTCCTTATATATGGATGGGAGTATGCAAGAGTATTAAGAAAGCCAGATAAGGCGAATGCTGCATTCTTTATTTAACTGGAGAAGCATTTGGAAGCACCTGAACTTGATTTCAACCTTTCTGTCTTGTAAGCTTTGACTTAATTGCAGGTTTTTTTTGGATACTTGATTTAATTTTCAAAAGTGTATCAGCTTCACGATACTTGGAACTTTCACTTGGTTTAAACTCTATCATCTTTTGCTGGTTTATTTTCTTCTTCCAATGGACTTCTTTTCCCATGCAGCGTATTAGAAATGGTCTTAACTCTCTCTGCCTGACAGGAACTGAGTGGAAGCAGGGTTACATTTGTAACAGTTATCACCTCATTCCTGCTTTTATTCTATCTGCTGCAATGTTGCCTCCATTGATTTTGTGGGCTGGCGAGGTGCCTGTCTGAATCATTGGAGGCCTCATGAACCCATACAAGCCAGGATCCTATGATGTGTATAGGATGTCGATGCAAGCTTAACAGCCAGCTGAACAGAGTGCATGGTCTGGATGCTCAACCCATCAAAACCTAAGAGGAAGAAGGGTAAGAGGGAATAAGCCTGAATAGGTAAATATACAGTTTTTGTGGGGTTAGGAGGAACAATGCATGTTCCACCAGGATCCAACGAAATGCTGTGGGCAACTGCTAGCCCAGGATTCATCATTCCACCCACACCCTCACCCCCTTCCCATCAAGACCCACCTTTCTGCCAGCTGAATGGGTCTATGAACCAGCTGATATTGAGCTGCAGTTGTTGTAATATGGGTTCTTTAAATGTCCCAGTGATAAGATATTGGGACTTGCACATATAAACATGAACCTTTTACTATTCATAGATCTCAGGTTACTGCCATGCATGGTGCTGCTGCCATGCAGGTAGGCTGCTTCCACAGTGTTCTCTCTAGGCTGTTTTCTCAGTCTATTACCAAGTGTCTCCATACATCATACCATGGGCAGTGCTATCCTCAAGTCCCACATTAAACCTTGCTCTGCCAAGCGCCTTTACATCACAATGGCATGCAGGCACATAAGACATCATACAACAGCAGTGGGACAACTGCTTGGGGCAGACAGCTTATTCGGGCAAGGAAGGCCTAGGGTCTCCTTATGAGGCTCAGAGGAAGCTAAGGAAACTCATAAAAATCATTTTAAAATATTCGACAGGGAGCATGAGCTTGAGAGAAAGCAGTGCTGGAGCCCAATAAATAAAAGCGGCAGTCTGGAGTCAGTGGGAATCAGACAGAGAGAGAGCGAGCCTGAGGAAAAACACAGCCACAGACCAACCAATAAAGGCAGGTGATTAGTTGTTCAGAGAGCCCTGAGATGAGGAACATGTAGTTGTTCCAGACAGAGCAGCAGAGCAGAGTGAGCCTGAGCATTAGGGAGCAAGGTAAAAAATAAACTAACAAAGATCATAGGCACAATGGAGGGGGCTAACTGGTGAGGTCTTTTTTAAGTCTTTCATAAATCTTTATTTATGGGCAGGATTTTTGCCCTTGGCGGGGGTGCTCAGCGGGGGCAGGTGGAGGGGGGGTCAGAAAGCCGACTGCTGCCCATGATCGGCTCCGCACTGCGATTTCACGCGGCAGGTCAATTAAGGCCTGCCCTGCGTGGATCGCGAGCGGCAGTGCCAGGCGCTGCTTGTGCGGGCGAGGGGAGGAGGCACAGCCAGGCTTAGCGCGCTGTTCACGCCTGCGCTGTGTAAAAAAAAAATGAAGAGAATAAAAATTTAATAAAACCTGTCCCCTCAAATTTACACTGCCCATCCAACCTAACGGTTGGCGGTGAAGCGAAAGGCCAAGCGGCCTTTATATTTTTCAGGAAACCTCATCCACAAATGGGATGAGGTTTCCTAAAGCAAATAAACACTTTATTTTTGAATTAAAACATGTCCCAGCTTATTTTTTTTTTACACAGCACATGCGTGAACAGCGCTCTAAGCCTGGCTGTCCCTCCTCCCCCCGCCCGCACAAGAGTGGGAAAGCAACAATGATAGGGGATTCTACAGTTAGAGGAACAGTCAAGTGTTTCTGTGGCCACAGAAGTGAATCCAGAGTGGTGTATTGTCTCCCTGGTGCCAGGGTTAAGAACATCAGTGTGCAGCTAAAGACCACCCTGAGGAGTCAGTGTAAATAGCCAGCAGTCATTGTCCATTTTAGTATCAGCAACATGGTCAGAAAGAAGGACGATGTCCTGCAGGCAGATTTTAGGGAGCTAGGAAAGAAACTAGCAAGTGAAACCTCAAAGGTAGTAACCCCTGGATTACCCCCATGCCATGAGTTGTCAGTTTGGAATTTAAGGATATTGAGAAGATGAATGTGTGATTGGAGAGATGGTGCAGGAGAGGATTCCTGGGATTTGGGGCATGGTTCTTGAGGAGTGGACGGGTTGCACCTGAGAGAGCAGGGTCTAACGTCCTTGCAGGGCGGTTTGCTAGTGGGGAGACTTTAGACTAACTTAGCAGGAGGATGAGAACCAGGAGGTAATATCTGAAAAGAAAAACAGGTTTCACAAAGAAATGGGAGAGACAGATAGTACTAGAGTAAGAAATAGTAAGAGGGAATGCAACAAAGCCTAAATTGCATTTATAATGTATGTATGTGAATGCACAGTTTGGTAAGATGCAGGCAAAGGTAGCAATGTCCGAATATGAGGCTGTGGTGATAACAGGAACCTGACTCATAAAACAGGACTGCATTTCAGAAAGATAGGGAAGAAAAGGAAGGAGGAGGGTGGCAGTATTGATTAAGGGTAACGTTACATTGCTGGAGAGAGAGGATGTCCTAGAGGGGTCAGGGACAGAATCTATTTGGTTCTTGCTATGAAACAATAACAGTACCATTAGACTACTGGGTATATTCCAAGACCAGTGACTAGTGGAAAAGATATAGAGGAACAAAGTGCAAGGGATTTACAAAGAGATACAAAAAAAATAGAGTAGTTATAATGGGGCTCTTTAATTATCCAAAGATAGACTGAGATAGTAACAGTGTAAAGGGCAGAGAGGGGCAAGGGTTTCTGAAGTGTGTTCATGAGAATTTTTTACATCAGTATGTTTCCAATCCACGAAGAAAGGGAGTATTGCTGAATCTAGTTCTGGGGAATAAGATGGGACAAGTGGTTCAAGTGTCAGCAGGGAGCATTTAGGGAATAGTGATCAGATTGTTATAAGATTTAGGTTAGCCATGGAAACAACAAGAGCAATCCAAAGTAAGAATAATTTAAAAAATGGATCTGGTCCAGATAAATTGGAATCAAAGATTGGCAGACAAAACAGTAATTGAATGATGGGCTGCCTTTAAATAAGAAATGTTTGGAGTACAATCGAGGTACGTTCCCACAAGGGAGAAAGGTAGGACAAACAAAGCCAAAGGTCACCTGATGACAAAAGAGATAGAGAGTAAGATGAAGCAGAAAAAGGGTACATGTGGCAAATATCAAGTGAATAATGCAAGTGAGATTAAGGCCATGGTTTACTGGACAGATGGGATCATTGCACTCTTATACACTTTGGAGACTTGGACAACCTACAGCAGGCACCTCAAAGAACTGGAGAAGTAACACAAGCGATGCCTATGCAAGATATTTCAAATCCAGTGACAAGAAAGGTGGTCCAACAGCAGCATCCTCTCTCAAGCCAACTTGCCAAGTACTAATCACTCAAAACCAGCTCCACTGAATGGGACATGTCATTCATATGCCTGACACCAGGCTCCAAAAACAACTACTCTACTCAGAACTTGGTCCCAGCAGGAGACTCCCAAAGGACAGCAAAAATGGTTTAGAGATGTCCTCAAAGCAGTCCTGAAGAGATCAAACATTCCCACCGACTCAATGGAGTGCCTGGCTTGTGACCAACCAACATGGAGAAGGCTAATTCAGGAAGGCACTGAACACATTGAGAGCGTTTGTTGGAACATGCAGAAGTGAAGTTGAGGTGTCGGGGTGTGCACACAAACCTCCAACTAACTCATGTACCTTACCATCCAAACACCACCTCCCTGCATGTGGCAGAATCTGCAGATTGTGCATTGGACTTACCAGTTATCTCAGAATCCATTGAACTGAAATGGAAGCAAATCATCCTCGATCCCAAGGGACTGCCTAAGAAGGACAAAAAAAATGGCAAGTGAGACCCAGGCTGAATATAGGAGGTTCAAAGGATAAATGTAAAAAGATATAAAAGCAGCAAAGAGAGAATAGGAAAAGAGATTGGCAGCCAACATAGGACAGGATATTGAGTTCAGTGAGCAGGGGGTGGGACCCACTTGCTGACGTGGGATGACATCGGGCAAAACTCACGACATCACCCCCGTCATTTCAATTTTCAGGTCACGAGGGTGCAGCCGAATCAGCTGTGTGCCTGCCAACCTGTCAACGGCCAATTAAGGCCATTTAAAAACTAATTGAAGTAGTTAAAGGACCTGCTCATCCAACCTTAAGGTTGGCGGGCAGGCCAGGAGCCCTGGCGGACTTCAGAAAAAGCATGAAACCTTATCCACCGGCGGGGTGAGGTTTCATGTATGTTTTTAAAAACGTAATAAAAGTTTAATTAAAAGTGATGGACATGTCCCAACTCATGCGACAGTGTCACATGAGGAGACATGTCAGGGAAATATTATTTTTCTATATTTCACATTTTTGAATTTGGTGCTAATCTCCCTGAGGCAGCACTTAGCTTCAGGGAGATGAGTGTGTTCCTTTGCGTGCATGCATGGAAGAGCGCACTCTCGGCTTAGGGAATCCCCCCCGCCCGCACAGGGAGCGCATAGCGATTGGCACCGTTGATTGGGGTCGTTGATTGGAGGCACACGCACATGCTCCCGCTCCTGAACTTGGCCCCCAACAGGAGGAAAATCGTTCCCATAAAAGTGAATCTGAATGTCTTCAATAAGCAAACTGTTTTTAAACTAATTTGCTTGAATCTTTCAATGAGAAAACAAAGGGGATTGATGACCGTAATGTGGCTGATGTGGTGTGCATGGGCTTCCAAAAGGCATTTGATGAAGTGCCACATTTGATGAAGACTTACCAGCAATCCATGGAATAAAAGGGACTCTGGTAGCATGGATATGAATTTGGCTGAGTGGAGGAAACAGACAGTAGTGGAGAATGTTTGTTTTTCATACTGGAGGAAGGTGCCTGGTGGGATTCCTCTGGGCTAAGTGCCAGGACCATTGTTTTCCTTGATATAAGTTGATGACCTAGACATGTGTGTGTAAGGCACCATTTCAAAATATGAAGATGACACAAAAATTGATTGTCTTTTGAACTGTGAGGAGGGTAGTGATAAATTCCAAGAGGACAGAGAAAGGCTAGTGGAATGGGCAGAGAACTGTGCAGTGATTCATTTTGAGAGAAAGAATGAGGAAATGCAATCGAAAATAGAGTGACCCAGATTTTTGCTCCTGGGTCAAGTGTGCAGATGGGAGGATTCCTGGCTCTGCAAAACCAAGACCAGGATTTTCTGTTTGGCGGTGGGGTGGGGGTGGGGGGCGGTGGTGGGGGGAGGAAGAGGGAGCGTGCATGGGCAGGCGCAGACCCAGTTGCTGCTCGCAATCGGGTCCAAGCCGCCATTTTACACGGGTGGGCCAGTTAAGGCCTGCCCGGCATATTTCCCGACTCCCGTGGACAGCGGGAGTGTGCGGGTGGTGATGGGTGTGCACAGACCACCAGGTCCAATGGCAACCCAGCAGCCTGTTTAAAAGAAAGCCTGGCAGCCTTTAGTAGGCTGCTCACAATGGACAGTTCCAGGCCGCAGCGGAGGGGTTCGGGTGAGCAGCCCAGGCTGCAGTGTAGGCCAGCGGGGGGGCCAGTGCACCCCTCGTTTTTCTGATGACTGCCTTGCTGCCTTCCTCAAGGAGGTGGCAGCACGGCAGAAGGTGTTGGTCCCCCAGGATGGGAGGAGGAGGCCCCCCCACATGATGAAGTCAGCCTGAGTGGGCCAAGAGGAAATGTGTTTTGCCTCTGCAGCATGTGTTGATCTTAGTCCCACATGACTGGTTTGGGGGCAACCTGGGGGAGCTACACCTAGGCGCAGACTCAGAACTTCAGGACATGTCCTAGTCAAGGTGATGAAATGTTGGAAGGGGAGCCTCAAGGTGGCATGGCAACGAACCATCTGCAGCCCTCTACACTGTATGTGCTAGCGCCTCCTTGCTATGGGAGGAAATACCATGTGGTACCTAATGTGATGGAGGCAGCATGTGTCCAAGGGAGTCGTCCGTGACGCAGCAGGGGCAGGAAATGCGGCCGGATGTGCGGGAGCATCTGGGGGAGATACATGAGGCTATGCTTGGCATGGTCTCTGTGGTGGAGGAGTGTATGTGAATGCTCACTGAAGCAATGAGCCACATGCCCGAGTGCAAGCGTCCTCCATGGAGAGGCTCCTCCACGAGACCAGTCAGGGCTTTCTGGGGATGTGCTCTGACCAGCGAGCCCTCACATCGGCATTGACCTCAGCTGGTCAGTGCCAGTGTGAGAGATGGTGTGGGCATCAAGTTTCCCAGCTCATTGCACATCCATCCATGGTGAGCAGGGAGGTCCGAGGCAAACTCATGTTGGCGGAGCAGCTGCCTGGCATCTCTGCGGGCTCCTCTCAGGGCGCTCCGGATGAGCACGGCAGCTCCTCCACCCCTCTCCCAGTGACCATATCATCTGGTGAGGCTGCTACGACTGAGGAGATGCCAGCTGTGGAATGCCCCCTCCCAGGCGGGGCCAGCACAGGCTCCACAGGCCAGACCGCCAAGATCATCGAGGCCAACAGGACAGCAGAGTCAGCAGGCTGTCTCAGATGCCACTCTGAGGGATGGGGTGGCGCCAAGACATAGCACCCGGAAACGAAAGCATAAGGCACTGTAGGCACACCACGGGTTTCTCACTGGTGCTTTTGTGTTGGCTGGAGATTGGGTCCTTGTGATTTCTTTTTGATTATCTACATTATTGTTTTCTATTTGTGATAACTTCTGCTTCACACATTAAATGCCAGATGTGTGACCATGGCTGAGGGTGCCTCATTTCTTCTGCATGTGTATGTTTAAAAGTGTGTAATGAGTGATTTGTTGGACATTCAGCTTTATGTATAAGGCCCTTAGTTAGTGCTGCTGACCTGGCAGATTTTGCACTTTGGTGTCGAATATTGAGCTGACAGCTTGTCCTGCTGATCCATCTGTGGTGTGCAACCTGAAGGTTCATTGGATTAAAGCCTCCCGGGTGCCCCTACCTCCCTGGAGTAGTCCTGGGTCAGCATCTACCCCCTCAGCTTTCCCCTGTGCGTGCTCATCCTCAGACTCACTACTGGAGTCATTGTATGAAGCTGCAGCCCCTGTGTCGAAATCTTCATTGTCCACTGCGTCCCCCCATTCCAGTGCAAGATTGTGGAGAGCACAGCATGCAACACACAATCTGGGGGGTACTGGAGTGCACCCCCTGAGCGGTCCAGGCATCGAAAGCGCATCTTGAGAAGACCGATGGTTCTCTCTACCACAGCCTTTGTGGTGCCGTGGCTCCTATTGTAGCGCTGCTCAGCTTCTGTTCTTGGATGGTGGAGAGGCGTCATGAGCTACCTTCTGAGGGGATAGCCCTTGTCACCCAGCAGCCATCCATCCAGCCAGGCTGGGGCACTGAAGAGCCTCGGCACCTGGGAGTGTGTGAGGATGTAGGCATCGTGGGAGCTGCCTGGGTACCTTGCACAGCCTCGTAGGATCTGCATCCTGTGGTCATACACTATCTGCATGTTCATGGAGTGGAAGCCCTTCCTGTTGATGAAGGCACCGGGCTCACCTGCTGTCGCCTTGATGGTCACATGTGTAGAGTCTATAGCACCCTGGACACGGGGGAAGCCAGCAATGGCTGTGAAGCCTCTGGCTCGCTGTGTCTGGCTTGCCTGGTCTACCAACGGCAGTGGATGAAGGTCGATGCATGCCTAAACAGAATGTCTGTAACCTGTTTGACACAAGTGTGTACAGCTGTTTGGGAGACACCGCAAAGATCACTCACTGAGCCCTGGAAGGAGCCAGAGGCATAGAAGTTGAGGGCAGTGAACTTTAGAGCCACTGGCATGGGGTGTTCACCCACATAGTTATGGGAGATCTCAGGGCCTATTATCTGACAGAGATCTGCACCTCAGATATATTTAGGTAACTGCTTCGCTGCCTGTATACCCTAGCAGCATGATAGTGGCGTCTTTTGTGGCCCCTTCGGCCTTGGACTACCTCTTGGCCCTGCGCCCCTTGTGCCTGCGTCTGTCCTCCCAAAGGTGACTCTCCTAGAAGCTGGATGTGCACTCCTGGCCTCCTGCCCATGCTAGCCACCCCTTCCTCCTCAGAGATGCTGCCTCCATTGGCCAGATCAGATCCCATAACCAGGCTAAGGGAAGGCTTCCTGAAATCTGCAGGCCCGGAAAAGATTCCTCACTGCAGAGTGCTGACCTGAAGGTTAAGAGTCCAGAAAAAGCTGCTGGGATGTGTTCTGAAATACTGCAGATCACAGAGGCAAGTTTGAAAAACTTTCACCAATAAATACATCACAGAACAGATTCACGACTCCACCCGCCCGTGGATGAGGTTTATACAAATGCCCGCCCGTTGTGCATGTACGCTGACCCGAAGATCGCACAGGCGCCGAAAAATTGGCGTCGATTGAAGACTAAAGACTTAAGTGGCCCGTTAATAAATGGTGGGCACGCGTCAGACTTCATCACCAGCCTGCCCAGCAAAATATCACGATGGAGCGTGGTGATGTTGAGACACTCGCCCGACGTCACCACGCGTCATTCTATGTACGGATGTGTGGGGCCCACACCCCCACAT
This sequence comes from Carcharodon carcharias, assembly GCF_017639515.1. Lineage (NCBI taxonomy): Eukaryota > Metazoa > Chordata > Chondrichthyes > Lamniformes > Lamnidae > Carcharodon > Carcharodon carcharias. The sequence continues at coordinate 69,973,953 of NC_054486.1, forward strand.
GTTAAATGGAAAATTCTGCCCCAACCTTTAAAAAATGGTTTCCATGCTCCAGCCCTTTGTTTAAGTTTAAAATAATGGTTAAAACAGCCCTCACCCCTCATCCCCTCACCTTCCATGCACTCCCTATGTCCCCATGCCACCATATGCCCCCACCCAACCTCCATGGCCCCTATACCCACTATGCCAGCCCATGCTCCTCTACCCTTTGCCTTTTGCCCTTGCCCCTACATGCCAACTCATCTAATATCCTTTAACAGTTCTTTGACAGCTTGACAGTTTCTTGACAGCTTTGACAGTTTGAATGCGTTTTTACACTTTTTACACACAATCATGTTTACTTTTACTTCTCCAAAAGGGTGTCTTACCTCTGCCAACGGTGTCCCGGGACCAGATCCAAAGGGTACCCTGGCTCTCCAAACTAATCCACCAAGCTTAGACTTCCTCTTACCTGTTATAACCTGCAAATGCCAAGTTTTACACTCTTGCCCTACCAAATTCCCAAATCAGTGGATGCAGCTCATGATTTAAATGCCCAGCTGCCTTTGTAAACTCCAATCTCATCCGTACGAAAATTGAAAATACTGGGTTCGTGGGCGGGACTTACAATTTCAGGTCATTTCTGGGATTTTCACCATGACAGAGAGCTCTCTATTGTAGTGAAAATCTGGGCCAGCACAATTTTAAATAGGGTGCAGGAGCAGAGGGACCTGAAGGTGGCAGGGCAGGTTGAGAAAGCACATATAAGGCATATGGGATCCTGAGCTTTAGAAAATAGAGGCGTAGGATGCAAAAGCAAAGAAGTAATGGTGGACCTTTATAAAACACTGATCCAACATCAGCTGGAGTATTGTGTCCAATTCTGGGCACCGTGCTTTGGAGAAGATTTGAAGGCTTTGGAGAGGGTGCAGAAAATTTTTTACGAGAATGGTTCTGGTGATGATAGACTTCAATTACATGGAGTAATAGGTGAAGCTTGGCTGCTCCCCTTAGAGAAGTGAAGGCTGCGGGTGATCTTATAGAGGTACTCAAAATTGTTAGGAGTCTGGACAGAGAAGATAGGGAGAAACTGTTCCCATTGGTGGAAGAGTTGAGAACCAGACATTATCAACTTAAAGCAAATCTAAGGCAAAAAAAAAGAGGCAATATGAGGAAAAGCTTTTCTACACAGGAAGTAGTTACAATCTGGAATGAACTGTGTAAGAATTTGGTGGAAGCGGATTCAGTTGTGGCCTGCAAAAGGGAATTAGATAATTATTTAAAGAGAAAATATTTGTAGGCTACAGGGAAAAGGCAGAGAAGTGGAACTTGCTAAGTTGTCCTTACAGAGAGCTGACATAGGCCCAACAAGCCAAAAGGCCTCCTTCTGTGCTGTAGCTATTCTATGATTCCATGAAAAACTTACCTTGCCTCTTCTGGCAAAGTTAAAAAAATATATTTTTCTATGGCAAACAGTTTTGACCTGGTGAGGTAGCCATCACTGTTTCCCTGCTCAGGGCCCAGGTTAAAACTTCAGATCAGGCACAATGATATCATCGGAGCTGTGCTGCATAGTTAAAAAGGCCCCATCAGCTTGATCGGTAACCCTGCTGCCTGCAATTTAAAATTGCACTTTAACTGTTCCGCACCACGATTCTGCCCGGCAAAATGGAGGTTCAAATTTCCCCCAACGTTATATTTTAATTGGCATTCACATAATAAGATATGCATAAATTAGACTAAAGTACTAAAAGAGAAATATGTATCAGCTATATAGAAAGGTTTGTCATCTGAATTTATAACACTGGGAGTTATGAAGGTTGAAGGGAACTCCTTGAAGAGCAATATCCTAGCTTTGCATGCGATCACTGACAATTAAAATGAATATTTTTCATATTTTGCTAAACCATAATACTTATGTTCTTAGTATAACTGAATTATTTGTGAATTTGATAATTGCTAGTCAGAAAATGGTAATAAAAAAAGCTATCTTTCAGTCACTTGGATAGTGCCTGGAGATCCAGTTTGCGAGCTTGCTGAGTTTGGGATTGAAGCATTAAATCTTGCTAATGCTTAATTTGCTAAGTGGAGTGACTGCAGAATAGAAGTTCAAGTGGATTGGACAAATGTTCTTTTTATGTTGTATGAATAATTTTTCAAATTTAAGAACATATTAGAATTATTCAAACATTCAGTACTACCATGCAATTTAAAACATCAATCTTCCTGGCTGTGACCAACTCTGAACCTAGCAACATGGATGTACTCACTGGTTTCCTGCAGAGCACAGTTTTATTCAAATATTTTAAACATTTGCACAGCATTTACTAGTTATCCCCTGAATAATCAATGTGTGAGGGCAAAAAAAAGAGAGAACAGGTAAGAAATTAACAACTTATCATTATCATTTCACATTTGAGGGCTAAATGTTTTGTATATTGTATTGAAGTTCATTGTATTGTCCTTGGTCAACTTTGTGGGGTTGTCAGTAAACCGAACAAAGAAAAACCTGTGCCATATCAGCCAACATTTAAAGGCTTGTATCAATTCTCTTTCTTTGGTATTATAGATGGGCCTATGTCGATAATAATGTCTGCAAAAATAATTTCTGAAATAATTTCCTGAAGCACATTGGGCAAAGTAATTTCTAAGCTTGTAAATTCCACAGCCAGGAGCTATCCACAGAAAAGAACCTCAAACCAGAATTTAGTCAACACATAGTGTGACTGATATGGCAGGACTACTTTGCATGTGTTGCCCATCTTTTGTGATTGGAAGTTCAGGTAGATTTTACTTGATGGTTGTTTTTCTTGCTTGATCTGCGTAAGCTTCCTCCTTTATCAGTCACAAATTTATTACTAACTTTCTTTAACATTGGTGGAAAGCACACTCCTCTTTTCAGGTACCAATTTAGATCAGTTGGTGAGTCCACCATTTCACAAGTCTACCAAAGAAATGGGGAAAACTTCAACTACCAGCATTCTTCTTCTCCACTGGAAAAATGTGCGACTGACAGAGAAACATCAGGTGGGGACACAAGAACACAAGAATTAGGAGCAGGATTAGGTCATTCAGCCCCTCAAACCATTCGATAAGATTATGGCTGATCTGATTGTTGCCTCAACCTAACTTTCCTGTCTACACCGCATAACCCCAGACTTCCTGGCTGATCAAAAATCTAAGTCAACCTTGACATATTCAATGAGCCTGCCTCTACTGCTCTCAGGGGAAGGTAATTCCACAGGCTAATGACGCTCTGAGGAAAGAAAAATTCCCCTTACCTCTGTCTTAAATGAGACATCCCTCATTTTTAAACAGTGTTCTCTGATTCTAGACTTCCAGCAAGTGGAAACATCCTCTCAGAATCCAAGTTGTCAAGCCCTCTCATGATCTTATATGTTTCAATAAGATCACCTCTTATTCTTCTAAACTCCAATGGGAGAGGTCCAACCTGCTCCACTTTAGGCCATAAGATAACCCCTTCATCCCAGAATTCAGTCGAGTGAACTTTCTCTGAACTTCTTCTAGTGCAATTATATTCTTTCTTAAGTAAGGAGACCACAACTGTATTCAGTACTCCAGATGTGACCTCACCAATGCCCTGTACAGCAGTAGCAAAATTTCCCTACTTTTATACTTGATTTCTCTTGCAATAGGCATCTTCCAAATCACTTGCTGCACCTGCATTCCAACTTTTGGTGATTCATGTACCAGGACACCTAGATCCCTCTGTGCTATACTGTTCTGCTGTTTCTCTCCATTCAAATAATATACTACTTTTCTATTCTTCCTGCCAAAGTGGACAAGTTCACATTTTTCCATGTTATATTCCATCTGCCAATTTTTTTCCCACTCACTTAACCTATCTAAATCCCTCTGTAGGTTCTCTTGACAATTTTCTACCTATCTTTTGTCATCAGCAAATTTAGTTACCATACCTTCAGTTCCTTTAGTCACGTCATTGATATAGATTGTAAATAGTTGAGGCCCCACACTGATCCTTGTGGCACTCCACTAGTAACAGCTTGCCAACCTGAAAATTACCCATCTATCCCTACTCTCTGCTTCCTGTTAGCTAACTATTCTTCTCTCCATGCTAATATGTTAGCCCTTACACCATGAGCTCTTATTTTGTAAAGTAATTTTTGATAAAGACACCTTGTCAAATGCCTTTTGGAAATTTAAGTGCACCACATCTAGAGGGGTTCCCCTTTATCCATTTCCCCAGTACTCAGTGCCCCATGGAACAAATCCCATTTCTCCCACACCAATCTTTGCGCCATGCATTTAACTGTCTAATCTTAATTACCCTCTGCCAATTTGCCCGTGGCTCAGGTAACAATCCAGATATCAATTCCTTTGAGGTTCTGCTTTTTAATTTAGCTGCCCATACTCCTTATGCAGAACCTCTTTCCTAGTCCTATATATGTCATTGGTACCTACTTGGACCAAGACAACTGGATCCTCCCCCTCCCCCTGACTATACCGTCCCCTACTGCTACTAAATTTCTATTTACTCCCACGTGCTTGAATGGCTCCCTGCACCACGGTGCTATGGTCAATTTGCTAATCCTCCCTGCAGCCCCCGCTCTCATCCATACAAGCTGCAAGAACTTCAAGTCTGTTGGACAATTGCAAAGACTTATGCTCTCCCTTCTTGATCCCCATAGCTGCCCCACTTGCAGTCACTCCCTCCTGTCCCTGACCAAGGACTAAATCAGACCATCCTAATCTAAAGGGTGTAACTGACTTCTGGAACAAAATGTCCAGGCACTTTCCCGCTCCCTGATGCATCATAGTCTCTGCAGCCTGGCCACCAGCTCATTGACTCTGAGCTGAAGCTCCTCGAGCTACAGACACTTCTGCAGATGTGTTTGCCATGGATCACACTGTAGCAGAACCCACATGCTGCAGCTGCAATACATCACCTGCTCTGCCATCTTTATCAGATTTTAAGTAACTAATTAATTAATGATTTCCTTAATTAGTTTTTAAATAATGCCTCTAGAATTTTTGTTCTTATACTTATTATTTCAAATTAAATTCTACTTAGTTCAGATAAGACAAATAGGAAATACTAACCTGCCAATCATCTACCTGCTTCCCTATGATGTTACTCCTCGATTTTTATTTCTGAGTGTGGCCCTGAATCCACAGACTGCCTACAGGCGGCAGCGGCAGCTAAACCTACTCCCCGCTAGAGTCTAACTATTTTTATCTCTCGCTCTCCTCTGAAATCTCATCACTTTTATCCCTTGCTCTCCTCTGAAATCTTGGTAAGCCAAGACTCTGACATTTTTGTTGCAATGCCAAGAAATCCTCCTCAGAAATCCAAGAATCCTGTTTGCTTTGGATGTTATCTGATGAATGCGGAATCCCCATTGAACCCCCAGGTTTTTAAGATGAACCCCTAGGTTTGGTTGTGTATCTACCTCTTGGTGAATTTGATTACAGAACTTAAAGCTATTTGTTGGTAATGCATATGATGTAACATTTTTTTTGTATTTGAATGCCACCTCCCATTGGTCCTGTCATTTTTGCAATTCCAGAAGATCATCATGCAATGAATTGATATGACCTTGAGTGTTCCCTGATGTGTAAACCACACAGTCATCTGCAAATAGTTACACCCTGTATTTTAACTTGTTGGGAAGGTTCTTTTTGAATGTCAAGAAGATTAAAGGTCCCAACACAGCTCCCTGGGGCACCCAGAGAGGACATCTCCAGGTAAGGATAATTCTCCATTATATCACTCCTTGTCTTCTGTTGGCAAGCAAGTGCCAGCTGACCCAATTAAACCAGCTTATATTTCACCTCTTTTCTATTTTTCCATAGTTCTGTTGAAGAGTCATATGGACTCGAAAAGTTAACTGTGTTCCTCTCCACAGATGCTGTCAGACCTGCTGAGCTTTTCCAGGTATTCTTGTTTTTGTTTTGGATTTCCAGCATCTGCAATTTTTTGCTTTTATCTTAATAATGTCCCCCTGGTTCCATAGTGGTGTTAAGCTGCCTTTAGAAATATTCAGTGAGTTTATGTGCCGCTTTTCTAAGTGGCTCATCATCATTTCATGAATTTTCATGAATGCTTGAAATTGGGGGCCTCCATTTTTCAAAGAAGTGAATTTCCTTTGATGGTTGAGGCTTAATAGGTAGTGAAGTGTGTAATTTTGTAACATAAGCTAACACTATTGAAAATACCAATCAAAATGGACAGATTTGTTTTGGAATATATAATTTACGTAAAAGGTGCATTGCATTGATGATCACTGCTGTTTGGGTTTAGCCCAACACCTTGCTCTGCATGCTCATCCAATAGGAACCACTTTGCCATCCCTTCATACAGCGATTTCATTGCAACATTTCTATGTGGAAGATTATGTATATATTTAGCATAGAATTTACATTTAAAAATGTTACCATGTTTGTGACTGTGCCTAACAATGAATTCTATAACAATATGCAATTCAAACTCCAAAGGCAAAATCTGATATTTGTCATATTGTAAGTTCTTAATTGCAGTAACTGAGGCTTTTTAAATAGCCAAACCTAGCCGGTTAAAAATGGGATGTGTGAAATTCAGTAGTTCGAGGCAATCATTTATGGTGACATCAAACAGTTGGACAGCCTCATCATAGTCTGTAAATAACCCAGGTCATGTCCTTGATGGGTGAAATATTACAACGATGTCCCTTCCCCAGTGACTAAGACTACAGGAAAAATAATAATCTGTTTACTGTTTATTTGATAATCAAATCCTGTTCTACAAGATGTTTAACATATAGGGTATGTCCTCTAGCAAAACTAGCCAAGGTTTCATATCCAGAACCAATTATTAAAACATTGAAAGAGATCAATCAGTGAAATGCAACCAGTAAAATCTCATTTGCAAAGGATATTAGCCGAAGTGTAATGTATGTCCAATATATTTACAAGAAGCCTTTTAGTTTACAAATGTGATCCAAAACTGATTCAGCAGGTGTTTATCACATGCGTACTGCAAAAAAAAACAACGAAGGGGTTTGTGTCACTGTAACCTGGAGCAAAAAGGCATCTTGCCCTCAATACTTAATTGTCCTTTGATTGACTGCTGGGGTATGTTTGCACTACAGTAAACACAGCAAACTTTGGTAACATGGTTTTCATTCCACTTAGAGCGCAAAAAGAACTTGCTCGCAGCACCCGATACAATCAACAATGTCTGTGCATTACTGATCAGTTTATTGTTCCCTTTTTTTGTGTGCAGATGTAAGTGTTCTGCAAGGTACCTTCAAACAATGCCTCTTTTAGTAGCATCTGTTGAATAGCGTTTGCTGCGGTTACTTCCGAAATCCGACAGTGAAAGATAACCACAGGTGCCACATGACTCCTGGGCACTGCGGCTGCAGACTATACCAGTCCACTTTTTTATTTGACTGAGGATCCTGCTGCAAATACATTGAAGTATATTTAGTTTTCTCTCTGCTCTGATCATTTAACCAGTTCCCATTTAATTCTCAGTCTAACATGGCCATCGTTGAACGAAGGGCATTTTTAGAACAGGTACCAGATTCTAACTAGCAACAATAGGTTGTGCCAGGTGCAGCTTAAAAATAACCAGAACAAACTATCAATGTACATAAGTTATGAAAGTCTTCAACATATAGCATGGTTCTCTCAACTCATTCATTATTCTGATGCTGAGGGGTTATGAACCCAAGGTCACTAGTGGAATGTTTTGCATCCCCCGGACTAATACAATATTCTCGTTACTGGCAAAGTTGCAAAATGATTGGAATGGACAACTGGCTAGATTTAATTTTAGATTATATTCAGCTTCATTTATAGATTTCCTGAAATATGTCAAAACATTTATGAATAGAGAGTCAGTTTATTAAGCACTCTCTCACACTTTAACAAACATACCTAATGACTAATTAAACAACTAAAAGGAAAAAATCTGAATCTGATATTAAATCACAGATTTAATCACTGATGCTGAAATACAATTCAATAGGCAATTCATGCAGTTTTGACTCTCCCCACTGGGATGCAGTATCTCTTCCAACAATGAAAATAACAACAACTTGCATTTATATAGCACTTTTAACATATAAAAAAATCCCTAAGCACTTCACAGGAGTGTTTTAAAACAAAATTTGACAAAATGATATTAGGACAGATGACCAAAAACTCAGCCAAAGAGTTAGATGTCAAGGAGTCAAGGAGCATCCTTAAGGAGGAAAGCGAGGCTGAGAGGGAATTCGAGCGCTTAGAGCCTTATTTTGAAGGCATAGCTTCAATGGTGGAGAAATTAAAATCAGGGACGGCCAAGAGGCCAGAATTAGAGGAGAACAAGTATCTCAGGTAAGCATACATAGTACGACATAGTATTTACTGCACTGAAACAAATCATAGTTCAGCTGGTCCATCTGAGTGTTTATGCTCCACTTAAGCCTCCTCCCACCCTTCTTCATCTAACCCCATCAACATATTCTTCGCTTTCTTTCTCTCTCGTGTTTACCTAGCTCCCCCTGCTCCATGTCACAGTCTTTCTTGTAATAAGGAAATTCACTCAATCTAGAGTTGGAGTGGCAAACTGCTCTGCTTGAGTCTGAGATGGGACAATTCGAAACAATCAATTTATCATGATTATACTTATTCAATAATGCACTTTCAATATTGCTATTGGTCTCAATAAACGAGTGTCTTTTTTCCCATATACCACAAATAACATCTGCTAATTTACAGAATACTTTGCGCTTTAAAACATTGCAATAAGCCCTTGAGTACATTTAGTGTTTTTGTTTTTATCTTTGTTTTTTTGTTTTTATCTCAGTGTTTTTCCTAGCTTTATGATGAAATTTACATTAGAGTTAATTGCACTATGTAACACCCTGACCCCAGTTTCCTTGTAATCTGGATTTGCATGTCTTGGATTTGCATGGCCTGATTTTGATCATCACAGCTTCTTCCCCACTCCACCTCTTCATTCATCACTTTTCCAAGCGCATGTACAAAACTGTCTAAATTTGAAGTCTCCAACTCTTTGTCACTGTTTTCTTAGAGAAGATTTATTGTACATTTCCAGTCAATGTTTTCCTGACAGGTAATCATTTATAACACTTGAGTCTCACTCTCTGATGCCAGCTTTGTAAAGTAAAGGCATCCCTAAACCTACAGAACTTTAATCTTGTGGCATACTAAGCTCTTGATACAGCAATGTGTTTTATTAGACTGTAAAATTCATAATTATTGTAATTTAGTATTAATGAGCCATAACCAAAAAGTTACTGCCTTTCGAATGCTTGTTTAAAGTCATATGATAAATGACTAAACCTTTCCCCTATTTTCCTCTTCTTGCTCCTTTACTCTTCTTCCTTGACTGGCTGGGTCTGATAAATTGGTATAAGTAACCTCTCTGTTAAAATTAGCTTTGTTCCATGGTCATCATGCTGGGGTTGGAGCACTTGAGTCCTGCAGCATCTTATACTTTAAATATTGCAATTTTCACAAAATAATTGACTGTTACACTTACTCAGCTATGTGCAGCCAATAATAACACTTTATCAAAATATTTAGACAGTTAATGACTCTACAGATCATTTGAGTGTGCTATTTTATTATCTTGTCAGCTAACCTACATTATACACTGAATCAGTATTGAAAAGATGGTACCTTTCTCAAAATGAAAACAACTGCTTCTGTATCCTTTTCAGGTTAATGGTATGTTCTGGTTTACTTACACCATGCAGAAGTACCATGTATTGCTGGTGCTGCTTTTGTTGGCACAGTATAGTAGCACTCATCACTGAATCAGAAAGTTGTAGGCCCACTCCAGGAGTTGCGCAAATAATCCAGGCTGACACTTCTGTGCAGTGCTGAGGGAATACTGTATTGCTGTGATGAGGAAAAGTTTTTTGTAGCCATGCAGGTTCCTCCGACGGGCCAGAACACCGGGGGTCATAAAGTTATAGATATTTATGGCACAGAAGGAGGCCATTTCGCCCATTGAGTCCATACCAGCTGGTCATAGAGCAATCCTGTCAGTCTCATTCCCCCCTCTATCCCTGTAACCTGCAAGTTCATTTCTCTCAAGTGGCCATGTAATTCGCTTTTGAAATCATTGATAGTCCCTGCTTCCACCGCTGTTGTGCGCAGCGAGTTCCAGCTCATTACCACTTGCTATGTAAATAAGTTCTTTCTCACATTCCCCCTCCATCCCTTGCAAAAAAAACCTTGAATTTGTGTTCCCTAATCCTTGTACCAACAGCTAATGGGAACAGTTAATTGTCTACTTTTTCCAAGGCATGAATTTTGCGCTCATTGGGCAATTAATAGCCAGCTAGCGTGAAATGGAGCCTGAGAAAGGCTCAGCACTGCTGGAGGGGGCAGGAAGAGGGTGAGCGCCGACATTGCCATGGGTGCTGGTGAGCACTTCCAGTGAGTTCCTTGAAGGCAGACAGATGCCTCAGAGAGCTGCAGACCTCCAAATAATAAAAGAAAACACAAAATGCTGCAAAAACTGTCCATGCAGCACACTCTATAACAAGCACCTGAAAACATACCACACCAAAAAAAAAGTCCCCAGATATCCCTTTTTATTTTAAATCCTAATGGAGACTTCATCCCTCCCTTGGATGAGGTTTCATCAAAAATGTAAAGCCCGCCTGGCCGATTGGCCCGTCTGCTAACCGTAAGGTTCCACACTCCACGAAAAATCGCTTACAATTGGGCTGTTAACAATTTTAATTGCCTGTTTAATTGTCGGCAGGTGCTTTTTTGACAGTTGTGCATGCCTGCCGAGCGAAATATCACGCAAGTGTGAGATGACGTTGGGATGCTCGCCAGGCGTCATCTCTCACAATTTTACGCCCGTTCAGGGCGGGCACACGCCTGCCCACGGGCCGGAAAATTCTGGCCCAAACTTGTTATAATCTTGTACACCTCTACCAAATCTCCCCTAAGTCTCCTTTACTCCAAGGAAAACCACCCCAGTTTCTCTCACCTAACCTTGTAGATGAAATCAACAATCCCTGGAACCATTCTGGAAAATATCCTCTGTACACTTTCCAGTACCCTCAGATCTTTCCTAAAATGTGGTGATCAGAACTGGGTGCAATTATCTAGTTTTGGCTTATACCAGAGTTTTATAAAGGTTCATCTGAACTTCCCTACTAATGTGCTCAATGCCTCTATTTATGAAGCCCAAGATCTCGTACGCTTTGATAAGCACTCTCTCCACCTTCAAAGGTCTATGCATGTGAAACCCCAGGTCTCACTGTTCCTACATACTATTTAGAACTGTGCCATTGAGTCTATATTGCCTCTCTCTATCCCTTCTGCCAAAATGCAGCACCTCACCCTTCTCTACATTAAATATCACCTGCCACTTGCTCCTATCCACTCTGCTTGCCTATCCATGTCCTGTTTTAGATGATCAATATCATCCTCACTATTTGCCTCCTCCAAGTTTGGTATCATTAGCAAATTTTAAAGTTTTATTCTGTATTCCAATACACAAATAATTTATATATATAGTCAAAAAAAAGCAGTGACCCCTGAGGAACACCACTGTCTACTATACTCCAGTCTGAAAAATATTCATTTACAACAACTCATTGTTTTCTGTCCTTAAGCCAATCTTTTATCCAATTGGATACAGACCCTCCTATTCCATGATCCTCAATTTTGTTAATCAGACTTTTATTTGTTGCTTTGTCAATCACTTTCTTAAAATCCATATGGACAATTTCCACTGCATTCCCTTCATCAATCTTCTTTGTTACTTCATCAAAAAATTCAATTAAATTAGTCAGGCTACAGTCTGCTTTTCCCAAATCCATGCTGGCTCTGTTTAATTGACTCATATCTCTCCAAGTGCCTCTTGATCCTTTTCCCTCATTATTGTTTCTAAAACCTCACCCACCACTGATATTAAACTAACTGGCCTGCAGTTGTTAGCACTGTCCTAACACCCTTTCTTGAATAAGGGTGTCACATTTGCCACATCACATTTCTATCTTCCTTCAGTTCTGAAGAGGAGTCGTATTTGACTCGAAATGTTAATTCTATTACTCTCTCCACAGGTGCTGTCAGATCTGCTGAGTATTTCCAGAGCTTTCTTTTTTTATTTCCGATTTCCAGTAATATTTTGCTTTCATGTGACATTTATCACTCTCCAATTGTCTTATCCCTCCCCTGCATCTAGGAAAGATTGGAATATTATGGCAAGCCCTTCTGCTATCTCCAACCCCATTTCCTTTAGCAACGTGCTCCCACCTGCTTTTCCGGTGGTCAGGCAACAAATCAGTTGTCACTGGGACTGCCGTCCCTTCAAAGGATGGCTGCCTGCATCAAAGAGCTGCTGACCAAAAGGAGGACGGGAAACTCAGCAGTGCCACTGGGAGTGGTGGCCACTGCTAGGATTGCATCTGAAAGAAGAGGGTGCCATGGAAGCATGTCTCCCTCTCAACCAGTTAAGTGGACCTGGGGGTGTCAGGGCCAGCCAGGCAGGCCCAACAAGGGGATCAGAATTGGTGAGGGTGGGGGTGTGTTCGCATGAATGGTCATTGCTGCTGTAGGTGGGGAGGGTTTCCATAGACCAAAAAATACTTAAATAGGAGGCCCCCCACCCCGAGTCTGCAGCAGGCTGCCAGGGTTCACCTGGTAATCTCCCCAGGTGCAGGAGGGCTCACCCATCACTGGTAGAATGCCAATGGTAGTGGGAAGAGGCCTTGGTAACTTGAGTGGCTCAATTGGCCTCTGAGTGGGAGTGCTGTCCTACCACCTTCCACCCCACTGGTAAAATGGCATAACAGTGGGAAGACAACAGGCCTCCAACCCCTGCCTTCCTTCACTATTGTATGTACTCCAACCTCCCAGACTGTCCTTAGAGGACTGGGCAAATCCAGCCCAATGAACCATTTCAAGTGGTCATAAAAGATCCCCATGGCACTATTAGAAGAACAGAGAGCTCTTCTAGTGCCCTTTTGTATTTGTTAGGAGATGACTATAAGTTTGGTCAAAGAGGTAGGTTTTAAGGAGTGTCTTAAATGAGGAGAGAGAGGTGGACAGGTTTAGGGAGGGAATTCCAGAGCTTAACCCTTTGGCAGCTGAAGGTGCGACTGCCAGTGTTGGAGTGATTTAAAAATTAGGGAGGTGCAAGAGGCTGAAGTTGGAGGAACACAGATACTCGGAAGGTTGTAGGGCTGGAGAAAGTTATAGAAATAGGAAGGGTGAAATCATGCAGGGATTTTAAAACAAAATGAGAGTTTTGCAATTTTCGGATCAGGACCCAATGTCGGGCAGTGAGCAAAGGGCTGATAGGAGAGTCTGGCTGATGGGAGAGTCAGACTGATGCGAGTTAGAATACAGGCAGCACAAGTTTGGTTGACCTCAATTTCATGTAGGGTGGAATGTGGGAGGTTGACCTGGAAAGTATTGGAATAATAAAGTCCAGAGGTGACAAAAGCATGGGTGAGGGTTTCAGCAGCAGATAACCTGAGGTAGAGGTGAAGTCAGGTGAGGTTATGGAGGTGGAAGCAGGCAGCCTTGGTGAGGGAGTGAGTGTGTGGCTGGAAGCTCATCCCAGGGTCAAAAGTGACACCAAGGCTGTAAATGGTCTGGTTTTGCCTCAGTCAGTTGGTAAGAGGGGGTAATGGAGCTGGTGACTAGGCAGCAGAGTTTATGTTAGGAAGCAAAGGCAATGGGCAGAACCATCCCAGATTTGCACTGTGAGGTATTGGGCCGGTAAAACGATGTTTTACTCGCTGGCCGCAGTGGCAGGTTTTCATGCTGTATCGTCCCAAACCCATCACATTATTTATGCATTCCTGGGAAACACGCCGCTTTGATGTTGGGCAGGCTTTCATTCGCCAGCCCACCATCACCTCGCCACTTCATCACGCCAGGCGCCATATTTAAAGTCCAGCCGCGCACATACATCTCAGTGCTTCCAGCCCACGGCTACTGCAGGGAAGATGCCCACGAAAGGTAAGAAGGCTGCAGCCCCAGGTTTAGCGACACGTCACTGGAACACCTTTTGGATGCTGTGGAGGACAGCGGCAATGTCCTCTACCCTTGCTCTGGTCGCAGGATGGGCTGCAGACTTGGGAGTTAATGATAGGGACCAAAGACAATGGGTGGAATCGTCTCAGATTTGCACTAAGTGAGGTCATGGGCAGGTGGTAGTGGTGTTCAGTGCCAATGCCCTGCAAAAAAGGACAGCCTCCCGGTGCCATTAAGAATGAATGGTCTCATTTGTTCTGCCCGGGTAACTCACACTTCTCATCACTCTCAACTCACACACTCACAAACCCATCACACATCCACAGGGATCTCACACCTCAAGGGACAACATCACTAACTCTCACACACACTCTCACATCTCCATCAGGCTCATATCCGCTTGAGCTCACGTCCTCATCCCGTCCATGTCTCCGCTCACCAAACAAACATTTCACGCAGTGCCATGGATCCTCCTCACACTCTCTCCATCTGTTTCCATGCAGGAGAAGCCTGCTCAGATCAGCAGGAAGAGGTCCCACATTGGGCCCCTCACTCACTTTGAGGATTGTGCCAGCACGCTGACTGGTGAGGACATGGACCCTGCCTGTGGTGACGGTGAGGTCAGCGGTAAACACCCACCTGAGGATCCTGCACCACATCATCCCTCTCTCAATGCAAATGTGAGTGCTCTCTCTCTCTCTCTCCTGCTTTTGACTCTGCTGACATGCACTGATTATCTCTGCTTTGGTTCAGGGGGAGCTCTGCAAAGGGACCAACACCCTCTGCCAGCCAGTCCCTCAGCTCCATCCATGTCCTCTTCTGCAGCCAAGAGGGCTCCTCCTCCAGTGAAGAGATGGAAATAAGCAGTCCAGAGGGCCTGTCACTACAGAGGGAGCAGCCGGCCCACGAGTGATTCTGGAGGGTGTAGTGTGTGTGTGTGGCAGGGCCTTTTGGAGCCTCGTGCAAGCACTGTCCCATGCACGCGGATCCTTCATGTATCACACTCACCTCAGTGTCCTGAACATTTCCAATGCTACCTGCTGAGGTTCCCTTTCAGTTGACCATCTGAGCTGACCTGCACCTCTGTCCACCCGCTGACCACACTCCCATACAGCACCTGATCTCACTCACCATGACTCACGTCTCACTTTCGATTTAGAAAGCATGGTCGAGTTTTACTGCATTATATACTCCCCTGGTCAGCCATTTCCTGTCCCCCTTCACAGTTGACCCCCACGGTATCACCTTCCACCTCCCCTCCGTGACCTACCAGTCACAACCCTTTACCTTCGGGGATATCCAGGTGAATGTGCACGCTGGCTTCCTTCCCAAAAATCCCACCCCCATCCACACTCACCTCCCCCATCTCCTCCTTCCCAACCCGAGGGTACGTGTCTGCCTCTGGGTCCCCACCAACCGCCCTTCTATTACTACTGTTGACTCTTACCCTCTCACCCTACCGCCTCACTTCATCCTCGGTCATTCCCACCCTTCCTCCATACTCTGCCTACCCTCAGTTCACTCCCCCAGGAGGCAAGAATGGATCTCTCTGACCCCTCCCATGCACGTTCACTTGCACATCCCCCCTCGGCACCCCTTCACCCCTCCACACCCCTTTACCCCTCCACAACCCTTCATTCCTCCACACCCCTTCTTCCCCGGACACCCTCCTCTCTCCAGACTCCTTCCCTAGCACCTTCCACCCCACTTACACCTATCTCCCCAATTGCTATCTTCTCCCCATTACCCCCTCCTCCCCCATTCTCCCTGACCCCTCCCAACCTCCCCCCGACACCTTCATTCCTCCTCTCCCAACCTCACCCCATCCTGACAACTTCAATAACCCCCCCAACCTCACCCTCCCGACACCTCTTCCTCTCCCAGCCGATCCCAGCCCTTCCTCTCCAACCCCCTTGATCATCACCCATTGTGAGCATCAACGGTGACTTTCCAACTTCTGTGAGCTGCTTCACAGCAGGGCCACGTCCATGAGAATCCACCCAGCATGCCCTGGACATTCCTCCAGTGTACCATTAGTGTCGGGCTCCAGCACCTTCCTCTCTGTGGATGTCCACGATGTGAGCAGGGCCCTGGCGGGTAAGTCCCGACTTCTGCACATCACCCTTGTCAAGACATGTTCTGTACTGGCATGAAAATCCCAGCCAATGACTTTGCTCTTTAATACTATTCATTATTATATATTTAATTGGAGGAAATTTCTACGCATTCAATATTAGATCTTGGACAAGCAGCCTGACAAATCAGAGACAGTGTCGGGGTTGAGAAAGGTGGTGCTGAGGTAGAGCTGGGTGTCATCAGCATACATGTGGAGCCTAACTATATTTTTGGATAATGGAGGCAGGGGGCAGCCTGCAGATGAGAAATAGGGGCTGGATTTTCCTTCCATAGTCGGGAACCCAATGTCAAGAGAATGTCTGGGTCCTGGCCCTGTACCATGTCAGAAGTGGGGGCTGGACACAATTTTCAGCGCCAGGCCAATAGCGGCCGGAGAGTGCACTCACATCCATTTAAGGATGGCTGGTGGACTCCCATGACTGAAGGGCCAATAGGAGGCCTTCCAGCAATGACACATCATCAGCTCCACTGCCTGAGTATATAGGAGAGAGAGAGAGAGGGTGGGCTTCTTTGAACACTTTTTTAAAAATACGAAAACAGAACGAGGCCACAGCTGCTTAGGCCATCCTTGTCCTCTCACTTGCAGTGTTTCAGCCACTCAGGAGCTGGCTGGCCAATGGGAAAATATCAATTTTTATTGGCTATTTTGAAAATGTCTGGCAGGGCTGGTGAAACCGTGCTGGCAAGTCAGCACACTGGCTGGCGGCGGGGAATTCTGTGCCCACCTGTCTCTGGTCCTGTCCCCATTGGGCTGGAGAATCTGGTCCTAGGAATGGGACAAGGGTAGATAGAGGTAACGGTATGAGAGGCAGAAGAGAAGCCATTGCAGGCAAATCTCTGGGTATAACCTGATGCAAAGGAATTGAGGGGAAGGCGATGGTGTAGTGATATTGTTGCTGGAGTAGTGACCTAGAGACCCAGGGTAATACTCTGGGCACCTGAGTTCGAACCCCATCATGGCAGATGGTAGAATTTGAATTCAATAAAAATCTGGAATTAAAAGTCTAATGA
Source organism: Carcharodon carcharias (assembly GCF_017639515.1). NCBI lineage: Eukaryota > Metazoa > Chordata > Chondrichthyes > Lamniformes > Lamnidae > Carcharodon > Carcharodon carcharias. The sequence goes on from NC_054486.1 coordinate 69,991,062, forward strand.
TGACCATGGAACCATTGTCAATTGTTGTAAAAACCCATCTGGTTCACTAATCTGTTGTCCTTACTGGTCTGGCCTACATGTGACTCCAGGCCCACAGCAATGTGGTTGCCTCTAAAATGCCCTAGCAAGCCACTCAGTTCTAACAAACCGCAACAAAGTCACAAAAAAAAGGAATGAAACCGGATGGACCACCCGGCATCGACCTAGGCACCAGAAACGACAACAGCAATCTCAGATCGCTGTTTCTTCACTGTCGCTGGGTCAAGGACCTCCCTTGGAACTCCAAGGAACTCCCTTCCTAACAGCACTGTGGGTGTACTTACACCACATGGACTGCAGTGGTTCAAGAAGGCAGCTCATCACCACCTTCTCAAAGGCAACTAGGGATGGGCAATAAATGCTGGCTCAGCCAGCGAAACCCACATCCCATGAATGAATTAAAAAAAAATGAACCAAGCAGCAGAACAACAGTGTCTAAAAATGGCAAATGTAGCTGATTTGCCGATTCTACAGCATACCATATTATAGTTCAAACTCCAACCCAAATTCTACCCTACGAATAAATTGCAATTTGAGATATGAATCCAACCTAAAATATCCCAGGGGAATGGAGTGGTCTACTGACCCCACCCCCAACCCCCTTTCCCATCTGACTGCCCAATAAGACAATCTCAATTGGCATGCTGCTGTATCACTGACACCTTTTCTAACTTTTCAGCAATGGAAAATTGAGAGATTGATAGCAAATCTGCAATCCTGCCCCAACTTTGCTTTTGCTTCTTGTGCCTCACATTAAAACTACGGGGAAATTGTTTTAACAAGTAATAGCTGTGAAGAAATAAAATTGTCTTAAAAGTCTAACTCTCCCCTTACCTTCCGAGGTGAAGAGCCATATCACCAGCTTGACAAAGGAGACTCCACAGAAAGAAGAAATGCTGTTCTGTTTATCATTGGGAGAATTCCCATCAATTTATATACTTCCAGATTGAATGCAAAATTTCCTTCTCGTGCAAGTTTGTGCCTTCTGGAGAAAACTAAATGTAAATAGACCAACAATGGCACGTGCATGTCAATCGGACAGCCATTGCTTTGTTCCTCAAATATATTATTTTTAATTCAACTTTAGCAATAAACAAGAGCGATGGCCTGTGTAACCAAACTTTAACTGGCTAGGCATGATTCCAATATAAACAACACACTGCATTACACTTGCACATAATTGCAAGAGAACATAATGGGTGCACCACACTATAAATTATCCCATTTTTAGGGAAAAAAAGGAACATAAGGTGCAATGTCTTTAAGCAACATCTGTTTGTGCAGCTAGATTTACAGGGTTGCTTTAAATCAACGATTCCCCTCACCCCTGTCCAAGTCTCACACAGAACTGTGCTGTGTACCTTAATATCTGCTTATATTTTGGTAAGCATTTCTGCCTAAGGGAGGCCTGTGCAATATTTACATTGCATCTTGCCAAACAGATCATAGGCTATTTATGCAAGCAGACAGCAAAGAATTATTGATCATTTCGCACTTTTTCATCTACCACCTGCATTCGCTGCTACATTGCTCCTGAACATGGATTTGTGCCATACTGATACCAAGATTTATTATCCCTGTGGCCAGCAGTGCACTTTCACAAGAGAATCAATATGTACAACCCACCAGCTAGTTTTGCAGTAATTATAGTAACCCCATAGACCAATAAAATGAGAAGCTATTTGATTTTTGTTCAACCAGCCACTGCTAAACAGACTCTTCTTAAATAATGTTTTCTAATTAATTAATAGTCACATTTATTAAGTTTCTCAAAACCGAATCCCAAAGGAATCCAGGCAAACAGTATTCAAAGGGGAGGTGTATTAGTATTTCCATTTCACTGCACTTCGCATATCTTTTTAAACTCTGGCTAAACTAAATAGTTAACAACAGTTTAAGGTTTGCAGCATGTTTGCAGCCATAAGAAGTGACGTTCACTTCACATATTCCTACTCAGTATCAAGCATGAAAACAGAAACAGCTGGAATACGCAGCAAGCCCTTCAGCAAATGCGAAAAGGGAGAAGATCTGGGTGACAGGTGTAGATGTTGCTGAACGTTGGATGATAAAAGAAAATTCTTATAGCACTGAACCTAATGAAAAGTAGAAGGAAAAAACCAATGCAAGCCAGAAAACACAAAGGGGAAGAGAGCTCAATATGCAACCAATGGTAAGATGATGAACAAGGTTTTGCCCTTTGGGTCAGGATCCCAATGTTGGGGTCAAATAGGGGTCACAATCCTGCACTGTGTGGGAAACAGTCACCTTGCAGTGATTTATCCAAATTGGCCAATTAGTGGCCAGAGGGTAGATTCACTGGCCATTAAGCCATGGGCTAATAGGAGGCCCACAAGCAATGAAGAAGCAGCACTTGCAGTTCAGGAAAGAAAGATATTGAGCACCTCCATTTAGAAGCACTTCCTCTCTCTCTCCAACTTTTTTAACTAATGAAATTTAGAAATGCCTTCAGGAGCCCTGCTGTCACAGCTGAGGCCAGGCAAGCAAGGAGGGCCTCAAAGCCTGCCTGGAGTGTGTGCCACCAGGAGGCTGCTGCCAGGTAGCTGACTTAGTCCCTGATGCTTCGGTGGACCTACAGTCCCAGTGGAAAATTCCTGTCGGCCTTAGAAATTAGGCCTTTAAATAGCATTAATTGGCTACCTACTGCTTGCAGGCAGTTAGCCCTGCTGACTCCAATCCCACTTTCAGGAAAATGGCCTGTGGGTGGGTGTGAGCTGTCAAATAGGCACTCCTGTCAATGGTAAAATTGTTCACACTTGTCTCGGCTGGGGTCCAAAAATCCTAGCCCATGTCACAGATGGCAGAAGATGATCTGACAGATGAAAATGAGGACATGACGAATCCTGTCATTGTTTGAGGAAGAAAAGAAGGTGACAACAAAAAGGCACTGTCATGATGTCCTTCCTGTTATGCAGTGACCAGAACTGCCCATGATATTCCAGGTGGGGATGAACTGGTGCACGTTGTGGACTCCACGTAACATCCCGTGAATGAATGACTTTAGTGAAGAGAGAGTAAAAGGGGCCAAAGAACCTGAAGTTATCGAAGTGGTAGACAGTATCAGAGAATCAAGGGTATTGCAGGTAGAGAATGAACAAGGCATGAAACAATCAAGTCAAAATATCAGGCAGCGTATCCAATGGGACAGAAATGAGCCGAAGCAATGTGATAGCAGGAGAGTCATGCTTGTGCATCTTGGAGAGCAGGTAAAAATGGGCAGTGCAGGATTGAAGAATAAGAAGGTAAAAATAGAAAAACAGTATTTATTTCACATGTAGTTGTTTTCAGTTTATTAGTCAATGGCTGGGCCTTGAAGACAGCAGTATATCGGTAAAACTCAGCACAATGACTGTAAGACCTTTCTTGATGTACCACAATTGCTAAACATTTGAAGTTTTGCTGCATCATTATTTATTTATTAAATAGAATATTGTCAGCATCCAAACATAAAACAGGACCAAAGGGAGCTTTGAAGTTGTCTGTTTATCTTGAGCAATGTTCTGCATCAATGAAGCACCAAAAGTATGTTAGCAGGACGAGCTTCCAGCACATTCCATATATTCTTTCTAAGGGTCTATTAGGAATGTACATTACTTGCAGCCCTGAAAGATACAGAAAAATAAATTTGTTTTGCAACATTGCAGATGCACAACAAACTAAAAATCATAATGCAAATCAGTGACATATGCAATTGCAAAAGCCTATTGAAAATAATCTGAACAAGAGATTGCCTGAGAGCAATAAATCCTCTCACAGCTTAAGGAGAATTTCTGTAGCTCTCTATTATAAATAAAATGGTTCATTTTTTTTCATATATTTGACTGCAAACAAAGTATTGCAAGGAAGTACATATATAGATTTTCTCCTGGATATTAATTGCAATTAGAAATTACTTGAAACGTTGGTTTATCATCTTATGTAGATATTTACAGAATAGATGTTTAGGGAAAAAATGGTCTGAAATGTGTTCGTATATGAAATGGTTTAGCTGTTTGAACTTCAGAGCACAGCAGGCAGATGAAAAACTGCAGATGTTTCAGTCTAGCCTCAGCTACAGGCTGTTATGGTTACTTGTATAAAACAGAAAGACATTTCAAATTTCCTGCATTTTATCTCAAGATTGATGAAAGTATAGATCATAATGAATACCAACCCAATATTTTTCACAACTGCGTCAGGGATCATAGGACTCTCACATTAATTTTTGCTTCATAAATTCTGGTTTTGGTACGTCATGCTCAGTCGATAAGAGATAAAATGAATCTAATAAAGCACCATCAGAAGATCACTTTGCTGTTTTTATTGCTGCAATAAAAAAGCTCTCTTTTTTTTACTGAAACGATGGAGATTATTATGGAAATATCTTGAGATCAAACCTTGTTTGACCTGGGTTTGGCTAAAGCAGTAAGTTTCTGACAGTAATAATTGAAGTGGTGGAAGGATACCAGAAGTCGAGAACTGATGAAATAAGAACACTAACACATGGCAATTCTTAACTGAAATATTTTCCACGTCAGTCACTGGCTTTGACGCTTATTGCAATCCAAAGGGAAGTCCCTTTCTTTCATTTTGAAATGCAGATTGAGGAAATATCTTACTAAAGAATCCAGCCTGACTATATGCTGGCTCAGCTAATAATTGTATAACTCAAACAGAAGAATCCAATATCAGTTATTTCATATGGATGTTGAGATTAGTTAATGCAGTTGGAAAGACAAAAAGAAATGGACAATTTGGGATAGAATTTCTCTATGCCCCTTTTTCAAGTGCATAACTGCCAGTGGTTGAGAAATTTGGTTGCCTAGCACCCGTATTTTTGCTGCCACAGATACTATTTCGGGTTCAAATTGACATTCACAGTGCACATGGATATCAGGTGCTGGCCACGCTAGGTGCTGTTTTGGTAAGGCCCTTAAAGCAGACATATGCCAGAAGTATGTCAAGTTGGCAGAACATGATGCCAGGCAATGTGTAATGCTGTTGTAACACTAGTGGTGCCATTTTCAACCTGACCACTCAAACCAACTTAATCTTCTCCTAACCTTGCACAATTGAACATGAATTTAGCAAGAGGAAAGACCTCCAAATACTTCCAGGTAAGTTTGTTGATTTACTTCTACAGCCTATTGTTTGGTGCTTTGTCTTGCTATTTTAAGTTGCTAATGTCTGGAGGGAGTGGTGTGGCCTGAGCTGGCTCTGAATTCATGGGGGTCTGAAACCATTTGCTCCAACACATGGGTGCTGTAGTTTATATTGGCCTGCACTATAGCATGGGGGAACAAGCAAAGATAAAACAAAGGAGGACAATCTGCTCAAAGTGAGAAGAGGAGGAGAGAGAGAAAGAGTCTCAGCAGTAAGCTAATTCCACCAACACTTTTCAGGGATCAATTCCCACACTGTTCTTCACTGACGCTGAAGTGGATCAGATGTCCCCCCTTCACCAAGGATGAATGATCAGAAAACCTGCCACCTGCTGCAGCCCAAACTGCAGTGTTAAAGCAGGATGAGAACAGCATTGCTTGTGGCAGTTAGGATAACTATGGCAATGAATATTTGTGCCTGACTCATTTTAGGCTGGAGCAGATATTATTTGTCAATTTGCCATCCACTGTTGCATTAAGAAGATCACTGAAGCTCTGTTTTCCAAGAGGGGTGAAAACATTTCATTCTCTGTTGTCAGAGGTGCAGGCAAAAGGAGCACCCAGCTTTGTCAAGATTGCAGGCTTTCCTGTGGTGTAGGGTGCTATTACCTGCACATACAACATTGTTCGAGTGCTGCAATTAAATTTTAAGATGTACCCCAACCAGAAGGGACTCTGCTCCCTCAATGTCTAATTGATGTACAAACATCATGCATGAGGTCAGTGCTCAGTACCCTGGCGACAGTCATGGTGTCTTTGTTCAGTGGCAGTCCATTGTTCCATTGCAGTTGAGCCACCACAACAAACTAGAGAGTGGCTACTGGGTGACAATGTTCTATCTGCTGACCACATGGCTCATAACTCCAATTTGCACACAAATGGGGAGCATGTATAATGAAAGTCATGCTGCCACATGAAATGTGATAGAATAGACCACGAGGGTGCTTCGACAATTCTGCCTGAACTGCTGTAGCAGGGTTTTCAGTACTCGTCATGACCACCACTGGTACATGGCGACAGCAGTGTGCACCATCTAAAAAATACACTGCAACAACTCACCAAGGCTCCTTCGGCAGCACCTTCCAAACCCGTGAGCTCTATTACTTAGGAGGACAAGGGCAGCTGAAACATGGGAACCCATCATCTGCAAGTTCTCCTCCAAGCCACTCACCATCCTGACTTGGAAAAACATTACTGCTTCTTCAATATTGCGAGGTCAAAATCCTAGAACTCCCTTCTGAACAGCACTGTGTGTGTACCAACACTACATGGACTGCAGTGATTCAAGAAGGCGGCTCACAGGGATGGGTAATAAATGCTGGCCTTGTCAACAGCACTCACATCCCATAAATGAGCAAAACAAAATCACGTCACAGCCTTTTGTCACCAGGTATATGAAGAGCACATGGGGAGGAGCAGGAAGAAGAGTAAGGAAGGAGACAACCAACAGATCCCCTTTCTGGCTGTCTACCTGTGATCGACTCATCGGATGAAACCCCAATTCCCCATTCGCCAACAATTCCAAACCTTCCCTTCGATATGTAACTGTCCAGCATAGTGTTCTCTTGGCCAAAATGTTGAAATAAAATCCACCACAAAACAAGGATGCCAAACCAGATTTATAAATCAAACTACCTGGTGTTATATACAAAAGTCAACTAATAACCTTTGTACATTCCCTTAGTGCCTGTCTTCTGTGTGCTTTTGCTTGTCCTCGTATTGCTATGAAGTGCTGCCCCAGTTGTTGCAGCATGGCTGGTGGAAGGATGCTGACTTTCAATGGGGGTAACTGCAGCTGGCCTTGGAGGATGACGTTGGGCTACTCTGGACCTTGAAGACCCAGCTTTTCTCCATCGGCGATAGTAGTCTGGGCTGGCTGACTGACAGGCAACAACAAGGGCACTGGTGGAGTGGCAGTGCTGGTGGGAGGATGAATATTGTCATCCTGAGAAAGAACAGCAGGCTGTGCCACTGCCACTCCCACAGGGTGCCACCTTAGCTATCCATAAATGTGTTGAAGGATAGATTGCTGGGCTGCCATGAGATCTTGCAAGCCCATTTGCACATTGGCATCTATAGATATAAGAGCAGCAGTCTGAGCTTGTGTGACAGCAAATTGAGTTTGAATGACTTGAATCTGAACTTCCAATGCAGCAGTGGTGGGTGGCTTCTGCTTGTGCTGTAATAGAAGCTCAGACATTGGCATTAGATGTTGCATCATGGATTGTTCCACAAGTGTTTTCATGGAGTTGGTTCCCACTTCCATGCCGCAAAGGGTGAGCTCCAAGCTCTGCAATGTGCTAAGCTGGAACCAGACTGCTTCACGTTGCTTGACAATAACCATAGGCTTTCTAGCAGCCCTGCCAATGGACCAAGAATTTTATGTGTGAACACCAATCTGCCCTTTTATTGAGCTGTCCCATTGAAGTGTTAATCAGAGTCGTCTCAGCTGAACTTGTGTGCAACCTTCACTTCGGCGAGCTGGTACTTGTGAGGTAGGGTGGGGAAAAGGAGGTGCATGCTTAAAGCAGGTGCAGCTGATAAATCAGAAAAGATTGTGGGATGAAGGGGAAGTGGGATATGAGATGGATGATTAGATGTGAGCATATCATGATCTTTGATGGTTTCAGCCCCACACTGGCCACCATCTCAGTCATGGCCATTCCAATGATAATCAGCACCATCTCCTTCATGGAAGTAAGGGCTTGCAGCCATGCCTGTCCCCTGTGGTTAGTTGCTTTCATCTTCTGTGGTGCACCACCTTGTCCTGCAAGAAAGAGGACATGTGTGTCAGTGAATGGGTGCAATGTGTTTGGTTGATTTGCCCAGCATCACTGCTTAGCTGACAGTGTATACAAGCTGGGAGACATGGATGTGAGGCTTGCAGCAGAGCCAAGTGTGTAAAGGTGAGGTGAAGCTATGCATGTTGAGTGCGAATCATGATTAACTGAGATTGCTGGTTGGTGAATGATGGGGACATAGTGCATGAGCAGTACGTGTGCAATGCATGCAGCAGTTGGTGGGATAAAGTATTTGAAAATGAATTCACATGATCTTGATCACTCATGTGAGGCCATTAAACTCCTTGTGGCACTGCATCCAGGGCTACACTACTTGCATTGATCGTGACAACTATAATGTCGCACTGCCTTTGCAATGTCTACTTTGAGGGCCTCCTGCCCCACTATGGGTAGAGGACATGTCTCCTCATCTACACCTCCTACACCAATGCTGCAGTATTTCATCTAATAACATTGGAGCACACACTCACCCTGTTGCACCAGTAGTCACTCCCCTTCCTGCTGAAAATCTCTTCCCCAGCTACTTCTAATACTTGCGCCAGCCAGAATGCACCTTCCCTTTAAGAGGTGCAGACTAGCTTTAAGTGGTGCCAGGCTTGCATGAACTTGGGCCCCCTATCGAGGCATGCAGCCACTCAACAGCACGGTTAGCACTGGGATGCATGCCGCTGTAGCATATGTGAGAAGGCAGTACAAAGTTTGCATGCTGTGTGCATCGGAAGGAATGGGTACAGGGCAGTCATGCAAGTGTGCCCATTTTTGGGGACTTTCCAATTTTGCCCTGTGTATGTTTTCAGAGCCAGCTTGAACAAGGGGGCCTGATTCATCAAAAATTGGACTTTCAGTGACAATTGTGATAATAGGGACAAGCTACTGGAACCTGTGGGCAGTATTTTCCAGTCAGCGAACAGGGCTGCAGGCCTCTCGCTGATGCGTAAAATGATGGGGGATGACGTCAGGTGGAACTCTCGCTGTTACCTTGTGTCATTTCCATTTTCAGGTTGGCGGGGGCACAGCCAAATCAACTGTACGCCCGCCGACCTGTCAACGGCTTTTTGAGGCCATTGAAAAACTAATTAAGGTAATTAATGGACCTGTCTGTCCAACATTAAGGTTGGTGGGCAGGCCGGGAGCCCTGGCGGGCTTCAGAAAAAGCATGATACTTCACCCATGGGCAGGATGAGGTTTCATGAGGGCATTTAAATTTTATCAAATCTTCAATAAAAGTTATGGACATGTCCCAACTTATGTGACAGTGTCGCATGAGGGGACATGTCAGGGAAATTTTTTTATCACTTCTATTAAAAACTTTAATTCCGAGCCGATCTCCCTGAGGCAGCACTTAGCCTCAGGGAGATTTGCGCGCTCCTTCACGCGCATGCGCGAAAGAGCAAACTCTTGGCTGAGGGTATCTCCCCCCCCCTCCACCTGCACAGGGAGCACATAGCACTTCTTGGCAGACGTCACACTGCTGTGCGGGCCTTAATTGGCCCGCCCACGTAAAATGGCAGCGCGCCCCCAATCAGGGGCACCGATCAGAGGGGTGCCTGCCTGTGCCCGCTCCCGCACCTCTCCCCTGATGCGGGGAAAGTTTTTCCGTCTTACTTTATTTGGTCCCTTTATTCACGTCGTGCTTTAAAGAGGTAATTAAGGTGCTATTGTACTTTTAGCAAGCGTTTATTTTTTGTGTTTTAACCACTTGGAGAGTGGGTTTGAAGTGAATTATCCAAAATAGATTACAGCTGGCTATTTACAGGAGGTTTTTAACGAACCTCATGAAACTTAGTTTTAAAATTGTAGGTACAGATCAATTAATAAGCTAAGTATATGGTTTTGTGTGCTAGAGGCCTGAGAGCCTATTAAAATCAATGTGAACCTAGTTCCACAATAGATTAAAGAAAATCAGTAGTTCAACTTTTGGTCTAATTTAATCAACATTTTATGCAATTTATTATATAAAGTTCAAAAAAGCTGAAGCAGAGCGGGATATATTTGAGTTACAAGATCTCTATACAATTTAAGTACTTTATAATAGATTTTCCACTGGTTTCATGCTAAGAAATGGGGGGGCTTGATTGGTAGAGTAGAATGATAACGTTGCTTGAAAAGAATGAATTCATATGGTCTCACCTTTCTTGCCCCACAATGCCAACATAAAGAGGAAATAATCTAAAACCGTATTAGTATTTTCAATCCATTTGTGCAGCTTTGTGTTAGAATTATTAACCCCTCCAGACCCCATTTCATTTACAATGAAGTCCCTATTACAATGACAACGACAGTACAGTAAAGAGAAGACTGGCCACATATCACAAGGGCAATTTGCATCTGCAGTAGATATGAGATTACCATTAGGATGCAACAAGAAATGAAAACCCGAGCAGAGATAGGGATATCATCAGCAGACAAGCCAAATCATTCTAACCTTATGCATCTCTTAATGGTCAGATCAGCAGCAGCATCAGCAGAACCCTGAGAGCAGGCCACATGTCCACTATGTCTATCAGTCAGCATTTGTAGTGTGGAAGACTCAGAAAATGTACTGCAGATAATGTAGAAAATGAAGGGAAATAATTGTTTTGCCTTATAACATACGTTTCTGTTAAAAGGAATTGGCAGCTGTCCCTTCAGCTGTCCCAATCTAATGCAGCACTGAGAGTGTGCTGAACTGCTGATGGTTCTTTTGGGTGAGATGTTAAACTGCTACCAACTGAAGAAGAGCAAAGAAGCACCCCACTGTGTCCTGGTAAAAGAGGATGTAAAAAAGGAAAGAAATCAATGTTTAGAACTGAATTACAAGAAAGGACTTAGAACTGTTATGGAAGTTGTCTACAAGCCTCCTGATTGCAGCAATGTTGTCAGAATGCATTAATTCAGAGATTAGAAAGACTTCTAGCAAAGTAATAGTTGTTTTCATGGGAGACATTGGCCCCAATATTTGTGAGGTATAGTGGGAGGAGTTACTCTCATGAAACTTGGACGTATGGCTGAGGCGGAGAGTGAGGAGCTGCACATAACCTCTGATGAGGAGGACGTCGAAGGGGATGACAATGATGAGCTCCTCGAAGGTGAGGATGCCAGCAAGGAGGCCATCGCACTGGCCAGACAAGGCAGCCACGCTCAGGAGGCCGTCAAAGCTACAAGATTCGTGGAGGATGATGATGGGTTGAAGTGAGGTCAGTCCTGATATCCTCACCTTGCATCTGTGAACGTTTGACTCCTGTGTGGCTGATGGCAGCGCACATACTCTCACTGCCCAGGCTTATGTCATGGAGACACAGTGGAGGCCCTAATAGTTGCTAAGTTCCAGGAGGATGATGCCACTGTGAGGACACTCCATTGATCTTCATATTGCCTCTGTGAATATCTGACTCCTGTCTGGCTGAGGGCAGCTCACTTGCGCTCTGTAATTAGGGTCATATCATGGACAAGCAGTCATGAAACTTTAAGTGCGCCTGACCCTTTGTCAGCCTTCAGCACCTGACCCCTTCAGGAGCACAGCGTCACCAGTCACAGATGCTGAAGAGATGGGAGTCAGCCCCACCTCAAAGGTGCTGAGAGCGCACAGAGAGAATGATGGAACTCTGTGACACCTGCCCATGACATTCTGGCAGCAATGTCAAGCACCATTGAGGTGCAGGCATCAGTAATGTGTCCAGTGAATATGAAGCTGGACCATCACTTTGTTCTGAAGGTTACACACTGCACAGGGAAGAGGCCCTGGACTGAGACACCTGCCTTTATCTTGTGCAGGAACAAAGGTTTCACATCTGAGTGACATGATCATTGCTCATCATAACAAGGAGCCAAAAGCAAGGAGACATTCTTGGGGGTTTATTTACAATAGTGAACATTAAGTACAAGTGATTAACACCCATGCCCAGGCTGTGCAACTATATCTCCTTAACCTTCCTAACCCTGCAGCTACATCTTGGTGCTCCCTGGACATCCACAGAAGAGGCAGAGGCAGCCTGCTGATTGCTACACCCTGCCTGTGATGATCTTGGCAGGTGTCATCTGGAGGGCCGAGACCTGGAGGACCCAGGCCTGTTTTTGTGGTCCTGCTATGTGGCCTTCCTGAACAGCTACAGTCCATGTGGTGTGTGTAAACCACAGTGCTGTTAGGGAGGGAGTTCCAGGATTTTGATCCAGCGATGTTGAAGGAACAACGATATATTTCCAAGTCAGGATGGTGAGTCGTTTGGAGGGGAACTTGCAGGTGGTGGTGTTCCCACATGTCCGCTGCCCTTGTCCTCTAGATGGTAATGGTTATGGATTTGGAAGGTGCTGCCTAAGGAGCCTTGGTGAGTTCCTGCAATGCATCTTGTAGATAGTACACACTGCTGCCAGTGTGTGTCGGTGGTGGAGGGAGTGAATGTTGGTGGTTGGGCTGCTTTGTCCTGGATGGTGTCAAGCTTCTTGAATGTTGTTGGAGCTGCACTCATCCAGGCAAGTGGGGAATATTCCATCACACTCTTGGCTTGTACCTTGTAGATGGTGGGCAGGCTTTAGAGAGTCAGGAGATGAGTTTCTCACCCTAGGATTCGTAATCTCTGAACTGCTCTTTTTCCACTGTATTTTTGTGGCTCGTCCAGTTCAGTTTCTGGTCAATGGTAACCCCTAGGATGTTGATAGTGGGGGATTCAGCAATGGTAATGTTATTGAATGTCAAGGAGTGATGGTTAGATTGTCTCTTGTTGGAGGTGGTCATTTCCTGGCACTTGTGTGGCACGAATGTTACTTGCTATTTGCCATTGGTCAGCCCAAGTCTGGATATTGGATATTGGATTTGAATCTATAATTAAGGACAGAATGACTGAACATTTAGCAAAATTTGAGTTGACTAGAGAGAGTCAACAAAGATTTGTAAAGGGTAGATTATGTCTACTGAACCTAATTGAATTTTTTTGAGGAAGTAGTTGATGTAGTGGACATGGGAATGTCTATGGATGTAGTTTATATGGACTTCCTGAAATCATTCACTAAGGTTCCACATAACAGTCTGTTACTAAAATTAAATCTCTTGGACTTGAAGCAAATTATTGACCTGGTCAGGAGGTTGGTTAGGTGGTAGAGAAAGAAAATAGGGATAATGGGTATGTACTCAATTTGGAAAGAAGTGACTAATGGTGTCCTACAAGAATTTGTGCTGAGGCCCCCACTAGATAATGAGAGAAAGATCGTTGGTACAGTAAGTAGTGTAGGTGTTGCTGGTGTGTTACAGTTCATTCAGGGAGTATGAGTTGCTGTGCCAAAATGCAATTTTACATGCATGTTGTTGTCTGGAGCTATGGATAGTGATGGTAAAGACTCCAACTTTCTTTCCACCACATAACTGACCAGGAATCTCTCCTACTCTTACCAACTACCATTGGCATCTGCTGGAAGGGTTTGCAGGTTAATACTTAACCTATTTGGCTAAGTTATGAATGCGCTTTCCCTGGCCATCAAGTTCTGGAGTGGGACTCGAACCCAGGGCTTCTGGCTCAGAAGTAGTGGCAAAACTGGCAGATGTACTCCCATGTAGTGTGTGGTCATGCATTTTGGAGCAGAAAGTACAGATTGCATATTTCTTAGATGCTACGAACAAATGATATTTATGGAAAAAGATCACTAAAATGTTGTTCAGAAGTAAAATGTTGCGGATGTTGGAAATCTGAAATAAGAGCAGAAAATGCTTGAAATACTCAGCAGGTCAGGCAGCATCTGTGGAGTGAGAGAAAAAGTTAACTGGCAGAATTTTAACAGCCAAGGGTAGGTGCGCTAGGTGCAGCTGTGGGGTTATTTCCTGAAAAATAGAGTTGCATCAGGAACCCAGCATCATCTTGCCCAATTCCAGGATTGGCCCAGTTGGGTTTTCAGGTGAGCGGGGAATCCCTTTGCAGTTGTTGGTCAAGTCATTAAAATATGCAACTTTGAATTTAACCCTGCATTCTGTTCCACTACTTCAAAGATTTCAATGCTTTAGCCCTGGACAATTTGTTGACACAACTGTACAATGGAATCCAATTATGAATACTTGGCTGACCTCCAAACCTCATTAGTGTATTCAGCTCAAAAGGGGTTGTTGACACAGCTGTCAAGGGGACTACGAGCTTTATTTAAATTTACAGTTTTATGAGCAGGATTATATTTTTTGAAGGGGTGTTAGATTAGCCTTTTGTTTTTTTAGACAGTCTTATGAGCACTTAATAGGATTAAGGTTTTTCAAGAGGAGTTTGGATGAGTGTGTTTGATTGACAGTTTTAAGGCCTCCAAAACATTTAAGGGTTTTTGAAGATTTATTTGAATGGGTTCTTGTTAATTTTGACAGTTTCAAGACCATCTAAAAGACTTCCTAATGTTATTATAGGGTCCATGAGTGCTGTCCATTGTAGATGAGCAGGCATGATGGGTATGGAGGGGATATGGTGGTATGGAGTGTTCATGAGGGCATAGGGAGTATGAAGGGGGTGGGGATATGAGTGGGCATGGGGGCTTTGGAAGACGGATGGGGGAATATGAAGGGGAATGAGGGCGGGTGGAGAGGGGACTGAGGGATAGGGTGCCTAACATTTATATACAGAAATCAGCCGATATCCCAGTGAACAGAGGTGGGCCTTCTAACCTGCCCGCCTCAGCATCCTTCCACCCCCATTCTCACATTGGGCCTGCTTCTGGGGACGGCGGCCTTGACACCAGCATGTTCCTGGCACCCTGCCATGAAAATAGCCTGGGCAGGCTCTGCCCGGCAGGAGGCAGGATTGCAATATCAGGAAATGGCCCAAATTGTGATTCCGGTCATGAGGATGGAAATCCAGACCTATATCTCTATGACTCCATGAGAGTAACTTTTTCTGCTTGTGGGGGAGTCTAGGACAAGGAGATACAACCTTAAAGTCAGAGCCAGGTCATTCGGGTGAGGCGTTTTTCACACAAGGGATGGTAGAATTGTGGAACTCTCTGACACAAGGTTTTAACTTAATTAATAATTTAAAGTCTGAGATCAATAGATCTTTGCTGCCAAAGGGTATTAAGAATATGAAGTCAAGGTGGGTGGATGAAGTTAGGATACAGATCAACCATAACCTCATTGAATGGTAGAACAGACTTGAGGGGCTGAATGGTCTACTCCTCTTCTTATGTTCAAATATTTATCCCTCAATCAATGTCAGTAAACAGAATGTCTAGTCATTTATTTAGTTATTGTTTGTGAACACTTGCGGTACACAATTTGGCTGCCATATTTCCCTGTATTACAACAGTTGCCACACTTCAAAATTATTTAATTAGCTTCCTGGGACACCCTTGAGATCTTGAAAGGTGCTATATAAATGCAAGTTCTTTCTTTAACTGAGGGTCTACACCCTATAACAGTGATTCCCAAACTGTAGGTGTGACCAGAAACAGTAAATGAGATGGTGAGCTTCCCATCCTCTGAGACTGTGCTCCGCACTGGCACCGAGGCCAAGGTGGTGTGCAGCCCTGCCCTTGCCCTGCTCATTTCTCGACCTCTCTCTCGGGCATGGGTTCTTGCCTGTGGCTGCTTCACTGAGTCTCAAAGCCCAGACCCAACCATGAACCTGGTGGCAATGCCTGTCTCAGCCCAACCTTGTCACTGTGGCACTGTTGAATGACCTAGGCTCCAGTATCAGCCACCTCAAGACCCTTAGCCTTTGCTTCCACTGTTTCCTGGCCAAGATCCATGAGCTTGTGTGGCTCAGATGAAGTAAGGACTGGTGAGTACATAAAATAATAACACTGTTGCAAAGTACTTTAAAACACAAATTTTCATTGATCTTTAATAATTAAATACTGAATGTTACTGTGCTGCTTTATTGCTTTATAAAAACAAAATACTGCGGATGCTGGAAATCTGAAACAAATGAAGAAGAAGAGCCATACGGACTCTGTTTTTCTTTCCACAGATGCTGTTAGACCTGCTGAGTTTTTCCAACATTTTCTGCTTTTACTTTATTGCTTTGTTTTTGTTGATATCCAGGATCATGTTAATTTTCAAGTCTTGTGTCTCTGGCAAGGCCAATATTCATTGCCTATTCCTAATTTCCCTTGAACACAGTGTCTTGCTAGGCCATTTCAGAAGACAGTTCAGAGTCAACCATATTGTACTGGAGTTGGAGTCTCATCTAAACCAGACCAAGTTAGGACAGATTTCTTTCCCTAAAGGACATTAGTGAGCTGGAAGGGTTTTTACAACAATCAATGAGATTTTGGCACCATTACTGAGACTAGCTTTCAGTGAATTCATTGAATTTAAATTCCACTAGCTGCCAGGGTGGAATTTGAATCCCTGTCCCCTGGGCCTCTAGATTACTAGTCTAGTGATATTAACATTACATCACCATTTCTCCAGAGCATGCAGCAAATGTGGAAGATTTCATTTTGAGTATTTCTCTGTAATTTGCAGAGAGAATCGTAGGAAATGCATGCTGTGTGGGAAGCTGGATACACAACTGATGAATAAAAACACATAGGAATATATGGATTAGGAGCAGGAGTAGGCTATTGGGCCCCTCGAGCCTGCTCTGCCATTCAATAGCTTCATGGTTAATCTGATTGTGGCCTCAATTCCAGATTCCCTCTACCCCCGATAATCTTTGACTTCCTTGTTAGACAGCTGAGGAAATTTTTAATTCTCCAACTCAGCAGAAATGGAACAGTAGCAGAGTTAAAATCAAGTTGATCAGTAATGCCTAGTTCCGGCCTTGATACCATTTTAACTCAGACTGTTTGATGGGTGACCCATGCATCTGTCTTTATCAGGCTGGAGCCTCAATAAATCGGTGTAAGTTGGGGTCAAGTGTCCTATATAGGACTGTAATGCACTTTTGAGGGAATAATGGGTAAACCATGTGCCTGAGCAAGTGTTAAAATGGGGTTGTATATGAAAAGAGTTTGAAAATGCTGTTCCAGAATTCCCACCCCACAACTCCACATTCACCTCCTTTCCTCCTTTCTTCTTACAATTAGCTCTTTGATCAACCCTCTAATATCTTCTTCTTTGGCTCAGCAACATTTTTTTTTAATATTTATGGATCTGTGAAGTGTTTTAGAGCATCTTTTTTTTACATTAAGGGTCCGTGTAAATGCAAGTTGTTGTTGTAAGTTGCTCTATTATTAACTATCTTAGCGATGATTGACTATGATAACCATTGACAGTACTGCAGAGCGACAATTCAAGAAGAACCCCAAACATGCGCTATAACAGACATTATTTTGTCTTTAAAAGAATGGATGCTGGTGTGAAAATGATTTAAAAGAATTTGTGAGCTGTGTCAGTGTTCAAAGACACTTTCACAGTATAATAAGAACATGCTGCAGTAGGTCATTAAAACGAAAAATAGTCAACACATTGTTTAGTCAGAATCTCACTGCTGCATCTCTTTTACAGTAGTATGAATATTAATATTTAAATACATTTTAGTTATTATAAAATGCAAGAGTGCATTTTAATACAGTAATTGAAACATAAACATCACTGCTTTATTCATATGGAACTTTAAATATTTTGAATTGTGCATTTTCATTGTTCTATTTCGTATGGCTAGTCATTAAACCAAGTTAACTAAACACACTGTGACAGTGCCACTCATGAGATGTAAATCGGGTAAGTTAAATAAAAAGCAGCTAATCATCCTTTATTTTTGGCTCAGTAAGTTTAGCCAGTATATAAGCCATATACATTAGGAACAATCCAACTTTAATCCCTGGTCTATGTTGAGGTAGAGGATCTCAACTAAGACTTCCAAAGGTTGCCACAATTAAGCTCAGAAGCCATAGTTATGGAGAGAATTGCACAGGCTTCTTGCTCCTGATCATAACCCCTGCTGAAAATTCAAGTTTATGGATTTTAGGTCTCAGCCACAATAATACCCTTCCCCAGTAACTGTACAGATCCAGTCACATGCCAAGGGCATTTACGTGTCAATACTGGCACAATGGGCCAAATGGCCTCCTTCTCTCCTGGTTCTATACTTGTAGGAGTCAATGCCTTTTGAAGGGAAGTGAAGGGGAGAGGAGAAAATTGGATTGAATAGAACTAAACCTGAAGATAATTATTTATCATGTGTTTCAAAACTGCCTTCTTTGAATCAGAAAGTTTGTATGTTTTACAATGAAACATAGAGAAGTTTACATTGAGCCATACATAAACAAAGAATATAAAAAAGGCTTCTTGTGGTTAATGTCATCAACACATTTTTATTTATTTCTGTAACTATTCTGGGTAAAATTTTTGTATGATTTGCATGTTATTGTATATTGGTTATAAGTGTATAGCAGGAGAAATACCATTGAATAAGCGTAGATTGTGTGTTGACATTCTTCCATCTATGAGAGATGATAGACACGCAGCAAACAATCCATCTAGCTGGGGGAGGGGGGCCATTTGGTGCACCTTTGCTGATGGCTGGAGAGGCCAATCCTTGAGAGGCAGACTCTGCCATAAGCACCGCAGATGAAGTTGCCAAGTGATGTTGTGGGTTGTTATTTTTACTGTTGGCACCTGTTGCCAAGCTGCTGTAGCCGTTGGTCATCATAGTAGTACATGCCAGCCGACAGGAGGTATCGCCAGTTCCATCATTAGACAGCTGGTGACTCCCAGGTACAATAGTCAATGTTTAGGGTTTTAATGTCACTCTTGCAAGCAACATTGAAGCGGAACCTTGGACATCCCACTGGTCAATTGGCTCTGGCCACCTCATCATACAGGAGGTCCTTGGGTACGCAACCATGTTCCATTCTATGGGTGTGTCTGACCCAGCAATGCCTCTTCTGTTTGATTAGTGCCAACACATTTGGGAGTTCTGCCTTTGAGAGGATGGCCCCATTTGTGGTTTTGTCCTGCCACGATATACCCAGAATGCGCCACCGACAACAAAGATGGATTTTATTAAACTTATTTTCCTAACCACCAAAAGTCTGTTTCAGAGCCATACAGCAAGGCACTAGGAATAAAAACAACAAAACTGCGGATGCTGGAAATCCAAAACAAAAACAGAATTACCTGGAAAAACTCAGCAGGTCTGGCAGCATCGGCGGAGAAGAAAAGAGTTGACGTTTTGAGTCCTCATGACCCTTCGACAGAACTTGAGTTCGAGTCCAGGAAAGAGCTGAAATATAAGCTGGTTTAAGGTGTGTGTGTGGGGGGCGGAGAGATAGAGAGACAGAGAGGTGGAGGGGGTTGGTGTGGTTGTAGGGACAAACAAGCAGTGATAGAAGCAGATCATCAAAAGATGTCAACGACAATAGTACAATAGAACACATAGGTGTTAAAGTTAAAGTTGGTGATATTATCTAATCGAATGTGCTAATTAAGAATGGATGGTAGGGCACTCAAGGTATAGCTCTAGTGGGTTTTTTTTTATTTTTTTTTAATAATGGAAATAGGTGGGAAAAGGAAAATCTTTATAATTTATTGGAAAAAAAAAGAAGGGGGAAACAGAAAGGGGGTGGGGATGGGGGAGGGAGCTCACGACCTAAAGTTGTTGAATTCAATATTCAGTCCGGAAGGCTGTAAAGTCCCTAGTCGGAAGATGAGGTGTTGTTCCTCCAGTTTGCGTTGGGCTTCACTGGAACAATGCAGCAAGCCAAGGACAGACATGTGGGCAAGAGAGCAGGGTGGAGTGTTAAAATGGCAAGCGACAGGGAGGTTTGGGTCATTCTTGCGGACAGACCGCAGGTGTTCTGCAAAGCGGTCGCCCAGCTTACGTTTGGTCTCTCCAATGTAGAGGAGACCACATTGGGAGCAACGAATGCAGTAGACTAAGTTGGGGGAAATGCAAGTGAAATGCTGCTTCACTTGAAAGGAGTGTTTGGGTCCTTGGACGGTGAGGAGAGAGGAAGAGAAGGGGCAGGTGTTGCATCTTTTGCGTGGGCATGGGGTTGTGCCATAGGAGGGGGTTGAGGAGTAGGAGGTGATGGAGGAGTGGACCAGGGTGTCCCGGAGGGAGCGATCCCTACGGAATGCCGATAAGGGGGGTGAAGGGAAGATGTGTTTGGTGGTGGCATCATGCTGGAGTTGGCGGAAATGGCGGAGGATGATCCTTTGAATGCGGAGGCTGGTGGGGTGATAAGTGAGGACAAGGGGGACCCTATCATGTTTCTGGGAGGGAGGAGAAGGAGTGAGGGCGGATGCGCGGGAGATGGGCCGGACACGGTTGAGGGCCCTGTCAACGACCGTGGGTGGAAAACCTCGGTTAAGGAAGAAGGAGGACATGTCAGAGGAACTGTTTTTGAATGTAGCATCATCGGAACAGATGCGACGGAGGCGAAGGAACTGAGAGAATGGGATGGAGTCCTTACAGGAAGTGGGGTGTGAGGAGCTGTAGTCGAGATAGCTGTGGAAGTCGGTGGGTTTGTAATGGATATTGGTGGACAGTCTATCACCAGAGATTGAGACAGAGAGGTCAAGGAAGGGAAGGGAAGTGTCAGAGATGGACCACGTGAAAATGATGGAGGGGTGGAGATTGGAAGCAAAATTAATAAATTTTTCCAAGTCCTGACGAGAGCATGAAGCGGCACCGAAATAATCATCGATGTACCGGAGAAAGAGTTGTGGAAGGGGGCCGGAGTAGGACTGCAACAAGGAATGTTCCACATACCCCATAAAGAGACAGGCATAGCTGGGGCCCATGCGGGTACCCATAACCACACCTTTTATTTGGAGGAAGTGAGAGGAGTTGAAGGAGAAATTGTTCAGCGTGAGAACAAGTTCAGCCAGACGGAGGAGAGTAATGGTGGATGGGGATTGTTCGGGCCTCTGTTCGAGGAAGAAGCTAAGGGCCCTCAGACCATCCCGGTGGGGGATGGAGGTGTAGAGGGATTGGACGTCCATGGTGAAGAGGAAGCGGTTGGGGCCAGGGAACTGGAAATTGTTGATGTGACATAAGGTGTCAGAGGAATCACGGATGTAGGTGGGAAGGGACTGGACAAGGGGAGAGAGAAGGGAGTCAAGATAACGAGAAATGAGTTCTGTGGGGCAGGAGCAAGCTGAGACGATCGGTCTACCGGGGCAGTTCTGTTTGTGGATTTTGGGTAGGAGATAGAAGCGGGCCGTCCGAGGTTGGGCGACTATCAGGTTGGAAGCTGTGGGAGGGAGATCCCCAGAGGAGATGAGGTCAGTGACAGTCCTGGAAACAGTGGCTTGATGTTCAGTGGTGGGGTCATGGTCCAGGGAGAGGTAGGAGGAAGTGTCTGCGAGTTGACGCTCAGCCTCCGCGAGGTAGAGGTCAGTGCGCCAGACAACAACAGCACCACCCTTGTCAGCGGGTTTGATGACAATGTCAGGGTTGGACCTGAGAGAATGGAGTGCAGTAAGTTCAGAGAGAGACAGGTTAGAATGGGTGAGAGGAGCAGAGAAATTGAGACGACTAATGTCGCGCCGACAGTTCTCAATGAAAAGATCGAGAGAAGGTAAGAATCCAGAGGGAGGGGTCCAGGTGGAGGGAGAATATTGGAGATGGGTAAAAGGATCCGTTGAACTGGGAGAGGACTCCTGCCCAAAGAAGTGAGCCCGGAGACGAAGACGGCGGAAGAAGAGTTCAGTATCATGCCGAGCCCGAAATTCATTGAGGTGAGGGCGTAAGGGTATGAAACTAAGTCCTTTGCTGAGCACTGAACGTTCAGCATCGGAGAGGGGAAGGTCAGGGGGTATAGTGAATACACGGCTGGGGTTGGGATTGGAAGATGGGGTGGGGATGGAGGGACAGGCAGGGGTGGAGGGTCCTAGATGGGTGTTGGTGTCGATGAGTTGTTGGAGCTTGCGTTCCTTAGCACTGAGGAACAACACCTCATCTTCCGACTAGGGACTTTACAGCCTTCCGGACTGAATATTGAATTCAACAACTTTAGGTCGTGAGCTCCCTCCCCCATCCCCACCCCCTTTCTGTTTCCCCCTTCTTTTTTTTCCAATAAATTATAAAGATTTTCCTTTTCCCACCTATTTCCATTATTAAAAAAAAACCCACTAGAGCTATACCTTGAGTGCCCTACCATCCATTCTTAATTAGCACATTCGTTTAGATAATATCACCAACTTTAACTTTAACACCTATGTGTTCTATTGTACTATTGTCATTGACATCTTTTGATGATCTGCTTCTATCACTGCTTGTTTGTCCCTACAACCACACCAACCCCCTCCACCTCTCTGTCTCTCTATCTCTCCGCCCCCCACACACACACCTTAAACCAGCTTATATTTCAGCTCTTTCCTGGACTCGAACTCAAGTTCTGTCGAAGGGTCATGAGGACTCAAAACGTCAACTCTTTTCTTCTCCGCCGATGCTGCCAGGCACTAGGAACACAGGTTTAATAAACCATCAGCTTGGTCCCAAGAGTCAGCTTAGTGTTATCCCATGCATGTTTTGTGAGTTGGCCAAAGGTGGTAGCTGCTTTCCCTATGCATGTATTGAGCTCTGCATTAAGGGACAGATTGTCTGTCACTGGGGACCCAAGGTAACAGGATTTGCTAACCATTTCCGGTGGGGTGTTATTTACTGTGATTAGGGGAGGAAATGCAACACTTTCTCCCATAATCACACTTGATGCTTATAGTCTGGGAGAACACGTTGCAAGCATGGGAGAAAAGGTTCATGAGTCTTTGTAGCTGAGTTGCTGTGTGGGTGACCAGCACAACATTGTCAGCATAGAGGAGTTCTCTGATTAGGAATCAATGTGCATTTCTCTCATTTTCAGTCTGGATAAATTGTAGAGCTTGCCATCTGACCTAGTCTACAAGTAGACTCCTTCCATATTTCCATGGGAAGGTGGAGGTCAGGAGTACAAAGAATATACCACCACAGAGTCGAGGCTAGGACACAGCCCTGGATCACTCCATTCTTCACTCTGAAACTGTCAAAGTGGAGCCCGCAAACTGTACAGTGCAGTGTATGTTGTGGAAGGAGTGGCTGAGACTGAGGATTTTTGCAGGACAGTCAATTTTCCCCCAAATCTTGTAGAGTTCTGCTTTGTTGAATGCTTTTGTAAGATCTCTGAAAGTAAGGTAAAGGAGTTTATGCTGTTCTCTACACTTCCCTTATAGTTGGTGTATGGAGAAGAGCACATTCGCAGTAGATCTGTTAGCACGGAAGCTTCACTGTGCTTCTGGGTACACCAGGTCTGCAAGAAAATTAAGTTATTTAAATATGACCCTAGCAAAGCCCTTCCCTGTGATGCTAAAGAGTGAGATGGCCCTGTAGTTGTAGTCTCCTCTATTGCTTTAGTTTTTGTACAGCGTGATGATTTTCATGTCACGCACCTCCTATGGAGCAGAGCTGACCTTCCAGCAAAGAAGAGAAGGTCGTAAAGGTGTGGCAATAGATGGAAATTTCCGTGCTTAAGCAGTTCGGCTGGGATTCTGTCCTTGCCTGATGCCTTTTTGTTCGCTTGGTGGCCTATGGCCTTTTCAAGCTTGAGGGTTCTTCATCTAATTCATCCATGACAGGAAGCTCTGAGGAGAGTATCAAGCACGGACTGGGAGAAGTCTGTCTCACAGGAGTACAGCGCACAGTAGTGTTCAGCCCAGCGGGATAGCTGTTTACTTCTACCGGTGAGTACCTCACCACCTGCTGATTTCAGTGGAGCAACTTGGGTGATGGCAGGGCCAAGAGCTCTCTTGATCCCTTTGTACATAGCTTGCAGATTTCCATTGTCAAAGGCAGTTTGGACTTCTTGACAAAAGTTGATCCAATGTTTGTTTGCGCAATATCTCCCTGCCTTTTACATTGCTGTCTTGTCCGCTTTCAGGCTGTGCAGTGTTTTAGCTGCTGGGTTTATGTTGTGCATCATGTAGGTTTTGTTTTTCTCAGATAACTAGGTCTCAAACAGTCCTTTGGTAAAGGTTTCTCCTTTACCAAATGATGCTTCTGCTGCTTCGTAGGTGATCGAGCTTAGTGACTTCCAAGATTCATTGATACCAGCATCGGTGCTTCCTGGTAAACTTTTGGTTGGCAGTAATCATTCTAACAACAGTGCAAAGTGCAGGTATTTGGCATCATTTCTTGGGTTGAAGGGATGTTGATACTTGCCAGGTTGTGTTTGCAACTGTGAAGCTTTTGGGGGTGGACCTTCAGTCTGCTGCTGACAAGAAAGTGGTCACTGTTACAGTCTGCACTTTGGTAGCTGTGAGTGTGGAGAACACGCAGATCATGCATTTTTGTGATGACCATGCCTGGTTGACGGCAATTTCCAGACCTTGTGGCAATGCCTGCCCTGGAACCAGGCGATGGTCACACACAGTTCATTCAGGGCACAAAGCTCAAGAAGGCGATGTCCATTATTGTTGATCTTGCCCACCCCATGACAACTGGGGCACGTCGGCCATGAATCACTGTCTGCCTCAATACATGCGTTGAAGTCACTCAGGACGAATAGCCTCTTGCCATCTGTAATATTTATCAGAAGGTCAGATAGGGGGTTTTGGAAATACTCTTTGACTGAGATACTGGCAGACAGACTTGCTGTGCAGGCACATATGATGTTGACTACATCTTCATCAGATACTAGCTACGGGGAGATGAGGTGCTCCGAGGTTGCTACTGGTGATTCAATTGGCTTTCAGCCAGTTGCTCACTGTAAAGCCTGCACCATGCTCACAGTGGTCTTCAGCACACCTTCCATGCCAATAGAAGATGTAATTAGTCTCTCGATTAGAGATTTTCTCAGCTAATCCGGTTTCT
Organism: Carcharodon carcharias; assembly: GCF_017639515.1. Classification (NCBI taxonomy): domain Eukaryota; kingdom Metazoa; phylum Chordata; class Chondrichthyes; order Lamniformes; family Lamnidae; genus Carcharodon; species Carcharodon carcharias. The sequence continues at coordinate 70,015,740 of NC_054486.1, forward strand.
TGTAGAGTGGCAATGTTGACACTAAGCTTCCGTAGCTCACGGACAATCAGGACTGTCTTGCATACACTTGCTGTGGCGCGTGGGTCATTTATTATGCCAGGGCACATAGCCCTCATGTTCCAGTTTCCAAGCCGAAAGGTTCTTTGTTTGCAGCACATGGTTTTAGGAAATGCATACTGGTCTACCCCCTCTCGACCTTGTAGGCTGTAACCAGAAGAAAGACAAAAGCCTATACATCCAAGGCCTTACTGGTTGCAGAAATTGCCAGAAGATTCTAACATGAGGGAGTCAACAACCACCTAATGGGAGTCAGCTCCAGATTTTGTCAGGTTTACTCTGTTAGCCATTTGCTCTTGATGTTGTTGTTAAGGTTGAAAGGCACCGATTAGCAGGACTCAGATTGATGCAGATATCGGTGTGATTTTGTCCTCCAGGTGTGTGAAACAAACAGCTCCATGTCTTCCCATCTTCAGGTTTCTGCCTCCATTCTCTGAACCCTCACAGCTTCTAGGTCACCTGATTAGTCTGACTTTCTATTAACCATCCCACTTCTTTCTGTTTCCCAGTGCTTTCTGCTGACTGGATTGTCACTGTGACATCACTCTTTGATTTCTCCTGTTTGGTTTTGCACCTTCGCTGCTGCTGGCGCCCCCAGTCAGGTACGTGCTCTTCCTTGGTCTCTCTCTCTCTGTCTCATCCTTCACTGCTGCTGATGTCTCAGCCAGGTCTGTCAAGTATAGATTTAGCACAACTTTACAACAGGGGTGATATTTGCTTTGTTAGTTGTCTTGACTCAGCTATTCCCTGATCAGTCAAAACCTATCCTTTAGCTTGTGTCATGGAAATACCAGGATATTGGCCCCGATTATCTGGTCTCCAGATTGTTAGAGATTGAATGGACCCTTCAAGTTATGTGTCGGGTCACTTTGGAAGTCCCATTGCACTAACTCCGTGGGAATTGCCTGGAAAGTTTCAACTTTGATTGGGTAATTCCCCAGCTTCCCCTGCACCCTCCGAAAAATTCTCTCATTTTGAGTTAGAGTCAGAGACTTCAGACAGTTCTGACTTACTTACCTGGATGGTTATCCAAGAAAATGTTGGACATAAAAATCCTAATCTAGCTCGTGGGCAACTATACAACTGTACCCCCATCCCTCCCCTGTCGCTCTCACTGACCTACCTGACTCTCTCCTCAACTCCCACTGACTACCCCGCAATCCGACCAGATGACTCCCTCCAGCACCCCGGCACTCTCTGACCCCTGACTACCTGCCCCCCACCACCCGGCTCCCCCCCCCAACAGGACCTGATCTTACCACCCTACCACCTGACACCCTATCACCTGCTACAATACCCACCTAGCACTTACCCACCTGCCACCCTACCACCTTACCCATCTGCCACCCTGTTACCCTACCATCTACTGACATGCCACCCTACTATCCTATACATCTGCCACCATACTCCTGCCACCCTACCCACCTATCACCTCACCCACTTACCACCCTATCCACCTACCACCCTACCCATCTACCACCAAACCTCCCTACCACCCTTACCCACTTACTTACTCACCCTACTCCTTTACCCACCTACACATTCACCCATTCACTCACCCATTCACTCAGACACTCATATACTAAAACACTAAAAGCTGTTTAAATGTCCCAGCTTTTCAGTGTGTTAGTGAACACTTAGCAGCTAGTGCTGTTAAAACGGAGGAATGGCTTGTGCTCCCTTGATGCTCCTGCATTTGGATTGAAGATACTTTCAGGATTTCTGAAGAAGCCGGGATCGGAAGTCACGGCCAGAAATGTGGGGCTCTGGCATGGCGCAGATAAGTAGGAGCGGAGAAGCAATCCGATGATTGTTGCAAGTCCTTGGTAGGTTCGGGCCAATGTGTTCTGCTTATTAATTCACTGTGCTCTGGCCACCATTCAGGATGAAGGCACCATGGTGCCGAAGTGATATGGGGCTGGATTTTGTGGCCCACCACCAGGCATATTTTCAGTGAGATTGCAAATTATTGCCCACTTAAGGGCCTCAATCTGCCTCTACTGCCATAGTATGCTGAGCATTGGAACGCGAGTGAGAGTGAAAAGGCTTTTTTTTCACCTAGGTTGGTGAAAAGTGGGAAGGAAGGGGAAATTCATCTTCTGGGGAGTGATCTGTGCGTATCGGGGGCACAGCCCAAGATCTTACCCTAGCTTTGTAACTCCCTGCCAGACCTCCAAAACCTGCACCTGCACCCCCCACGTCCCCTCCCTAGGGTGCACAGTCCCTTGCCGCCCAAAAACCCGGGACTTACCTAGGTCCAGAGCCCATCTTTTTGTGGAAGTGCTTGCCCCTCCCAGCAACACCCACCACCGAGTCCTGGCGCTGTCGGGACTGCAAGAGCTGTTGACCAATCAGATGGGCAACAGCTCTGGAGGGCAAGATTTCTTTCCACTGAGGGGCGTAAGTCCCACTCTCCCCCCCGCCCAGGGATGGCCTTATTTAAAGTCGGTCAGTTCTTTTTTGGGGGGGGTTGGGGGTGGCAGGCGAGCAGTCAGCATCCCCCACTCCCCATCAAATCCAGAAAAGGAATCACATGATCAATACTCCTTTCAAAAGCTGAATAAATGTGAAAAGTATAATTTATTAAAATGTTTTCTAGTTTTGTTGTATTTTGATTAACATAGGTGGCTGAAAGGATAAAATAACTGAAGATATCTGAGTTAGTGACTATGTCTAAATATGTTAACTAAGTTATCTCACACTGACGGCCTTCGTGACTCCTCCAATCCAATACCCATCATGATGTTACCAGCAGCCACAGTTAAAACAAAAATATACTAAGGATCACATCACTTGTAATTTGCTGTCCAAAGCATTTATGAAACTTTCTTGAAAACTAGACAATCAACCAATCACAATCTAGAAATGACTTTATTGATATAAGCAGATGAATACTTGGCATGTTGGGATGACATTTCTTTGTTTGCTATTTTAGCACAGGCATTAAGCCATTTAAAATAAACTGCTTTAAAATAACAAATGAGGGAATTGCTTTAAGCATTTGTCTGCTAATACTGGCAACAGTAATTTTTAGGTTAATCCATGCCCCTGAACCTTGATGGCTGCTGCAAGCTACTGCAAACAATATGTTTGGCATTCTGAAGAATTTCCAATGTATTGAAATGAATAATTGTTAATTATAAATTAGGATTTATTTATTTTATCTTCAATTAACTGTTTGCTATGAGGATCATTTTGAACCTGGCTTTAAGAGATCCTGTCAAATTCAGTGGAAAATTATTTCTATTGTTTCATTTTATCAGCTTATAGCAATCAGTCAGAATAGGTTAAAGCCAAAATTTCTAAAATTTTGAAATTGTACTGTAAAGTTAACAATGTGGAATAAAATAAGAAAATTTGTTGAAATTATTTATCAAAGAAATAATTTGTTCTCTTTCCCCTTTCATAGTTTTACGTTTTTTCGGCAAGGTATGAGGAATGATAACATAATATTGACTTAAACAGTTTGCAAGGGGAGTTAACATGATAAATTGGTCTCTGGGCATAACTGACTATGGAAAACCTAATGACATTCATTAGTAAAATTGCAGTGATGTTCTTACAATCATCAAGCCTACAAAATAGGATGACAAAGGTTACCGCATTGAATCACTCAAAAACAACTCCTTAATCCTAAACCCAATCTTTCAACTCCTCAGTACAACAGTGAAAGTAGGAATTAATGAATGCTAGCATTAAAATGTCTTTGTTTTCAAAAGTAGATGTACCCCACAGCTGCATTCAAACAGCCTGACAGCTGTATTTTTATGTAATGATTAAACTTTCTTCACAGCCTGCATAAATTGAGATAGCACCTTATAATGCCATTACATCACATTATAAGCTATAAATATGCAACATATCTTTTACTCTTTTGTCCTGCACTGTAGGTCTTGAACCTAAACTTTTTTAAAATAAGATAAGAACAAGGAATGTATTTCCTTTAAAATGTTATCATGTTGGTTATCAAGCTCTCCCCTGATTTCAGCTGGTAGCTGGCGCATTTTTAAGTCTGCCTGGAGAAACTGGCTGACAAAATATTTAGTTGGGGATTGGAAAACCTGCCATGGTAGCAGCCCCTCCTAGGGAAGTGGTGGTGACAGAATGGCTGATTAATTGCTCACATTGGTACAGTGGTGATATTTGCTGTGGAGCTGCTGAGAGAAGTATACAAAAGGAGGGTGACTCTGAAGGTCAGTCACCCTACAGTAAAAGCATGAGAGGAATATGTCCATTGTACTTGGCATGTAAATGAGGACCAATGTTCTGGATGGTGAATGTAACAGTCCCCTCATTGTGCTTTTTATGTGGGACCTAAGTATCTCAGATATATTGCACCTGAATCGGTTTTCTTCTCATGAACTCATTTTATTCACCTAAATCAAACCAAATGAATTTCCATCCTCACCACTCTGTATTGAGTGACTTAAATGTTTAGCAGCGACCAAGGATAATAAATTAATTGGTAGGAAAGAATGTAAAAATGGTGAACTACCTGGAAAAAACAGCTAATGAATGGAGCTAATAGCAGAACAATGTAATTAAAAACTCACACAGAAGTAAAGCCTTTGACTATTTAATGCACCTGCTTGAAATGACCCAAGTTCACCAACTATGATGTGCCCAGTTTCCATGAGTGATGTTCAAGCTGTGGGCAGAGCCTTGTCCGAAGGCAAAGGATTCAGCATGAATTTGTTTTAAATCATTAAACCACTGAAATGATGTTCTCGTGCTAGCCTTAATGCTTTGGTTCCTGATCGTCTGTTGGAATTTCAGGCATGCCATAACCCAGGTGCCACCTGCTTGATTTTCAACCACAGCTACCATCAGTTAAGTTTTAGAAAATTGAAATTTCTGTACACAATGAGTGCTTTTGTAAGCTGTTGTTAATTATCTTAATTAGCTTATCTTAAAATATACCATCAATCTTAACAAAGACATCCATGCCTTTACTTCAGATTACAAATGGTGGGGCCGTTTTTGGATCATGAACCTGGCTGCCATTCCTTCGGGGCTTTCAAACACTTTGTTTGATTTAGGTGAATAAAATGAGTACATGAGGTGAAAACAAATTCAGTTGCAATGTATCTGAGACACTTGGGCCCCACATGAAAATCATAATGAGGGGTCTTGTTGTTTCACCTTCTATCTGGTACCAGCAGGGCTACTGTCTTCTGGGAGGCATCTGATTGAGAAAGTGCTCCTGGGATCACTGTCCAGTTAGGGGTGGCAGATGGGTTCAGGAATCAGGAGTACTATTCAGGACTGGTGATCGCGAGGATGGTTGGCAATCTTAACCATGCCTGCAGGGAGTCAGCTGCTGAATGGGAGAGAGAAAGGGAGATGAAATGGAGGCATGAAATAGTTGGGGGAAATGGCTGCCACTTATTCCCCACTAGCACTTTCAGTGACATCAGCCTCCAAGAAATAATCATGCAATTGAAAGCTTCTGCCTGTGGATAATCTCAGACTTGCCAATTTGCAGCTTCAATATGCAGATTGCATATTATTTTCCCGGTACTCTGACCTTCTGCTGTGCATTTGCCTCATGTGAGTTGACAAGCTGCAGGAATTGCGGGAATCCCACACACTGCCAGTAAATTCCGTTGCCCTCAGAAAAAATGCTGATTGCTTCATTAAAAACCTCAGTTGAATTCCTGCCATTTACTGTGCAGGCTGCTGTCAGTGCACACGAGCTGCCTCTGGGAAAAACTGGACGAAACGGGAACATGTTAGCCTTCCTGTCTGACATCATTTTTTTCCTAATTTTTGCCCCCTCCCCTCCCCATCTCTGCCTCCAAATCCACCTCCAATTGGTGAAAGGCTTTTACCTTCATTACAATCTCCTACCAAGCCATTATTAATCATAAAAAGCAGCAGTGGTAACATTTTACCAAACAATTTTATTCCCTCTTACAGTAAATGGTGGAACTCTGGGGATAATGCCTAAAGATGTAACAGTTCATATATTTGGTAAAATCTTATTATCCAACAAATATTCCCCATAGTCACCCTTGACACACAGTTGTTTTCTACTCACTCTAAAAATGTCATGGGTGATCAGTTTTGCTGTTCATTAATGGGCTTTGATATCAACATAGACATTTACTGCATAAACATGAGTGCAGTTTAGTATCACGGAGGTTACTACTCTTATCCCTCTCCTACGTCGGTCTATAAACATCTGGCAGACTTTCAGGCAGAACAAAACACTTAATCAGTATTAGGGATACCTTTAGTTTCCTTAGAGATGAGCTCTCAGATGAGCTGTTTGTTTGGTTCAGTTTAGTTTGTATATCGTACAGTTTGGGAACAGTTTATTTCTGTACTTTATCACATTAGTTTTTCCCTGGATATATTTTGTATTGTCATGTATTAATTTCACACCAATTACTGAAGTAACACATGGTTAAAAACAAAGTAAGTAATCAACAGACCCACTGCTGTCTATCATAATAGCTGAACAAAATATTTAACCATATCTAGAAAATAGTTTATTGTCAGAGAATAATGCCATAACATCAGGTCAGGGAACAGGTGGAGACATATAAACTTCTATATGTTCTTCAGCTTTGATTCCTTTTGAAATGGTAAAGTGAATAGCGAATAACATGCGAATAGCAAAAATCAAGTTTTGATAAATTATATTCATTAAAACTATTGCTTATTTACTTTCTCTTAAATAGTCTAAGCAATACTGGATGGTATCAACAAATTGCACACACCGATTGAATCACATGGTTCAGCTGACAAACTTAAATTGTTCATGTGAACCCCACCATTGAATCACTATCATTTATTGACATCCAGTGGCCAACATATACTAAAATTTTGTTGGATTTTTTTTCCCCAATCCATTAAAAACACATAAAAGAGCCAGAGTAACTGTTATTTCAAAGGAAGACAGAGCCATGGAACAACAAACAAGGTTGAGTCAGATAGGCCCTCTTGATATGTCAACTACAAAAGATTACATTCACTTTGGATCAGGATGACCCAAGCTGAATGCAATTTCTTCAGACTTATAATGGTACTGATTATCTGACTAAATTAAATCTGGTCAGAGGTTCACATCAAAACAACTTACATGAGCCAATATAATTATAAAACTTCACAGCCACGATCAGGGAAAAGAGAAAAAAGGTTTATTTTCATCCGATGTTGTTGAGAGTAAATAGCTAGCATTCCCCTTTGATTTACTACGCATTTTAGGGTAGATTTGGAGTGCAATGTTAGTAAATTGTGGGTATGTATAGTCGTTGATTCATGATCAGGGTTATTGCCTGCAGCCATGGCTATAATGCCAGTAAGGCTTCTGCAGAAGTGAACAGAGGCTCACATCAAAACAAGAAAGATGAAAGAGCAGAGTTTAGTCATGTTGAAGCCTTGTTTTAGATACCTAAGTACATTTTGTTACATATGGATTGAGTCAGAGGCCAGGCAAATTTTAACTCCCAGGTCTAATTTGAATCCTGTCTGTCAGTTGCAAGTCCATTCCCACTGGAAAATAGGCGCTGCATTTTGGGGAAGGGTAAAAATTGGGTGACCATGTCAGCATTGGAAGAAGGCTGTCGGTAGCTGGTTAAGCCCAGAAGGCAGGTATTCTGAGGGTTTTACAGTTGAGGTGGGAAGAGGGAAAACCTGGCTCAGCAGAGGCCCAGAGCTTCCTCATGGGCCCTGCAGGGGAAGTTTATTAACTTACCTCAGTGGGCCTCACCAGTCCCCTGACAAGTTTATCTGGCAGATCGACTGCGGTGGGAAACCCACTCCAGAGCCAATTAAAATTCTATCAGGGTCCCATGTAGGTTGTAGGGCCCCAAGTTTTTACTTACTAACGAGACTTCCAAAGAAGTCCACCAGGAGCCTCATCGATTGCCAAAACTAACAACGGTAAAATTGCATTTCAGTTGGAAATGGAGTTGCTGATTTTAACTGCTCCCCTGTTTCATTACTACCAATTACAGAGAGTTAAAATCAATTCTAACTGGATACATATCTTTATAGTTAATTTGTTCCTAGAGTTAGTCAAGGCTAATTGCATATCACATAGTTGAAATCTATAGACAGAGATCCTATATCATGTCAGAAAGTTGCATGCTTTGGACATATTTGCTACCACGTGCTCTTCTGCTGAAAAATATATTTACATGGATAATTGGATGAGGATACCATTGATGCAACCACAGTTGAATTCACTTTCTAACTCAGACGTGAAGAATGTCTTTGGGTGAGGTACAGAGAGACTGTGAGCACCATTGTAGCACTTTTCAGAATTACCTTCAATTACCTGAAGAGAAGTGGAAATTGGAAAAAAATGATGAAAAACTTATTGCAAAGATTGAATTCTTCTGGCGTTCATACTGTCTACATTCATTGCAATTGCACTTTTGGATCTAAATCGGAAGAGGTAGTTTGGATTCTGTTTGTTTAATAAGGATCTAGATACTGGAGTGAGGCATCTCAAGATGTGTTCTTTTAATTAGACTTATGCTTGCACATTTAGGGATTAACAATTTTTCCCCACTAGTTTGCTGGAAGAGTGAGTTGATTACAGTGCAGGCAGGGCAAGAGGGTATCCCTTGCTGATCAATGGGACAAAAAGTGCATCTCCTTAACCAATAAGAATAAAGAGTTGAGAAATCAATGGAGGAGGGACTGAGATGGAGGGTACATTTGGGTGAGTGAATTTAATTTCAAGTTAGGTATAGACATAAAAAGGGGGAGAAAGTGCAAAAGAGGAAAAGTAAGGGGAAGGTATTGATATTTTTGACATCTCCAACTTCAATTCACAAACTTAATAAATTAGACTCCACACTTAAAAATGTTCACTTTCTGGGCTAGGGAGGTTAGTTGGCAGTCATTCACAATTATCACGTTGGCAAAAACATACTTCCAACAGTAAGATAGAATCTCGTAATTAATATTGAACGTTTAAAGAACAGTTAAAGTGTAAATACAACAACTTCATGAAAATCACAGGGTGGTTAAGAGATGATGGTTTCACAATGCTATTGGAGGAGTGGTGCCAATCATCCGGCAGCTTTAGGCAATTCACATTTAATGGGTATCTTTTCCTTGCCTTAAATTTTTGGCTGGTTTTCACATTAGATGATTTTTTTCTGCAAAAATCTGAGTTAATATATTTTCAGAGCCATTAACAGTGAAGATTCAGCAGGGAACCTAAAACCTTTCATTAATATCCTGCACATAGGCTACCTGAGCCAACCGCTCTGAGCGAATAGGATTGTATGGCATGTGCTTTTAGCCTGATAGCAAAATCAATAGCGGTGAGATCTCAGGGGTAGGAGCCATTGCCATGTTGTCACCCATAAAATAGTAACAAGTCTAAGGATTGAGAGTGTTTTAGAAACAAGCAAAGGGCAACCTAAAAGTTGATAAAAGAGAAAAAGTATAATATGAGAGTAAACTAGCCAATAATATAAAACAGATTATAAGAGCTTTTATAAATATAAAATTGGTCTGGTTGCGATGAACGTCACTCTGTTGGAGCTCTACGGTTGGACTGCTCCTTCCCTTTGTTTTCATTGTCTGAGGAACACTACTGTGCTCTGGTGCTCATGCAGGTGTTCCTTTCTGACACCAGCACTTCAACTGGGTGTGGGCTGTGAGGTGAGGGTTGAGTTGATGAACACGATGGGGGCAACGGGGAGGGGAGGTGGTGGACGGGCAGCGAGAGGGAAGGACGAACACTATGGGGCCTTTCTGGGGTTGCTCTCTAACCTCTTGTTTCTGCAGGAGTGAGCAGGAGTCTGCTTAGAAAGAAAGGAGGAATACTTTTCTTTGCAAAAATATACTTTATCCGTAAAATATCTGAAAGAACCTTACGAAACTATTCAAAATGGCCATCACAAAAAGTGCAATCTTATTCAAGTTTTCCACACAGATCATGTCGCACCCTGAGGTGCTTCAATACAATCAAAGGAACATTACAGACATTTCAAAATGGTCATAACAGTCAGACAGCTCAATGGTATTTAAGTTGTCTACATAGATCATGTTGCACTCTGAGGTGCTTCAATACAATTGTGATACATGTAGTATTCACTTCATACATTCAAAGTGAGTCATGCAGCCCGAGGGGCCTACACAATTCCCAGCTCCTCAGTGCACTATAGCTGAAAGTTCTTAGGCAGCGACCTTTCCCCATTGCGCCTCTGCGGCGGCTGCCCCAAGCTTTAGTGCAGCATGTAGTCCCGGACCTTGGAATGTGCCAGTCTGCAACACTCAGTTGGGGACAACTCTTTGCACTGGACGACCAACAAGTTTGGGGCACCACAGAGTGTCTTTCACCAAGTTGATGATCCTCCAACTGCAGTTGATATATGACACAGTGTGTGTTGCTGGGAACGGCCTGTACAGCACAGAGTCTAGAGGAGAAAGACCCCCTTGCGATGAAAGTCACTTAAAACCAATGGCTTTATTAGCACTGTTAAAGGGCATCTCGGAGCTCAATGGCTTCATGTCACAATCGCTGTAACTCAAGAATAACACAAAGGAATGCAGGCAATCGTGAAGGAGGCACATCTGTATCATATATGGCATTCCGTCAATGAAGGCCCATCACGTTTACCAGATGTGAGACTCCTAATGGGTCAAAGGGCGTCCACTCTAAGTCCGTGAGCAACTGATTGGTCATTAATATGCCACATCAGAGATTGGAGTACAGAGCTAGGTTGGGTGACTCATTTCAATTAAACTTCAACATCCCGTGCAGGCCTCGAGATGCTACATATCTGCGATGCCATCTTGGTCACCTTGATGTGTGTGCTAGTGCCTCAGGGACAAGGCAGCATCAGCCACCATACAAGTAGGGCAGGAGAAACTATGGACTCTTACAGTTTCCCAACGTGTCATCTTCTGAGCTTTGCTTTCTTGCCCCTTGAATCATTAATACCTTCAATGTTTCCTTTCAGAAAGAAAGCAAAAGTACATATGAATCCAGGGCTCAATGCTGCCTTTGTCAGGGTCCTAATGCAATGGAGGAGGCAAAGGAGAGAGAGATGACTCTGTGCGCACAGCTCCAGCAGGAGGGACATGGTCAAGCAGAGCCAGAGCATGAACAGGAGGGTCAGGAGGAGAGACCCGGACCCAGAGGTGACTGGCCAGACCTAGGGCAGCGGGCGGGGCCCACTTGCTGACACGATGTGGGGGTAAGTCGGGCATTTGTCCCAATGTCACCCCGCCGCATTTAGACTTTCAGTTTGGCGGATGCGCAGCTGATTCAGCTGCATACCCACTGAACTGTCAACGGCCTAGTAAGGCCATTAAAAACTTGATTGATGGACCTGTCCATCCAACCTTAGGGTTGGTGGGCAAGCCGGGAGCCCAGGCAGGCCTCAGAGAAAGCATGAAACCTCATCCACAGGCAGGATGAGGCTTCATGAGGGTTTTTAAATGTTTGTCAAATGTTTAAATAAAAGTTAGGAACATGTCCCAACTCATGAGGGGACATGTGAGGAGAAGTTTTTTATTACCTTCCTGTCAACTTTTGAATCGGAGCTGATCTCCCTGAGGCAGCACTTTGCCTCAGGGAGATCTGTGTGCTCTTTTGTGCGCGCTCCTGGCTGAGGGAATCCCCCCCCCCACCCCCCCATCTGCACAGGGAGCGCATAGCGCTTCCTGGCGGATGTCACGCTGGACGGGCCTTAATTGGCCTCCGGTTGGGGGTGCCGATCAGAAGACCAGCCAGTGCCCACTCCTGCACTTCCCCACCCCCCCAGTGGGGGGGGAAATGTTCCCCCTAGGGTTCATTGTCCAAGAGTCTTCTGTTTATAAATGAGTGAGAGGCAATGCCGTGCTCGTCTGCGCTTGTTCCGTGCTCTGGTACATCACATATGCCACATTTTTCGTAAAGACCTGATGCCACGTGGAATTGGAGGCTATCCCCTGCCAGTGGCTTTGAAGGCTCAATTTCTTGGCCTCTGGTTCTTTCCAAGGATCTCTTAGTCCGCAGCATATTGATGCTTAAGGGAGGATACAGATGCCCTTTACACAAAGGCCCATCATTATCTTAGGTTTGCTCTGGATGAAGATAGCCAGCCTGCAAGAGTTACTGGCTTCGCCGCCATCTCAGGCTTCCCAAGAGTGTAGGGTGCATTAGACTGCACCCATGTGGTTATACAAGATCCACGGCAGCAGGCCATAATGTTTATAAGTTGCAAGGGCTATCATTCCATCAATGTACAACTGGTGTGTGATCACTGGAAGCACATACTGCACATTTGTGCATGGTATTCTGGGAGTTGCAATAACTCCTACATCCTGAGTCACTCCCAGGTGCCTGAGATTTTTGAGGGGCCATTATGTCAACAGGGATGGTTGCTTGGGGATAAGGGGTACCCACTGAAATGGTGGCTGATGCCACCTGTGCATCGTCCTCAGAGTCGATCCGAGGAGAGGTACAGTGCTGCTCACAACTCCACACACTCCCGTATAGAATGGACCATAAGGTGCGTTTCAGTTGCTTGGACCACCCACTCCAATACACTCCTAATAGGGTTTCCCACAGCATTACAGTGTGTTGTGCCCTTCAGAACCTGCCTATGCAAAGACGTGAACCCCTGCCAAAGGGTGAACTGGAGGAGGATGAGAACTCATTGGAGTATGAAGATCCAGAGGGACAGGAGCCTCTGGAGGCTGCTGAAGATCAGTGTGAGCGCGATCATACCATGAAGGAAGGAAGACGTGGGAGACATGCCCGTGATACATTAATCGCTGACAGCTTCCTTGGAGGCAGCCCCCGGGGTGTCTGGCTAACGCTCATCCTCACTGTGGGTGCCCGAGGGCCCCTCCCTGTCTCCTGCAGGGGATGGTGCACCTGGAGGGGGGGGTTCAAGGTGCCTCGTCCCCAGGTCACCTACATCATAATGGTGCCCACCAGGGTGTGTGGCCATGAAGTGCAGAGCTGAGTGCAAATCCGGCAAGATCTGCTGGACCAAGGTCCCCGTGGTGCTTACCAGCCTTCCCATGGTGACCTCGAGACGCTCGCATGTTGGAGCCACGACATCAGGCAGAATGCGAATGGAGCCCTTCATTGTTTGCTGCAGTCTGCTGAGTGACTGTCAAATTTCTGCCTGTCATTGCATCTCCAGCATAGATTTGACGGCTGGTTCCAGGGACTCATCATCTGAATCGGACTGAGCAGGTGGCTGATTTCCAGCAGCCCTCCGAAGGCCAGAGGCCTGGGCTGTCCCTGCTTCCCACTGCTGCAGGGTTGTGTCAGTGAGGTATTCCCAGAAAGTGAGCCCAAGCCTAATCTACAACCATGCCCCACTGACATGTGTGTGTCTCTGAGCTGGTGGAGGGTGTGTGTGAATGCCATGATGGTTCTTCCAGAGCTTCCTCCTTGGATGTAGTCTGTGGGCTCGCACTGGTGCCGAACTGGCTTGGGGCCTCGATCTGCTGGTGCCTAGAAAATAGCAAATAGACTTTCAGTTAATGAGCATGAGCTAGATAAGACTCCATGTGACTCAATTTGATTGTCAGAATTTGATGATGAAGTGATGGAGCTGTGATCTGTACTAGGTTGGTGGGAAAGGCCAATCTCCACTTCCCACAGTGGCAATCCTTGTTCTCCAGCCAGCTCGGCTGCTGCCTCCTCAAACTCAGTGAGGGAAATGATGTCCACCGTCCCTCCCCCGTCTGTGATCTCTCACACCTGTTGTGGGCCAGTTTGGCCTGTATGAAGAAGAAAGAAAGGCATGTGATTGGAAGGGATGGAGCAGAGGTTGGGTGAGATGCATGTCCCCTGTGTGTGGTGAGCCGTCCCCAGAAGGGCCAGAGGATGGAGTGTGAGCAACATGACAGGTGGGATGGTGGTGAAGTGAAAGTCTCTGTGAGCGAATAAGTGTTGATCTGTGTCCCCTACTTATGGTTGTGTGAGATCCCTGAACAGAGTGGCCATTTGAGTGCATGATGCCATGATAAGAGTTTGATATTGGAGGGTGTTGAAGGATGACTTACCCTGGTGGAGCGGATGAGATCATTCATCCTCTTCCTGCACCGGGTGGCACTTGGGGCACAGCTGCCAGCTATGCTGACCTACTCCGTGATGTGGCTCCCAGGGTGGAGAGGTGAGGATGCTGTACTTCCTGCAGGCACTCCTGAGATAGAGCACTTTCCTGTGCACCTACACCCCTCTGGAAAAAGGCATGGAGGGCCTGGTGCATGAAGCAGGGTGCTGCCCTCCTGTTCAGGCTCTAGGCCTTCCCCTTCTGGCTGCCAGGCATCTCCATGAGATTCTGAGTTGGACTGGTCTTTAAATAAGGCGCCTGGACATTTGAACCCACCAGCTGACAGCGGCTGCATGAATCAACTCCCCACCCGCCAGGTGACTCAGACCAATGCGCGCCTTTGCGTAATTAATGACGCTCCAGGCGTAGAATCGGGCGTGAGTTGCCGCCATTACGGAAAGCAGGCTGGACACTGCTGAAAGCGCCCACCATTGCACTTAGTCTCATTATGGGCAAATTCCGCCCATTAACTCTGTTCTTCTTTCCACAGATGCTACCAGACCTGCTGAGTTATTCCAGCACTTTCTGTTTTCATCCCACAATATTCAGCTCTTCCAGGAACATGACAGAATGTCTACTGGGGGACAAGTAGACACTTTCCACAAACATGGCTCAGGAAACCCTTACAAGATCACTAGGCATTAACAACACAAGTAAAATTAAAGCCATGGGACCATCAGGATTAGAACTGAACACACCGGAGAGTTCCTCAAACAATGGTTCAGGGGGCTGAATAGGTCTGCTGGCTTCATAGCGCATGTGCCCCAGAAAGTCTCTCAGGTGACAGTGGTGTGGAGCATCCTGTGCTGCCTTGCCATTCAGAGAGGCCTGCATTTGGAGGAGGCAGAGCAACAGCTGCAGCCCTCATCAGATCAGGAGGACTGGAGTAAAATCGAGGAGGCAGGAGGGTCACCTGAGAGCCTGACAGCAAAAGATGCTCAAAATGATTTAATTGCTTTGCAATCTCGATTATTTGCACATTCCATTGTGCTTTTTGTTTCAAAGTAGGTTGACTAATTCCATTACTTCTACAACTTGCTCCCCTTGTAGCCTCAGGAAAGCTGATGGTGCTCATGTTGGGACCTTTAAGATGCTGGTGGCTGGTGGCTTTTGGGTACTTGAGCCTTTTGGAACCCGGCTACTGAATGCTGCACCTCAATGGGATGAATAGCCTCCTCCTGTGCTGTAATTGTTTCATTGTTTTCTGTACGCTAGACAATTCATGTCACCAGTCCTGCTGCTGCTCGCTGGTGCTGGTGATTTACCATGTACAGAACTCCCCAGTTCACTATCTCACTCACGAGATGTGTCACTCTGTTAGTGTTCGAGTGGAGTGGAGTACATGGTGCCTCACTGTAAGGAAGAATATGAGAGACCTTCTATACAATCCTAGAAAGATCACCTGTGTTCTCCATATTTAAGGACATCCAACTGAAAGAGGGAGAAGTTTAGCAGGAAGAAGGGGACCTGTATAACTAAACTGGTAAAGAAGACGAGTAGCCGGTCAGAGCAGGAAATGAAACTCCTTCTGGTAGAACAATCAGGAGGAACCTGATCATGGAGATATTCTGCTGGCCATTTCTGCATTGGAGCTACCTTAACTTCTGTCTAAGAGAGACAACACCAACATTCACGGTTTGGTGCAGCATTAATCCATCATTTGACCACAAATCCAATCACTCCCTTCAGATTTCTTTACCATGTTGGCTTTTTCAGATTGTGTAGATTTTTCCTACATTGACTTTGAAAAGGCTGTCATAAACTGTTATCCCTACTTAAAGGTAAGTGGCTGCATTTCTTTAAATCTGGCCTGCAAGCTTTCTGAGTGTAATTAAGTTGCGGACCTCCTGCCTCCTGCACCTCCACCACCCCCCACCCCACCCTGATGTGCTCCCAATGGCTATTCCAAGAGCTAACTTTAACTTGAAAATGAGAACCAACTTCAGGCATTCTGGTGGTGTTACCTAGGTGAATATAAAATGCACAGTTCTCCCTCATTCTCACAATTTCAGTACAAGGACAAATAAAAATGTCCTTTATGAAAAATGAGCAAAAGCAATTCCTACAATGGTATATTGAAGCACAAATGCTTAAGAAAGTCATTGTAATTCCAATTTGCAGGACCACAGACACAAAAGTTACATTTACATTTAAATGATATGAATCAACTAGTCTTTGTTCCAAGCTTTAGTTTAAGTTAAAGGCCTCTTTATTTATATTGGTCAGCACAAGCAGTTACATTCTCAATGTTCATCATTATTTAAAGTGCTTACCAATTTGATATCTGGCAAAGCAAGGCAAGGTCACCTCGAACTTAAAGCTGGTTTGTTTCAGTTTATTCTTTATTACTGTATCAGAGCCAAAAAGGGCTTTTTAAATTCATTTCAAATAAAATATCAACAGTTTTACATTCTGGAAAAAAACCTGTTTTAGTACACTGCTTAAATAACACACGCTGAATGCTTTTTAAAAGGCCTTTAAATTTCAACTGATGAATGATAACGATGCACACATATATGGTCATCCTGTGAGAAGAAAGGTCACATTTTTAAAAATGTGGTGTTACGAAATCCTTATGAATTAATTGTTGCAGTCCAGAAAGTTTGAGCAAGTGACAGTACATAATTATTTATTAACTAATCCAGGTAAGTTCATTTTTGGTTTGTCCACTAAGCATTCTAGTCAAAATAACAACATAAAATCTCATACAATCAATAAAATAGTAAGTCAATGATTTAAATCACCCAGTCTTGTATTCCTGAGTAAAAACCTGTGGGTAATTTAGAAAGGCTGCTGAATTTTATAGTAAGTGTTTGCGTAACCAAGCTAGATTCTAAACAATAATGACTTTTTAATGTGGATCTGTGATTACAGTGTCATTTTGAAATACAGCGGTCTTTGACTGCATTTGAAATTAGAGTGAATGTGAATTACTACAGAGACATAGATTACAAGAACCCCAAATAAAGTAATCTTCATAAATTCAAATCCAATCTGAAGGTGCTTGACAGTCTAGACCTGTTGCTAGCCGTTTCATTTAAAGTGCCTATTGTTACATTGTGGAACATGATTTTAGAAATCTTTGCTGCAGTTTTGTTGACATGTGCAGTTGTGAAATTGACCAAGCTTTTATTAGCCTTTTGATTTGACAGCAGATCAGATTTTGTAGATGCTCAGTACAAGAAAATCAACTTCAAAGTAGACTGGTATTAATTACTTCGTTCAGTTATATCTATATTAATAAAACTGTTGAGATATGAAAAGCTTTTACACTCTCATTCTGCATCAAAATGCCATAGGTGCAATAATATTAAATATCCAGTACTGGATGAGCAGAAATTTCCTCCAATTAAATATTGGAAAAACAGAAGACAGTGTCTTCGGTCCCCATCACAAACTCCAATCTCTCCGAAACGTTAACTCTGTCTTTCTCTCCACAGATGCTGTCAGACCTGCTGAGTTGTTCCAGCAATTTTTGTTTTTGTTCCAATCCCTTGTCACTGATTCCAGCTCCCTCTCTCAGACACATGTGTGAGGCTGAATCAGACTGCTTGCAACCTTGGGGTTATATATGACCCTGAGACAAGCTTCCTATCACACATCTGAGTCATCACTAAGACCACCTATTTCAACCTCTTGGAACATCACCTGACTCTGCCTCTGCCACAACTTGCTTGCTGTTGAAACCCCCATCCATGGTGTTGTTATCTCGAGACTTGATAATTCCAATGCACTCCTGACTGGCCTCTCACATTCATCACTCTGCAATTCAAGGTCTTCAAAATCTGCTGCCCATGTCCTAACTTGCAAGTCCTGCTCACATATCAGCCCTGTGTTCCCCGATCTACATTGGCTCCCAATAAAGCAACGCCTTGATTTTAAAATTTTAATTTGTGTTTTGAAATCCTCCCATGGAGTGCCTCACCCTTTCCTGTCTTTTTAACCTCCTTCGGCCCCACAACTCCCCTAGATCTCTGCACTTGGCCAATTCTGGCTTCCTGAGAATTTTCAATTTTAATTGCTCCATCATTGGTAGCTGTACCTTCAGCTGCCAAGACCCTAAGCTCTGGGATTCCCTTCCGAAACCTCTCTACCTCACAAACACTTTTCTTCTTTAAGACAAAAAGTATGTCCACTTTTTGACCAAACTTTGCACATCTGACCAATATCTACTTGTGCAGCATGGTGTCAAATTTTGTTCCATAATGCTCCTGCAAAACATGTGACATTTTATTACCTTAAAAGTACTATATAAATGAAAGTTATTGTTGTTGTTGTTGAATCTTTATACAAAGGAATAGATTGTTACCATGATCAAATGTTTACAATGTATTCACTCCCTCCAAAGAGATAGTGGGGTAGCTATTTGTCCATATTACATGAGAATGAAACATTGTGTTAAGCATTGGATGGTTGGAGTGCAGAGAGAAAAATTGGGTTATAAAAATCACCAAGCCCATGTTCTCGATGGCCCCCATACCTACTAATTGGTGGACCTGCTCTTTGTAGAAGTTGGATTAACTCAGGTTGGCTGATCTTCCACCAGCGCTCTCTGCTAATGGTTTTACAGTTTTCTTCTTTGGGTAACATAAGGGGCATTCAATAAGTCCCAGTAAGATACTTACATTTTACCCAGTTCTACCTGGTTTGAAAGGATAGAGAGAAAGCAGACCACTAATTCCAGGAGTCAGAGAGTGAGCTGGTGAGAAGACATGCCAGAGCCATGTGAGTGAAAGGACTTATTTCTTTTCCAGCTGCCAAGATGGAGTTGCAGATTCAGCTTTTTACAAGTTGCACAATTAAGAGCTGCAGCTACTCTGCAGGCTATAAGATAGATGTTACAGTGTACTCTGGGTTCAGTATGTTGGGAAAGGAAAGTAAAATTGTCCCTTTGCTTTAAATGCATGTCCATGAGTTTTCTCTACTTTTTCACTCTTCCTCAATGTAGAGCATTCTTTTCCCATAGGAAGGATTTTGAGGATTTAGACAGGCTAGGATGTTGCCTTTTATGAGAAGATACAAATACAAGAAAATACTTGAAGATTTGGGGCTTTTTCATTAGAACAGCACAAATTATGAGTAATATGATAGGAGTGTCCAATATGATGGAAGGATAGGACACAGAAAGTTGAAGTTGATTGACTCTACTGCCCATGCCCTAATTCACACCAAGTCCCATTCACCTGTCACTGTGCTCACTGACCTACATTGGTTTCTGGTGAAGTAGCACAAGGATTTTAAAACTCTGATCCTTGTTTTCAAATCCCTCCATGGCATTGTCCTTTCCTATCTCTGTAATCCCCTCCAGCTCTATAACTCTCTGAGATATCTGCACTATTCCAATTCAAGCCTCTTGATCATTCCCAATTGCAACTGCCCTGCCATTTGTGGCAACCTTGCCTCCAGCTGCCAAGGCCCTAAACTCTGAAATGCACTCCCTAAACCTCTCCGTCTCTTTTGCTTTCTTAGATGGCCTCTTTCTGATTATAACTTCTCTGTATTGGCTCCCATGATATACTAAGAAGTGAACTTTCAAAAATTGGCTTACCTGGAAAAACTCAGCAGGTCTGGCAGCATCGGCGGAGAAGAAAAGAGTTGACTTTTCGAGTCCTCATGACCCTTCGACAGTTCTGTCTAAGGGTCATGAGGACTCGAAATGTCAACTCTTTTCTTCTCCGCCGATGCTGCCAGACCTGCTGAGTTTTTCCAGGTAATTCTGTTTTTGTTTTGGATTTTCAGCGTCCGCAGTTATTTTGTTTTTATTTCAAAAACTGGCTACATTCCTATCATGTTTGCTTTGACTTGGCCTCAGGAAGTTCATCATTCCTCAAAAAAAATCCCCTACAATAAAATCTCCAGGCTTTTTGCACTGATGCAGGCCATCCTGGGAACTCCAGCAGTCAATTGTCCCATTTTCAACCTTCAAAAAAGTTGCCTTTAAGAATGCAGATTTGGGAACTGCTAGTCGGGAATAGTGGTGGGCAATTAAACAACTAACCAGAGGCAGAGGCTCCACAAATTTCTGCACCCTCAATGATGGGGGAGTCCAGCAGATGAGTGCAAAAGACAAAGCTGAAACATTTACAAATATCTTCAGCCAGAAGTGCCGGGTGGATGATCCATCTCAGCTTCCTCCTGAAGTCCCCAGCTTCACAGATACCAGTCTTCAACCAATTCAACTCACTACACAAGAAACAGCTGAAGACACTGGATACTCCAAAGACAATAGGCACTAACATTCCAGCTGTATTACTGAAGATTACGCTCCAGAACTAGTTGTGCCCCGAGCCAAACACTGGAATCTAGCTGAAAATGCAGAAAATTGCCCAGGTATATGCTGCCTGCAAAAAACAGGGCAAATCCAACCCAGCCAAAAACCACCCCATCAGTCTACTTTAGGTCATCAGCAAAGTGTTGGGAGGTATCGCCAACAGTGCTATCAAGCAGCACTTACACAGCAATAGCCTGCTCACAGATGCTCAGTTTGGCTTCCACTAGTGCCACTCAGCTCCTGACCTTCTTGATCCAAACATGGGACATGAGAGCTGAACTCATGAGGTGAGGTGAAAGTTACTGTACTTGACATCAAGGCAGCATTTGACCAAATGTGGCATCAAGGAGCCCTAGCAAAACTGAAGTCAATGGGAATCGGGGGAATACACTCCACTGGTTGGAGTACAAAGGAAGATGTTTGGGGATCAATCATCACAGTCCCGGGACATCACTGCAGGAGTTCCTAAGGATAGTTTCCTAGGACCAACCATCTTCAGCTGCTTCATCAATGACCTTCTCTCCATCACAAGGTCAGAAGTGGGGATGTTAGCTGATGATTGCACAAGGTTGGCACCAATCATGGCTCCTTAGATACTGAAGTAGTCCGTGTCAAGAATTGGACAATGTTCAGGCTTGGGCTTACAAGTGGCAAGTAACATTCACACTGCATAAGTATAAGGCAATGACCATCGGCAACAAGAATGAATCTAACTATTTCCCCTTGACATTCAATGGCATTACTCCTGCAGCAATGAACCCCTGCTATCAACATCATGGGGTTACATTGACCTGAAACTTAACTGGACAAGCCATGTAAATACTATAGCTACAAGAGCAGGTCAGATGCTGGGAATTCTGTGGCAAGTAACTCACCTCCTGACTCTCTGAAGCCTGTCAACCATCTACAAGGCACAAGTCAGGAGTGTGTTGGACTACTCTCTACTTGCCTGGAGGAGTGCAGCTCCAACAACTCAAGAAGCTCAACACCATATAGGGCAAAGCAGCCTGCTTGATTGGCACTGATTCATCACCTTGAACATTCACTCCCTCAACCACTGATGCAGAGTGGCAGCCGTGCCACTCTACAAGATGCGCTGCAGCCACTCATCAAGGCTCCTTTGATAGCACCTACCAAACCTGCATCCTCTACCACCTAGCAGGACAAGACCATCAGATGCATGGGAACACCACCTACAAGTTGCCCTCCAAGCCGCTCACCATACTGCCTTGGAACCATATTGCTGTTTTTTCCACTGTCGTTGAGTCAAAATCCCAGAACTTCCTCCCTAACAGCACTGTGGGTGTACATACACCACATGGACTGCAATAGTTCAAGAAGGCTGCTAACCACCAACTACTCAAGGGCAATTAGAGATAGGCAATAAATTAACACCCACATCCTGCGAAAGAATGAAATAAATTGCTGCACCTTTCAGGTGAGTCAACCTGTTCATATGGGAAAATGTACATCAAGATTAGTGCAAGTGTGTAAGTGAGATAGGGATCATGTGTCATGCTTAGGCTTAACCACAGCAGCAGTCCTTGTATGCATCAAAAGTTGCTACCAAGGTATTACTGATAATAATTTTGACTTTGGTCAATAGTGTAACAGGTCTTCTTCTTCTTAGGCAGTCCCCCGAGGTCGAGGGTGACTTGCTTCCACACTAAAAATGAGCTCTCAGGTGGCTGAAGAGTCAAAAGCGCGACCTACAGTCTCTGTCACAGGTGGGGCAGAAGGTGGTAGGGGGAACAGGTGGGTGGGGTGGCCGGATTGCCACGCGCTCCTTTTGTTGTCGATGCTTGGCCTCACCCAGCCACTGGTGATGAGACTCAAGGTGTTCAACTCCTTCTCGGATACTTTCCCTCCACTTCGGGCAGTATTGGGCCAGGGATTACCAGATGCCAATGGGGATGTTGCATTTTCTCAAGGGGTTTTGAGGGTGCCCTTGAAGCCTTTCCTCTGCCCTCCAGGGGCTCACTTGCCATGTTGAAGCTCCGAGTAAAGCACTTGTTTTGTGAATCTCGTGTCAGGCCTGCAGAAGATGTGGCCCACCCAGCAGAGCTGTTTGATCATGCTCAATGCTTCGATGCTGGGGATGTTGGCCTGAGCAAGAACACTGATGTTGGTGCACCTATCCTGCCAATGGATTTGCAGGATCTTGTGGAGGCAGCGCTGGTGGTACTTCTCCAGAGTTTTGAGGTGCCTGCTGTTCATTGTCCACATCTCTGAGCCATATAGGAGGGCAAGTATCACTACTGCTCTGTAAACCATGAATTTGGTGCCGGGTTTGAGGTTCTAGTCTTCAAACACACTCTTCCTCAGAATGCCGAAGGCTGCGCTTGCACATTAAAGACGGTTTTGAACCTTGTCATCGATGTCTGCCATTGTTGATAGTAGGCTTCCAAGGTATGGAAAGTGGTCCACTTTGGCTAAGTCCTCGCCGTGAATTTTGATAACTGTTGGGGAGGGTGGGCAGTATGGTGTGGGGAAGGTTGGTAGAGGACCTTTGTCTTACAGATGTTTAGTGTAAGGCCTATGCTCTCGGTATGCCTCAGGTGAAGGTGTTGACAATGGCTTGGAGCTCGGCCTCCGAGTGTGCGCAGACACAAGCATTGTCTGCATACTGTAGTTCAACGACAGAGGATGGAACGACCTTGGATCTGGCCTACAGGAGTCAGAGGTTGAACAGGTTCCCATTTGTTCTGTAGTTTAGCTCCACTCCAGCGGGGAGCTTGCTGAGGGTGAGATGGAGCATTGCGGCAAAGAAAATTGAGAAGAGCGTCAGTGCAATGACACAGCCTTGCTTGACACCGGTCTAAACACGGATTGGGCCTGTGGTGGATCCAATGGTCAGGATCACAGCTTGCATATCATCATGAAGCAGGCGGAGCATGCTCAGGCTTGTAACAGGCGATAGCAAGTTGACAGCCCTTTTACACCTATCCCAACTTTTAAATTCAATTTACTTTTCCTTTTACACTATTGCACAAAGTCAAAATAACTCTCCTTTGATCTGAATTCTCTGAAAATTTTACTTGCTGCTAAGTTTCAAACTGAACAATGGAACATCAGTGGAACTCTTTTCCTTTTTGGGTTTTATATAATGACCGTTGCTATTAATAGCCACGGCACTGTAGTAAATTGTGGAGTGGAGCAGGCAGGAAATACACAGAGGCTCAGTCTTCTGTGTTTTAAGCATCTGGGAAATATTCAGAAGCTTGCATATTCTATGGACTGTCAGGTCTTGTTTTACATCATGCTGTCATGATATGCAGGCACATGAGCTGTTCTTTATCAGGCTGGCAGCATGACTAATGCAGCAACGGCTGACCTGTCTTCAATTCTTTAAGTCAACAATAGAACGTGAACTTACATTGAGTATAGTAAATATATGTCCTAAAGATGAATTTGGCACTAAACTTGGGTAGTTCAGGTTGTGACATGCTGGAGTTTGTGAAGGATTTCAGAAGAACACACACGTAGCACAAAGTAAATGGATGTTCTCGCAGTCAGTTAGTGGTACCAATTATGCAGTGTGAATTGTCTAATGTGGATTAACACTTCACTTACTGGGCTTTCTAAGTGAAAGCTGCGCAGACCTTTCCATCAGAACTCGAAGATTAATCTGTATGAAGTGTAGTAAACAGAGGTGGAAGTTTGAACACCCAAAAAACTGGCCCAGCAAGCTACAGGCCTATTCGGGAATGATAGTGGGAGGCTGAGCCAATTCGAACTGCCAGGCCTTATTAGCATGCAATTTGTTGACTTGCTCAATAAAAATGGTTGGCGGAAAGTCTGGTCACCTGCCAGTGAGTGTGGCGATGGGACTGAGTTCTGTTTGCTCTCAATGGGTTGTCGAGCAGCTGTAATCAGGTTAGGGTGGCCTATACTTCCTTTGTGGAGCCCAGAATGTCCTTCTACTCTTTACAGTTCCATAAAGAAATGTTTAAGTTATCTTATAGTGGTTCTCTGATGGTCTCCCAGGTTCTTGCTCGCAGGGTGGTCACTGCAGATGTCCTACTGACTCCCTGATTATGGTGACTTTTGGGATCCTATTGACATACTTGGACACTGACTTTCATAAATGTATCAGGTTCCTGCCTGACTTAGATATCTGCAAAATCAGGTATTTTAAAACGGCAACGGATCAGAGATATGGCGGGTTGTTCGTCTGCTCCACTTTAACTGCCCTTCCTGCTCAGTTTCCCTTAGATGGAGGCAATTAAATTTCCTGACAGAGAGTGTAACATTGACAAGACAAAATTGTTTTAATAAGAGTAAGAATTGGAATGTTCACTGCAAACATGAAATAATTACACACCATTATGTTACGGACAGATATTGAGGATTCATGTATTTAATCCGATTTCCAAATAAGAATGGAGTGCAAAACTAATGGTGAATTCTCAAAATAATTTACAATGGAACTCATTTCTTAAATTTATATAAATCTGTTAGAAAAACAATATTTGTCCACACAGCCCCTTAAATGAGAACATATTCTCGACCACCAACAAATTACATGATGCCGTACATGAATTTCAATTTGAATTATTAAATGACTTTGAAGAAAGGCTTTCTATTTTTGTACCCTCCACGGTGAAAATAAATTAGGAACTTCCAAACAAGACCTTCAGACCGTCAAGTAAGATTTACAGCCTACTGACACCACATCATAAGTCAACACTGAATAATTGAAAGACTTGTAATTAAAGGCTAATTTAGTATTGATTGTGTCCTAGAGCAAAGGTCTAGCTTTCACCACTGCCGATGAGTATGACTGGCTCAATCAGACTGTGACAGTACAATTACGACAAATAGCCTGTAGCTATGGGACAGCGACACTTTAGTCCCATCACTTTACATTCCGCAAGTGTTTAAAAGAGAAAGCTTTATGAGATTTTCCAGAAAACTTATATTCATGTCAACGTTTTATTATCTTGTGAGATGTCTTTGTACATTAAATGTCATCGAAACTCAATGACACATTTTGCATCCCGTTACTACCTAACATCTCACTGACATTCTCTGAATAACCATTTCCTCTTCAGTGTCATATGATCAATTGAGATTAAATACAGTGGAATTTTTCATTTCCTCCGGTGCTTTTGTCTTTGAGGCTGTATGCCAGGATGTCTGGAAGATACATTCAGTTTTGCATCTGAACTTTGTTGAAAGTTCCCAGGAAATGTAAGTTTTCTTTGCTACTAAATCATCATGGCATTCACATTATTGCTTTGTTCCTAGCCCCTTTATGGTTAATATGTCTGTAGAGTCATAACTCTCTCACTGAAAAATTATAAAATGCAAATTGCACATTCAATTCATGGAATCTTTAAATTATTTCCAGATTTATACACTGAACTTTGTAAAAATGACAATAGTACACAATGATTGTAAATCTTGGCCTAGAAAATAGCACCATAATGGCTAGGACCAAGGCACACCCGATGTTGAAGTTTGGGCCTCATTCACATTAGAACGGTGAGATGCAGATGCCTGTTGCATCTTCCCAAGTAGCTCCTTGCCGAAGAGGATTTCAATGATAGGCAATTGGGTTGCTGAATTTGGTCTTCAGGCAGACCCTGGGGGATGTGTGGGAGATGTTATCAGGGGGCAATCAGGAGGATAGTAGAGTGAGGAGGATGGGGCCTAGTGGAAGTCAACAACACTCTTCAGCACTGTGGTTGATCCAGGGAAAATTCTCTTCCCAATTCCAGTTTCAGATAAGTACTTAAAAAAAAGTACATTTTGATGGCAGCCTTGGTGATCCCTTTAAGGGCCATTGGTTGGATTGCATGTAGATCACTTATTCCTGAGTGCTGCCAGGTAAGATGATAACTCAAATAGCTGTCACCCAGGCCTCGGGGTGGACCATTGTCATATCACTGGGCATGTTCCCAATGAGATGTGACAAACAAAGAAATAACCTACATTTATATAACAACTTTCATGTCCTCAAGGCATCCCAAAGTTTTATAGCTAGTTTATAATTTTTGAAGTGTAATTACTCTTGTAATGTAGGAAAACTGGAGCCTATTTTTACACAGCAAAGCCCCACAAACAGCAATGTGTTAAATGACCAGATCACCTGTTTCAGTGATCTCGATTGAGGGGTAAATATGGCCAGGATACTGGGGAAACTCCTTTGCCCTTCATCAAATACTCTCATTGGATCTTTTAAAACCACCTGAGAGGGCAAGTCGAGTTTAACAACTCATCAAACCTTCAGCAGTACAAGGTTCCTTCAGTACTGCTGCCAGGATTGTGTCCTCAAGCCTTTGGAGGGACACTTGAATCGAGAGGGCTAACATTGAATCATGGGTAATGAGTAAAACAATATGGGCTTCTGTGAAGTCATTGAAACGATTAGGTCTGTGCAGCCGCAGAGCTACAGTGTCATACCATATTAGGTTGTGATAGATGTGGTCATGGAAAACGAAGTTTTCTCAATTCCACAGCACTCCACCATCCTTAACTGTCCAAGACCCATGATGGCAGGTTGGGCCTAACTGTTTCCACGGTTGCAGAAAGTAGACAGTCTGCAGTGGTCCCATCTTGGTTTTCTGCTCTAAAAGATGGAGAGCAGTCACCTTTCTGACATCATGTGCCAGAGATATAGGCTGGGATTTTCTGGCTCCATCACGGGTGGGACCTACTGTGGGCGAGGCAGCACCCCAGCCAGAAGTCCATTGATGTGCGGTGGGACCGGAAGATCGTGGCGGCGAGCGGGTATGGAAGATCCCATCGATAGTAGCCCATTCCCAGTCTCCTGTCAGTAGAAGTTCATGCAGGAGGATTAGGATAGGTAGAATGGATAGGTGTTAGAGAGGGGAGGGGATTTAATCTAAACAGCCCTGATTTCTGCTCTCACCACCTATCTGTAAACAGAAAGGTGTTATGATTCTGGTTCTCCCCACCCTAACCACTCCCGCCAACTCCAACACCCCCCCACCTCCCCCCAACTTTATCAGCAGTGGCTTATTTCTAAATCCCTCGTTTCTGGTGTGATCTAATTTTTATTATTAACCCCACAGCAAACTTAAGATAGGATGGACTAAAAAGGTTATTTTGTTTGCAAATATTCAAATGCGAGAGGATGGTAGCAATGAGGCCTCCTTTTCATTCATACAATATAAGAAGGGGGAAAGAGAAAGAAAGGGTTTACAGGGCAAATACCACAGAGAAAAGAATTATTGGGCAGAATTTTCGAGTCATTGGGTGGGCGTAATGGGCAGGCCCGGGAGCAGCCAGGAAACGGCCTGCCACCTGCGATTGGCCCCCAGCTGCGATTTTATGCTGGCTGACCACTTAGCAGCCAGCCAGTGTGAAAGGCATGCTCAGCACTGCCGGGGTGGGGGCAGGAGGAGGGTGCGCACAAAAGTCTGTGCATGCGTGGGGGAGTGTGCACTGAAAACTCCCTGAAGGCAGGGAGCTGCCTCAGGGAGCTGAAGAATATTAAAATCAAAAATAAAGAATCTGAAAATGTGCAAAACGTGCCCCCAGTAGGACTCACTGACATGAACATAAACAATCTAAAAATTATGTCAATTTTATTTTAAAATTAATGTTGGAAACCTCATCCCACCTGTGGATGAGGTTTCTTACAAATACAAAAGCCGCCTGGCCGATTTGTCCACCTGCCAACCATAAGACCATAAGACATAGGAGCAGAAATTAGGCCATTCGGCCCATCAAATCTGCTCCGCCATTCAATCATGGCTGATAAGTTTCTCAACCCCATTCTCCCACCTTCTCCCCGTAACCTTTGATCCCCTTACCAATCAAGAACCTATCTATCTCGGTCTTAAATGCACTCAATGACCTGGCCTCCACAGCCTTCTGTGGCAATGAATTCCATAGATTCACCACTCTCTGGCTAAAGAAGTTTCTCCTTTAAGTTTGGATGGTCAGTGAAAAATAGGTTTAAATTAATTCATAATGGCCTTAAGCGGCTTCTTAATTGTCAGCTGGTGTGCTGCCGACTCTCACACATGCTGGCCAGCTGAAATATTGCTTGAGTGCGTGATGACATTGAGACCCTCGCCCGACATCATCGTGCACTATTTTACGCCTGATTGGGTCGGACGTTTGCCCAACTGCAGGGCACAAAATCCTGCCCATTGTTTCACGTGGGTCCAGAGTCCAGAATTAAAGTCCAATGGTGTATTCTTTCAAAGGGGGTGGCAGGTTGAAGACTGATGCTGGATAATTCACTTTTCCAGTAGAGATGCCTTCCACAATGGGATAGGCATGTAGAGATGAATTAATTGCAGGCGCTGGTACAGAAGTTCAGAAGTTCAAGTAGAAACAATATAATGGGACAAAACATTTTAACCTGGATAGAAAGCTGGTTCTGAGCTACTGCTTGCTAGATGGAAGATGACAAACTGAGGGACAGTATAGCAAGACAGGGTAACTGGTTTTCCCAGCTAGGAGTGGTCATGTGACATGACTCCCACTTCTCCTTTTTGGCTCTGACAAATGATGTATATTCCTTTGTCTGGATTCTTGAGATTGTTAATGTTTCAATCATTGAGAATTTGAAAAGAAAGGTGCAGGGTCCTTTGTCCTTAGAGACTGGTAGACTCAGTTGGCTAGGCCTGGCTTAGGAAATGTAGATGACCTTTGTACAATTCCCTTTGAAGTTGGTTTCTGCAGTTCACATGGTCATTAGCACCTCTTCAGAGATATTGAGGTGTCAGCTTCTCTGACTGCCAGAAAGTTCTTTCTGTTTGAAAGTAACAGCCAGCCTGGCTTCAGTCATTTTAAAGTCTTTGTCCAGTTTTTAAAATGTTATGAATTAGCCATGATAATTTCATTAAAATATGGTGTAAGGATTTAGTTCTGTTACAATAGGTCTAAATGTGTTGCCACCAACAGCCATTTTAGGGATATCAGAGCTCATCAAACTTATATCATCTCATGAATTTTGTTAGGATTGCAGGAAAGAGACATTGAGAAAGGAGTTATGCGCAATTAACATTGAGACAAACAATTTGAGCTCCTAAGCTAACTTCAGGCAATGACCTCGAAAGTTGATGTAAATTCAATGGAGTCAATTTGAGAAGTTCAGGCAACAGGTCAACGTCTCAAGGCTTACCCATCATTTCAGCCTTTCCTTCCTTCTGTCCATCTTTCACATCCTTGGGCAACTTTTTAAACTTAGTACAACATATTCTGTGAAGCCATTTTTTTATAAGGAGTGTACTGCTTCTATCTTTGATGTTTGTTTCTCTTGTGATTACCCTGGTATCTCTGAGCAATAGCAGAACTGAAGAATGCTGGATCAACCACTACACAATGGCACACACTCCAACTATAGCAAGCAGCACCACTGCGGGATTACAGCGGGGAACAATGGGAGAAAAACACAGAGTGATTGGAGGTGGCAGTAAAGAGATAAGAGAAAGTTAGCCCAAGGACGCAGATCAGACAATCCTCACCTGCCACATACTGGAATTGGTGCAACGCAGGAAGATTGCTGCTTTTTGAGCATCAACGGCTTATGGGGCAGGATTTTCAGGTTGGCGTGCAGGTGCGTGTGGTAATGTCAGGCTAGTGTCCCAACATCGTCCCACACTCACGCGATATTTCATCAATGGGCACCCGCAAAAGTCGGGAGTGCGCCCGCTGACAATTAAGCGGGCAATTAAGCCCATTAAAGTTGCAATTGTCCACGATTTTTCATGATCTGTCCAACTTCACGGTTGGCAGCTGGGTGAATCAGCCAGGCAGCCTTTGCATCATGAAACCTCATCCAAGGGCAGGATGAGGTTTCCATTATTAAATTTTAAAAACAAATCTATGGACAGCATTTTTACCATGTGTATGTTTGGGTGACTGTTTGTGATGCTCGGACATTTTTGTTCTGATTTTAAAACCTTTATTTAATACTTCCGAAGTCTTCAGTTCCCTGAGGCAGCTCTCTGCCTTCAGGGAGCTTTCATTCCACGCTCGCCCACACCCGCACTTACGTCAGCACCAGCCGTCCTCCCGGTCCCACCCTGGCAGCGCTGAGTGTTTCAGCGCACGCTTCACACTGGCCGGCCAGTGTGAAATCACAGTCGGGGGCCGATCGTAGTCGGCAGCCTGTTTGCCCAGCTGCTCCCGGACCCGCCAATCATGCCTGTCCCCGCCAACCTGGACATTCTGCCCATGGAGTCTTTTGAGAATGTGTGAAGCACACAGAGAGATGTTTTGGTTAGAACGGAGGCATCCATGAGTCCGTTGATGTGAATATTTCACCGAACTGCAGCCCACTTTGGGACACATGGGCCCTGAACTTCCTCAGATTGCCACTCCAGCCCATTTTCTTACCTGAGTTTTTTTTCCCATCCTGTCTCGCCCAACTTTCCAATGCATGCCAAGTGAGATTCAGGTAGTGCAGCGCGTCCCCGTGGCCCAGTATCGAAGCGTAGGAGAGTCGAACGAGGCCGTACCCCATTTTTTATGGCAAGAGCTACAGGTACGTTTAAAGGTGCATTGAAATTTAAAGGTCCTTGATAGGCCAGGGAAAAGGGAAGTGGATAGGATTTGGGGGTGGGGCAGATCCGAAGTTGGGAGGGGATCAGAGGGCAGGGGGGATCAGGGGTCAGGGGGGATCAGAGATTAGGGGAATTGGAGCTCAGGGATTGTAGGTTAGGGTGGGGTCGGGCCTTGCAGCGGAGGGTGTCGGGCCTCCACGGTGGGGGGGGGCTTGGGTGCTGCGCCTTGGAGCAGGGGGATTGGGCCTTGCTAGGGAATGTGGTTTGGCCTTGGTGGTGATGGGCCAGGCCTTGCGGGAGTTGGGTGGTGGCAGATCAGGGGCCTTGTGGGGAGACCCCTGGGGAGTCAGGGTTGAGGAGTCCTGTGGTGGGGGTAGTCGGGGGATGTGGGGTAAGTCCCCTGGGAGGGGTTGGGATTGTCGAGGGAGTCCTATGGGGGTCAGTCTGGGCTTGTACAATAGTTACTCAGAAGTTAGAAGTGGTTTTAATCCTTCTAACTTTTTCTGGATAATTATTGGTGCACCCCATTTGGAACCACCCGAAGTTTGCGATTTAAATCACATTTTTGAATGGTTTCCAATGCAGGGCAATTGCGCAGGGGAAGTTTGCACTTCTGGGCAATTGCCATGCAAACCTGACCTTGAAATCTCCGAAGGGGATTCCCCAGCACATCCCTAGGGTACCCACCAATCCGACACTGGAGAACTCAGAAGTTAAGGCCCATGGCCTCTCAGGCACATCTGAGTGGTACCCTTGTTAGCAGAGATCTTAACCACAATACTCTTTGGCGTGTACTAACTAATGCTTTAGATCTTAATCTCCAGTATCCATGACTGTCATATTTGCTGGGGAATTGACTGGATAGCATTCTGAAGTAGGGCTTTATTGTGTTCTGGCCATACACAGCTGACAGTTCACAACAGAAGCAGGGACAAATCAGGGAGCTGTCTCTTAGGGCAATGAAACATGCATGTTCCCCAGCTATTCTACTTATATTATTCAAGTGAAAGTAGACCTAGGCAGTCATCACAGTATCACATATTTCGCTAGGGGCAGAATTTTTAGGTCGGCATGCGGGCATGTGCCTGACTTGATTGGACACAAAATCACACGAGATGATGTTGAGCAAGTGTCCCGATCTCATCCTGGGCTCGCGCAATATTTTGGCCGGCAGGCGGACTTCCGATATTCACGTGTTGTTAAAGTTCAAATTGTTCCCGATTTTTTGTGGTCCGTCTAACCTTATGGTTGCTGCATGGATGAATCTGCCAGGCGGACTTTGCATTTTAGATACAACCTCATCCAAGGGTGGGATTAGGTTTCCATTATTAAATTAAAAAAATAAAAATTTATGGGCAGAATTTTCATCATGTATATGATCAGGTGACTGATTCTGATGCACGGACATTTTCTCGTGATTTTAAAATCTTTATTTAATTGTTTTGAAGTTTTCAGCTCCCTGAGGTAGCTCTCTGATTATGTCAGCACCGACCCTCCTCCCACCCCCATCCTGGCAGTGCTGAGCATTTCAGTGCACGTTTTACGCTTGTTGACCATTAATTGGCCAGTTGGCGTGAAATTGCAGTCGGGGGCCAATAGCGGGCAGCAGTCTGTACTCCAGCCGCTCCCAGGCCAGCCGATCGCGCCTGCACCCTGACCCAAAAATCCTGCCCTAGGAAATGCAGAGCTATTTGTTGACTCTGCAGGAGGCAGTATAGAGCCATTACCAGCCCAAGTGACACACAGGAACATCCAGTATCCTGACACGCCTCTTTCTTTTCAATGATGTTTGAAGGTAGAATGTACTCTTTTCACAGTCAAAAAGGTGAAGCATCAGGTAGGAAAACACAAGTGGCATGCTATCTATTATTGGAATAATAAATGACTAGAATAGAATTTTGACTTGGTGTAGTGTTCATTTGTACTGCAGCAAATTTCTATAGTAGGATATGATGTAGATGTGTTGTGGCTAGGGTCAAGTAGTGGACAATTATGTCAAGACAGTTTTGTGCAACAATTCATTTCAGAAATGGATACAGCAATACTTGCCATGGGGTTACTGAATTTCAGTAGAAATGATTGTCTATTGGTTATTACTTATTCTGCTGCTCTAATATTGGACAGCGTGAATGATCCCTCCAGTCATTTGCATTTCGAGGCAATGAGGTAGGAGACAATAACATAATCAAACTTTGTTTTCAGAGTTAACTTAGACTTTTCAGTGTTGAACATATCATAGCACTCTCTGTTCACTGTCTATCTACAGCTATTCATAGGTTGACTGCCTATTAATCAATCTATAGAGGGTGAAGTAATTTGCGAAAAGAATGTTCCTTTTGATATCAAACAGCAGATCATGATGAAGTCAAGTGTCAAAATACTTCACTGAAGGCTTTTGCATAGATATTGTAATTGAAAAGCAAAAATAATGGGCCAGGATTTGCCATAGCAGCACATTTGACACCAGCTGTCTTTAGTTAGGCTTACGCTGCATCCTTCAGCTCGCAATATATTTCCCATTAAGTTGCTGAATGTATGAGCTTATATTGGTGCAGTGATGGAGACAGTGCTTCTGGGAATTGAGTGAACCGGGCAACCAACAAGATATCTCCATAACCAATCAGATTTAAGGATTAGGGGTAAAATTTTTAGCTTGGCGGGGGGCTGTGCGCCCGACCCGACCGAGCATAAAATGACACGTGATGATGTCGGGTGAGAGTCCTGATGTCATCGCACACTTGCACCATATTCCGGTTGGTGGGTGCCCGCCAGAGTTGGCAGTGTGCCCGCCAACAATTAAAAGGCCTATTAAGGCCATTAAAAAGTTAGTTAAAAGAAATGGTTCGCTACTTGTCCAACCTTACGGCTAGCGGGCAGGCAAAAAGGCCAAGGGGGCTTTGCAATTTTTAGGAAACCTCATCCACGGGCAGGATAGGTTTTCCAAAAGCAAATAAAAATAAAATAAAAACTTTATTTTTCCATTAATAACATGGCCCTGCTCACGTGACAGAGTCACATGAGCGGACGTGTTTTATAACGTTTATAAAATATGTATTGTTTTTATGAGATCTGTTCACCTCCCTGAAGCAGCTCTGTGTCCGTGCGTGAATGTCTCACTCGCCCAGCTCGCATTCCCCTCCCCTCCTGCCAGCCACACAGGCTGCGCTGAGCTCACGTTTTACACTGGGTGGGCCTTAATTGTCCCACCAGTGCGGAATCACCTTCCAGGCCCGATCGTGGGCAGCGGGCGGCTTCCTAACTGCTCCCGCCGAGCCCGCACGACATGGGTGAAATTCTGCCCTAGGAAATTAAAAAACAAAAGATTGTGAAGAAGGGTGAATTAAAGGGGGGAATTCAAGATCAAATCAATTCCCAGAGAGGGAAAGTAATATTGGATTAAGAGGAAAGAGAAGAGAGACAGGAAAAATATGAGAAATAAATTGCTTTTTAAAATGTATTCGCAGAATGTGACTATTGCTGACGAGGCTGGCACTTATTGCCCATGTGTAATTGCCCTACAGAAGCCAGTAAATCACAGAATCCCAGAATCCAAGGGGCACAGAAGGAGGCCATTCGGCCCATCATATCTGCACTGGCTTTCCAAATGAGCATTATGACCTAGTGCCATTGCCCTCCCTTTTCCCTGTACCCTTGCACATTGTTTCTATTCAAATTATCATCTAATGTCCTCCTGAATGCCTCAATTGAACCTGCATCCACCACATTTCCAGGCAGTGCATTCCAGACTCAAAACACTCAAACCTTCTCACATCACACTTCTTCTTTTGCAAGTCACTTTAAATCTGTGCCCTCTCGTTCTTGATCCTTTTATGAGTGGGCGCAGCTTCTGCCCATCTACTCTGTCCAGCCTCCTCACGATTTTGAACATCTGTACCAAATCTCCTCTCAGCCTTCTTCCCTCCAAGGAGAACAGTCCGAACCTCTCCAGCCTATCCTCATAGCTGAAGTCATCCCTGGAGGTGGTGAGCCACCTTCTTAAACCACTGCAGCCCATGTGGTGTGGGTACACCAACAGTCATCTCAGCTGCAGGACATCACTGCAGGAGTTCCTCAGGGTAGTGTCCTAGGCCCAACCATCTTCAGCTGCTTTGTCAATGACCTTCCTTCCATCATAAGGTCAGAAGAGGGGATGTTCGCTGATGATTGCACAATGTTCAGCATCATTCGCGACTCCTCAGATATTGAGTGAAGCCCCCACAACAGTAAAGAAGCTTGACACCATCCAGGACAATGCAGTCCACTTGATTGGCACCACATCCCCAAACATTCACTCCCTCCACCAACGATGCACAGTAGCCACAGTGTGTACCTTCTAGAAGATGCACTGCAGGAATTCACCAAGGCTCCTTTGACAGCAACTTCCAAACCCACAACCACTACCATCTAGAAGGACAAGGGCAACAGATAGATGGGAACACTGCCACCTGGAAGTTCCCCTCCAAGTAACTCACCATCCTGACTTTGAAATATATTGCCATTCCTTCATTGTAGCTGGGTCAAAATCCTGGAACTCCCTTCCTAACAGCACTGTGGGTGTAACTAAGCCACATGGACTGCAGCGGTTTAAAAAGGTAGCTCACCACTACCTTCTAAAGGGCAACTAGGGATGGGCAATAAGTGCTGGCCCAGCCAGTGAAGCCCACATCCCGTGAATGAAAATAAAGGGGGTTCCATGATTTTGGCCCAGCTATGTAGTTCTACGTTAGGATGGTGTGTGACTTCATAGGGAACTTGTAGGTGATGGTGTTCCCATGTGCCTGTTACCCTAGTTCTTCTGGCTGGTAGAGGTTTGGAATTTGAGAGGTGCTGCTGAAGAGGCCTTGGCACCATGGGTGCAGTGCATCCTGTCGATGGTAGCCACTGCAGCCATGGTCTGCTGGTGATAGAGGTAGGAAATATTTAAGATATGGATTGGTGCTAATCAAGTTGACTACTTTATCCTGGATGGTTTCAAGCTTCTTGAGTGTTGTTGGAGCTGCACTCATCCAGATAAGTAGAAAATATTCCATCACACTCCTGACTTGTGCCTTGGTTTTGGAGACTCAGGAAGTGAGTTACTCTCCGTGGAATTCCCAGCCTCTGACCTTCTCTTGTAGCCATAGTATTTATATGGCTGGTGCAGTTCACTTTCTGGCCAATGGTAACCCCAGGATGTTGATAGTGGAGGATTTGGCAATGGTAATGTGGTTGAACATCAGAAGGTGAGATTCTTTCTTGTTGAAGATGGTCATTATCTGGCACTTATGTAGTGCTAATATTACTTCCCACTTATCAGCCCATATCTGAATGTTGTCTGGGTCTTGCTGCATATGTGTGTGGACTACATGCATGTCTAAAGAGTCACATATCATGCTGAACATTGTGCAATCATCAGCAAACATCCTCACTTCTGACCTTATGATGGAAGGAAGGTCATTGATGAAGTAGCTGAAGATGGTTGGGCCTAGGACACTACCCTGAGGAACTGCTGCAATGATGTCCTGGCTGTGATGATTGGCCTCCAACAACCACCATCATCTTGCTTTGTGCTAGGTATGACTTCTGCCATTGATTCCCATTGACTTCAATTGTTCTTAGGTTCCTTGATACCATACTTAGGAGGAGGTCAAGATGACCATTCGACACTTCTAGCTGAAGATGGTTATAAATGCTTCAGCATTGATTTGACTTTTGCACTCATGTACTTGACTGCACTGTCATTGAAGATGATGAGGTTCATGGAACCTCCTCCTCCCATTAGCTCTTTAATTGTCTCCCAGCTTCACGACTGACAGGGCAGGACTGCAGAGCTTTAATTCGATCTGTTGGTTATGGGATGACTTAGCTCTGTCTATAAGATGTTGTTTAGCATGCATGTGCTGTAGCTTCACCAAGTTTCCTCCTCATTTTTTAGATATGTCTGGTGTTGCTCCTGGGATGCTCTTCTGCACCTCATTGAACAAGGGTTGACTCCCTGACTTGATGGTAATGGCAGAGTGAGAGATATGCAGGGCCATGAGGTTACAGATTGCAATTCTGCTGCTGCTGATGGCACCTCATGAAGGTTCAGTTATAAGTTAGTAGATCTGTTCTGAATCTACTCCATTTAGCACATTGGTAATGCCACACAACTAGATGGAGGACGTCCTCAGAATGAAGTTGGAGCTATGTGATGGTCACTCCTACTAGTACTGCCATGGAGAAATACACTTCAAATACACTTCAAATGCACCTGGTGAGGATGAAATCAAGTACGATTTTCCCTCCTGTTGGTTCTCTCACCATCTATTGCAGGCCCAGCTGGCAGTTGTGCCCTTCAGGATTCAGGGACAGGAAGGCTGCTCACACCAGAGCAGGAGTTGTCTAATTTAAATAAAATTCTTTTTTCACTGTGAGTCCGACAGGGGTTCACACAGCCTTAATCCTGCAGGTAGGACCCAGGCCAAAGGACACCCAGGCACGCTCAATATTTTCATTGTCTGAAGGTTTATTATGGACAAGAAAATTCAGGAGTGCTCCTCCTGGCTTCACATGGATAACTTGGGCCTCTCCCAACCCTAGTTTTTCCTTTACCCCAGTCACAGTCTTTACTCTGGCCCTTCTCACTGACTTTGACAGGGCTATTTCCATGGGTCCCAGGCAGTGGACTAACCTTGACTTACCCCCACCCACAATATTGAACACCAGCCCACCAGTGGTAGTATGATTCCCACAGGCTTCAAGGGTGGGTTCATAGTGAAGTATGGTAATGAAGTTCAGGAGTTAAAATCGCCAGGATCTCAGATTCCCAGGGGGCAGGGCACTTTGGGCCCCAAATCCTACCCCACTAAAATTAAGTCTGGCTTTGAAACCTTTTTCCCCGAGAGGTACAAGATTTTACTTGTTTCCCATGAATGGAATAACTGAAGACAATAAACATGAGCTACATTCCTTCAGTTAGGGCTTTGAGAACTTTGTGATCTGTGGCATCGGGGCCAATAGTTTTACAGTGATCTAACTTTTCAAGGAGAATTTTATGTCTGACCTTCATTCCAATCTTTTGAATTTCTGTACATCAGTAAAACTTATGAAATCTACTGTTGAATTATAGATACCTTTTCAACATATATGATGTTGTTATCCACAGAATTGTGGCAATTGAGTATGTCCTTGACAAAAAATAAAATAATGGCATTGAGCCTGATACAGAAATAGATTTGGTTATGTGGAAAATCTTTGGTGCCCAGCTTAGAATCATTTCATTTATATTTGAACTCAGGCTTGTAACTCTGGCTCGCTGACATTGTGATTTAGCACAGGATTTTTCCCTGTCCTACTTATTGCCTATCAGACAATGCATTTTGCTTTTTGTTCAAGGCAGGAGTATAATATCATTATGCAACTTATAACAATGTCTACATGAGATGTGGCATCCGGAAAAGTGAAAAATTGTCTGAGTCCAGATGAATACTTGGAACTTCATAAATTAATTAACAAATCAGCAAAATAGTGCACCTAGAGGGTAGATACTGAGAAAAGTCAGTAGTACCCAATGGGTAGGTAACAATGGAAACATTTACAGATCAGATGAGGAGAGCTTTGGCCAAAAGATCCTTGCCCTTCTTCAAGGAACTTGTAGGTTGGAACAAAGGGTCATCGTCGGCACTACAAAACAGTTTAGGGCAATAATGTAACTTTGTTCACTGTTTAGCCTATTAACAAAGGCCTGAATCTTGCTGGAAAAACAAGCAAATCGCCATTATTAATGTGCAAATCGGCCTGCAAATTCAGGGGATTAAGAGACACTGTGTGAGTTGCAAACCTCCAGAACTTGTTAGTTGATTTACACCACTCCTCCATTTACTTCACAAAAGCAGCATCTTGCCCTTCTCCTCATTATATACAAGAAATTTCTGGGTTTGTGTATTAACTATCTATTCAACTAAAAGTTCAGGCTGGAACTCAATAGCTTAAGTATTGTTTTAACATGATAATTGTTCATACAATGCCAATTAACTTTGCTGGCCCAGAAACAGAACAATTTAACCTGTGGAGTCTCATTAATTCATGTATTAAATTATTAGACATTTTTAAAATGGTGAATATCAGCTTTTTTTTCTTTTCCTTTTCTGTCTTTTTGTCTCCATCTTAATCCAACCTTTCTTTCTCCCTCTCCATTTATCTTTCTGTATCCATTTGGACTATAATTCACCCACTCTAATTCACCTTCTGTTTCTTCCTCATTCCTTGAATCTTATTGATCAAAAAGATAGACTGGTGGTCCCGTCATTTACAAGGTTCTCAGATGCCCCCATTGCATTCACCATATTGTTATAAGCTCACACTTTCAGCAAGTTATGGTGCAAAAAAATTGATTTGAAGGGTGCAAAAAAAATTCTAAAGGTATATGGCACAAGATGCCCCACACCACTGAGACCTGGACCAACAATTCAAAGATGGCTAACATATGGATTGTCGATACCTGTACTTTAATGCTATTATGTGAAAGTGCTTTAGTCTTATAGATACATTATAATAACTTTTTGTGAATTATGCTAAATATTTTGTACAGTAGCCTACTGTGGGCAGTCCATCCTGGTTATGGAAACAACTGTAGTAACTAATTTGTTTGATGCTCCACACACTGAGTGCCTGGTCCATGAGGTTAAGTATTTTCTTGCATTAGGGAAAATGGGCCGAATCTTCCATATGCTGGCAATCATCGTCAGAATGCTGTGCCACTCCAATTTTCCTACCTTAGTCTGGAGCTCCACATTTCTTGCCCGGACTTCTGATCCGGGCTGCTGAGAATTGTGGAGCAGCCTGCCCCTGGAATCCTTCAGTGTAGTGTAGGAGCGTTGGGGGAAACAAAGCCACGCCCCCTTTTTATGGCACTAGCTGCCATATTCTGGTAAGCTAAATGTCCCAGCTACTTTGACAAGCTAAGAGAGAAAGTATTTGTGTAAGAGGTGGGTGAGGGGGTTGGCGGGGGAGGGGTGGTAGTCAGGGGACAGTTGGAGATGGGGGGCTGGTCAGTGGTCATGCGTTCGAGGGGTAGTCAGGGGGTGGAAGGGCTAGCCAGCGGGTAGGGTAGTGGGGTAGTTGGAGGGGCCAGCTAGTCAGGGTTGAGGGTGTAGTCAGGTAGTCGTGGGTAGGTGGGGAGGTCCAGTGGGGTTGAGGGCAGTGTCAGGGGAGTCAGTAGCATGGTTCCAAGGAACTGTTTTAATGCTTGTAACTTTTTCTGGGTAACCATTCTGTTAAGTTAGTCAGAACCATCCAAAGTCTCCGACTTTAAATTGAAGGTACTGAGGGATCCAGATGCAGGGTAATCGCTCAACAGATGTTGAAACGTCTGAGCAATTCCATGCAGTCCTTGTGTGGGGACCTCTGAAGAGTCCCCCAGCACATCTTCCAGGGTAACTCTGGAGTGTTACCCTCTGGAGAACGGGAGATCTGGGCGTATAAGAATTAGGTCAGTGTTGGCTGGACTTACGCAAATCCTAACGGCTGCCTCAGACCAGTGTCGGTATCAGCTGACAAACGTTGTTTGTCCACTTTGTAAGCTACTGGATGGCCCTTGGGCAAAAGGAAAAGAAGGAAAAAAATAAATGAAAGTGAGAGAATCCAGTTCATTAGGCAAAGTACAAATATTGATTCTCATCTCCCTGCCCTATACCTTGTTTAAATGTCGCAGCTCGTTTATTTGAACAACCCACTAGAGAGCAGCTCCTGCCTGCAGAACTATACACCGGTATGAGTCATCTTCCTATGGGACAATTGGAGCAAAAATTTAGAAGGTACCAAAATAAAATTGGGTTATAGATCAAAACCCCGAGAGGGAGAAAGAGCATATAAAATTGAGCAGAGAAGAGGTACTGGCAGGACTTTCCAGGATGCAATCCAGGGTTTCAGGATTTCTGCTCGTTCTTATGCATCCAGACCAATCCGATCCATGTTCCTGGTTCAAGGTTCATTGATTTTTTAAAAAAATCTTTTTCACGGGTTGCGGGTGTCGCTGCCTAAGCCAGCATTTATTGCTCATCCCTAATTGCCCTTGAGAAGGTGGTGGTGAGCTGCTACCACATGAATTAGGTACGCCCACAGTGCTGTTAGGAAGGGTGTTCCAGGCTTTTGACCCAGCGACAGTGAAGGAACGGCGATATCTTTCCAAGTCAGGATGGTGAGTGGCTTGGAGGGGAACTTGTAAGTGGTGGCATTCCCATGCATTTGTTGCCCTTGTCATTCTAGTTGGTAGAAATTGCAAGTTTAGAAGGTGCTATTGAAAGAGGCTTGGTGAGTTGCTGCAGTGCATCTTGTAGATGGTACACACTGCAATCACTGTATGCTGGTGGTGGAGGGAGTGAATGTTTAAATTGGTGGATAGGATGACAATCAAGTAGCCTGCTTTGTCCTGGATGGATCTTCTTGATTGTTGTTGGAGCTACGCTCATCCAGGAAAGTGGAGAGTATTCCATCACACTCCTGACTTGTGCTTTATAGATGGTGGATAGGCTTAGGGGAGTCAAGAAGTGAGTTACTCACCCCAGAATTCCCAGCCTTTTACCTGCTCTTGTAGCTACAGTATTCACCTGGCTAGTCCAGTTCAGTTTCAGGTCAAGGCAACACCCAGGGTGTTTATAGTGGGGGATTCAGCAATGGTAATGCCATTGAATGTCAAGGCAAGATGGTTAGATTCTCTCTTGTTGGAGATGATTATTCCCTGGCATTATGTGGTATGAACGTTACTTTCCATTTATCAGCCCAAGCCTGAATGTTGTCCAGGTCTTGCTGCATATGAACACGGACTGCTTCAGTATCTAAGGAGTCATGAATGGTGCTGAATATTGTGCAATCATCAGTGTACATCCACACTTATGACCTTGTGATGGAAGGAAGGTCATTGCAGCTGAAGATGGTTGGGCCCTGAGTTCCCTGAGGAATCCCTGCAACAATCTCCCAGGACTGAGATTGACCTCCAACAACCAGAACCATCTTCCTTTATGCTAGGTATGATTCCAACCAGTGGAGAGCTTTCGCCTTGCTTCCCATTGACTCCATTTTTGCTAAGGCTCCTTGATGCTGCACTTGGTCAAAAGCTGCCTTGATGTCAAGGGAAGACAATCTAAACTCAACTCTTGAATCCAGCTCTTTCATCCATGTTTGGACTAAGGCTACAATGAGGTCTGGTGCTGAATGGCCCTGTTGGAACCAAACTGAGCATCAGTGAGCAGGTTATTGTTGTGCAAGTGCCGCTTGATGGCACTGTTGATGATGGCTTCCCTCACTTTACTGATGATCATGAGTAGACTGATAGGCTGACATTTGACCAGGTTGGATTTGTCCTGCTTTTCACATACAGGACATACCTGGGCAGTTTTCCACATTGTCGGCTCGATGCCAGTGTTGTAGCAGTTCTGGAATAGTTTGGCTAGGGGCACAGCAAGTTCTGGAGCACAGGTCTTCAGTGCTTTTGCCGGAATATTGTGAGGGCCCATAGCCTTTGCACTATCCAGTGCCTTCAGCTGTTTCATGAAATCACGTGGAGTGAATCGAATTGGCTGAAGACTGGCATCTGTGATTCTGGGGATCTCTGGAGGAGGCGAAGATGGATAGTCCACTCAGCGCTTCTGTTTGAAGATGGTTGCAAATGCTTCAGTCCTATCTTTTGCACTGATGTGCTGGGCTCCTCCATCATTGAGGATTGGGATATTTGTGGAGCCTCCTCCTCCTGTTTGTTTTTTAATTGTCCATTACTATTCATGACTGGATGTGTAGGACTGTAGAGCTTAAATCTGATCCATTGCATGCTGCTTCTGCTGTTTGACATGCAAATAGTCCTGTGTTGTAGCTTCACCAGATTGACACCTCAGTTTTAGGTATGCCTGGTGCTGCTCCTGGTATGTCTTCCTGCACTCTTCATTAAACCAGTGTTGATCCCCTGGCTTGGTGGCAATGTTTGAGTGGGGGATATGCCGGTCCATGATGTTACAGATTGTGGTTGAAAACAATTCAAATGCTGCTGATGGCCCACAGCATCTCATGGATGCCCAGTCTTGAGTTGCTAGATCTGTTCAAGATCTATCCCATTTAGCATGGTAGTAGTTCCACATAACACAATGGAGGGTATCCTCAATATGAAGGTGTGACTTCATCTCCAGTAGGACTGTGCGGTGGTCGCTCCTATCAATACTGTCATGGGCAGATGCATCTGCAGCAGGTCAATTGCTGAGGATGAGGTCAAGTAAGTTTCTCCCTCTTGTTTCTTCCCTCATCACCTGCCACAGATGCAGTCTAGCAGTTATGTCCTTTAGGGCTTGGCCAGCGCAATCAGTAGTGGCGCTACCGAGATACTTTTGGTGATGGACATTGAAACCTCCCATCCAGAATACATTCTGTGCCCTCACCACCCTCAGTGCTTCCTTCAAGTAGTGTTCAACATGGAGGAGCACTGATTCAACAGCTGAGGGGGGATGCTACATGGGTAACCATCAGTAGGTTTCCTTGCCCGTGTACGACCTGATGCCATGATACTTCATGGGGTCCAGAGTTGTTGTTGATGACTCCCAGAGAAAGACCCTCCCAACTGTATATCACTGTGCCACCACCTCTGGTGGGCCTGCCCTGCCTGTGGAACAGGATATACCCAGGAATGGTGATAGTATCTGGGACATTGTAAACT
Organism: Carcharodon carcharias; assembly: GCF_017639515.1. NCBI lineage: Eukaryota > Metazoa > Chordata > Chondrichthyes > Lamniformes > Lamnidae > Carcharodon > Carcharodon carcharias. Next base: position 70,059,249 of record NC_054486.1, read on the forward strand.
ATTATTTGATGAGTATGACTATGTCAGGCTGTTGCTAGACTAGTCTGTGGGACAGTTCTGCCAATTTTGGCACAAGCCCCCAGATGTTTGTAAGGAGGACTTTACAGGGTTGACATAGCTGGATGCACCAAAGTTGCTTCCGGTGCCTAGGTTGGTGCTGCATGGTCTGCCCAGTTTCATTCCTTATTGACACATTTGTACAGTGTGATACAACTGGATGGCTTGCTATGCCATTTCAAAGCGCAGTTAAGAGTCAATCACATTGCTGTGGGTCTGAAGTTACATGTAGGCCAGATCTAAAGGACATTAATGAACCAGATGGGTTTTAATGACAATCAACAATGGTATCACAGTCACCATTGCTGAAACAAGTTTTTTTCTTCAATTTCAGTTTTTTTTTTGTTAATGAAATTGAAATTCCACCAGTTGTCATGGTGGGATTTGGACAGGTGTCGGTAGAGCATTATCACTGTTCTTTAGGGAAGGAAATCTGCCATCCTTACCTGGTCTGGTCTACATTTGACTCCAGACTCCCAGCAATGTGGTTGACACTTAACTGTCCTCTGTACTGGCCTTGCAAGCCACTCAGTTCAGGATCAGGAGAGCATAGAAGACTGTGGAAAAGATTGGGAGGGTGAGAAGTCTTTGGCAAAGATCAGGAAGTGGTGGGTTGGGATGCGAAGGATCAGTCAATAATTGGGACGGGGTAGCCTGACACAAGGGAGCCATCATTGTTCCCCTTCTCAGGCCTTCGCCAAAACTTAGATTGGGTCCCAATGATATCATTGGAGCCAATCTCCATATTTATAATAAAGCCTTGATTCTGCCCTGTGTGTGTGTTTGTGTGTTTGTGTGTGTGTATCCCTCTCAACTTCTCAAAAGCTCAAGTTAAGATTAAGACACGGTGGGGGGAAAGTAGCAGGACTGGGGCTCATAAGTGATTTGTATTTTAACATCCCCCCTCTCCCCCCACCTCCGCTACAACCCAGTTTACGCCAGGTGGGGGCTATTGAAACGAGGGGTCTTTTCTCTTTCCATTCTATAGACCAGATTATTGGGAGCTGTGTTCCTGCACTATTTTGAACATTCTATTGTATTATGTAACTAATTGGAAAGGTACTAGAATACTCAAAACAGCCCATATGTCATGGTACTTTCATTTTACATGAACCTAGGTGGCTAAAAATAACACATTGCAATATTGTAGTTTATGGATTTATGTAGGCTCTGGAGTAGCTTTATGTCAGTAATTCTCACAGTATGAAAAACATGCTGTTGTACCTAATTAAGCTGTTGTAGTTTATTGCTTGCTGTGTTGGCCAGAAGGCTGTCTAATTTAGCACTATTGGGGTAAGAACTGATGTGATTAATTCTCATTATTTTTACCATTCAATGTGAACTTTTGAGTTTTGGATCTTATTGGCATTTTCCAAGAGGATAAATCGAAATATTTTTGCTCACAATAATTGCTGTTCTACTTTTCTGGTTCTTTGTTATACTGTGTCTTTGCACTTAATGTGTTGACTTTCATTGACAGAGGAGCATGATTGAAATTTTAACTGCATTTTCTGAAGAAGGCAGTTGCTAACACAAACTAACTATCCCTCTCTCTGAAAAGAAAATACAAGACTGAGAATTCCTAAATAGCATTTTGGAGTTTATTCAAGGCACAATTAACATTTCAAACAAATATAACATATTTCTGTAGTCACCTCAAAATAAAAATAGTAAGTCCAATGTTGTCTAACAAATGCATGCCCCATAGACTGAAATGAAACAGAAGCGAAATGGGAATGGAACACTGATTTGTTGTCAGAATTGAAATGTGTAGCTTTGTGTCATAAATGAATCAGAAAATGCTGTAATTTCAGGTTGGCCTTTCCAGCTGTCAAATCCCTGCCAAAAGTAAATTATCTCCATCATGACTTGTTTAAAGGTGTAAAATTAATCCATTGCCTTTACATTTTGCTTCGGTATTGAATTAAATGGAAGGTGGACTGTTCAACAAAATATGAGGATTAAAGGTTTAGCATGTGAAACTTTTGTTTTTGTGAATCTAATCAGCTTATTTATTGTTGGCTTCCTTCAGATGCTTCACTAGTTTATCTGCTTAGTGAAGGACTCAAATCCCTCAGTTCTTGAGATTTACATTTTTATCGCTTCTAGAGAGAGAGCTATCCCCAAGGTGCTATACATTAAAGTATATTGCTTTCACAGTTAGAATAAGAAAGGAACCACTGGCCAGCAAAGACAACTTTCCCTCTTTCTCATTCAAATGCTGTTGTGATATTTTGCAGCAGTTGTCCTCAGAAAGCTTGTTCCCATTTTTTTCCCTTCTCTCAGCATTCTGTTGATTAATGCACAAACTGAACCCTTTTTCCCCTAAATTTGAAGGGATTGTTTTTGATTGATTTCAGCTCTATGTTATGGAAAATGTCACCGAGTCAAAGAATATTCATAATTCCACTTCCCTCCTACTTTACTCGAGTGAGCCAAGCAGTTTATTTACCGTGACAGGGTTACAAATATTATGCATTAAGATCAGATTGTATTATTTTGTCTTGCAGCCGTTTCTGAAGAAATGAGAAAGTAGAACAAGCTGACTAAAGGAAGCATTAACATTCGATGGTTGTCATCAATGAGCAGCAAAATTGGGCAGCAATGATTACCTTGCCAGACAAACAGGCCTAGAAGAAAAAATAAATCTCATGACACGGTGCTAGGTTCTGTTTACATATTGAAGCTATGCCTGCTAAAAAGATTTTTCATACCCTTAATGCAGAGCATGTGCCACACTTGTGCTAAATATGTCAATGCTATCAGTGCAATATTTTCAGGATTTTGTGGTGAAATAATGTCAGCAAGAACCATATTGACTCTTAAATCTAAAAAATGAGAGAACTCAGTAGGTCAGTGTTCTATGTCCTTTATTATATATGTTATATATACATGTGATATATATATATATATATATGGATTAATTGATGGCCAGAGGTGAATTATAGTCACATATACAATTTGAATTTGGTTTTGATTCACTACACACATGGCCACTTAAGATCTCATACACACCCATGGTTCATTTCACATCTTTTGTTATTTTACATAATGTATACAATTTTCTTTCCTCCTCGCCTGAGTAAAAAAATCAAATTTGTGTTAAAATGAGTTAATAGCACCGGCAAAGAGGCCATTTGTGTTGATGAATATGGAGTATGTGACATCACTTGTTCAGTGCCAAAAAATATCTAACAGAGGCACAGAAAAGTAATCTGTATATGCTCCTCATATAAGTATGTAAATTACAGGGTTTCATTCTTGTGCTTGGCCTTATATAATTTTCTGGGAAAGCACATTGAGAAAGGTCAGTCTGAGAGATTCACATGCCCATACTGAAGTCTATCCGATCTTCTATCCTTTCTAACTTTGTGACCTCTGATTCACTTTAAAAAGTAGCACCAAAGGTCTTATAGTGCAGGAACAGGCTGTCAAAGTGTTTATTTTCTTAAGTCTTTGGGGAACCAACTTCAATGCCTAACTCATCAGCACTTTAATCATTTTTCATCTTAGAGCTTTTTAACAAAACATGCTTGCATGAGTGAACTTCGCTTTTAAAAAAACAAAATATTTGAAATTATTTTTCAAATAATTTATTTATAAATATGGTCAAATAACTCTCATAAGGTGGGGGTGGGGCATCAAGGAGGGGGAGAGTTGCCTGGACACTTTGTTCCAGGAGGCAGTCACAAGTTAGGCTTTAGAGTTGGCCAATGGTCAGGGACAGGAGACTGTGACTGCGTGTCAGGCAAATATGGGGAATGAGCATGTAGTAATGGAGGAACCTCAGCCCCTGACTTTGACCAACGGGTATGAGGTGAGAAGAAGGACTGCAGGATGGATAAGCAAACTGATCATGGCACCATGGTTTAGGATCCCATTCAAGTGTGGGGAGTGAAAAGGAATGTGGTAGTGATAGTAGAGAGTATAGTCAGGGGGATAGGTACTGTGCTTTGCAATTGCAACTGGGAGCTCCAAATGTTGTGTTGCCTGCCCCATGCCAGGGTTAAGGACATCTCCTTGGGGCTGGGGACAAAACTGGAGTGGGAGGAGGGAGGTTCCAGTTGCAGTGGTCCTTGTGGGAATTAACAACTAGGTAGAACCAGGAATGATGTTCTACTTAGAGAGTTTGAAGAGTTAGGGTCTGAATTAAAATGCAGAACATCAAAGGTGATCGTCTCTGGATTGTTACTTGAGCCCCAGGTCAAGCAGATTAGAGAATTCAATGTGTGGCTCAAAGAGTGGTGCAGCAATTCATGGGGCACTGGCATCAGTACTCAAGGAAGAGAGAGCCTCTCCGTTGGGATGGGCTCCACTTAAACTGGGCTGGAACCAGTGTTCTGGCCAGTCGTATAATTAGAACTGTGGACAGAGATTTAAACTAATAGAGTTGGAGGAGAGTTCAGGTGAAGGAAATTTAGCAATCCGAAGAGAAAGTCAAAGGAATGGAACAGTGTAGCGATATGGGTAAAGACAGGCAGAGTAGGAGAGGAAGGGTCAGGGAATTTAACAGTAATTCTGCATCATCGAGTAAGGTCCGTGCATTACAGAGACATGGTTACAAGGTGATCAGGTTTGGGAAATAAATATTCCAGGGTACACATTGGCCCAGATCTTCCAGCCACTCCTTAAAAGGTTTGGGCCAATATTTCAGAAAGACAAACAGAATGGTAAAGGGCGAGAGGGGTGTGTGTGGGGTGGGTAGCCTTGATACTAAAGGATGGTATAAGGACATTAGTGAGAAAGGATCTGGGCTCAGAAGATCATGAACTAGAATCAGTATGGATGGAGAATAAGGATAGCAAGAGTCAGGAAACACTGGTGGGAGTAGTTTATAGGCCCCTTAACAGTAGTTATACAGTTGGGCAGAGCATTAAACAAGAAATTATTGTAACAAGTGCAATGTAATAATTGTCATTCACATAGACTAGGGCAATCAAACTGGAAAAGGTGTTCTAGAAGATGAGATGGTAGAATGCTTTCATGATAATTTCCTGGTGTAACATACTGTGGAAAAGACTAGGGAAAAAGCTATATTAGATTTAGTATTATGCAATGAGGCAAGGTTATTTACCAATGTCATAGTAAAAGATCCACTGGGAAATAATGTTTGTTATACAATTGAATTCCATGTTAAGTCTGAAAGTCACATACTCCAATCACAAACAATAATCTTAACCTTAAACAAAGCCAATTACCTATGTATGAGGGAAAAACCGGCTAGGGTTGATTGGGCAAAAAGCCTAAAATCACCCTGCTGCTGCATCACACCGGGCACCATGTTTAAAGTCCAGCCGCAAGCACACATCTCAGTGCTTCCAGCCCACCTCTACTGCATGGAAGACATGTCCCTGAAACTGAAGAGGACTGCTGCCCCCAGGTTCAGTGACGCGTCCCTTGAGCAGCTTTTGGATGTCGTGGAGGCCCGCCAGGATGTCCTCTGCCCCTGCCCAGGCCGCAGGAAGGGCAGCAATAGCACTAACCCAGTTTGGGAGGCAGTGGCAGCGATGGTCAGCACCAATGCCCTTCAAAAGAGGACAGCCACCGAGTGCCACAAGAGGATGAACAATCTTCATTCCACTAGGTATGTCACTCTTCTCATCACTCAACTCACACACTCGCAAGCCCATCAGACATCCACAGGGCCCTTACTCATTGCCGGCTCAAGGGACACCACCATTCACTCAGACTCACCGTCAATGGCCTTATCCCATCAATGGGACCACTCACCACTCACACAGGCCAGGCATACTTATCATCTGGCCTGGCAGGCATTCTGCTTACTCTTTGTCTATCCATGCAGGACAAGCTGGCACACAACAAGAGGGAGAGTTCACAGACCAGTGGAGGAATGCCTGAAAGCAAGGTCCTCATGGACTTTGAAAACAGAGCCATCCAGCTGGCTGGCGAGGATCTGGACCATTCATGTGTTGACAGTGAGGTCAACGGTGCTCTACCAAGTGAGGATTCAGTAGTGCAACATCCACCAGACAACCATGCTGCGAGTGATGTGTCCTCTTTCACAGGCCACTACCTTACACTAATTATCTCCCCTTGCTTTCTCAGGCACGTCTGCCAAACCACCAATGCAGTTCATGACCCAGGGCCTCCAATCAAGAACCTTTGAAGAGGAATCTGAAGGCACCCTCCTTGAAGTCCCATCACAGCACTCACCCACACCCTCCACCAGCGCAGAGACACACATCTCAGTGGGCCCTAGCTTTAGAGTAGCCCCAGGATCACAAACTGGTGAGTAGATCGCTCTGTCTGATCCACAGCAGGTGGAGACAGGGACTTCCCAGGTTTCCGGCACTCAGAGGACTACTGGAGACCAGAATTTTGCTGAGTTCAAGTTAGATGATGAGCCTCTGGATTCAGTCATGTCACAGTTGCTGGAGCTGCAGAGGCAAGCTCGGGAACATCAGGAAGGGATGTCCACTGCGCTTCTCAGATTGCAAGGCATGATGGAGGAATCCTTCCACCTTCAGTCTGAGGCGATAGCACCAGCATGCCAACGCACCAAGCTCAACACTGGTAGGATGGCGGGCACCATGGAGACCTTGGACCAGGACTTTGCTCCTGCACTGCTGCGTGAGCTCAACTCGATCACTGATGCCATAGTTGGCTCCAACAGTGTGTACACAAGAGGGGTGCCGGGCAGCTCGATCTCACTCCAGCTACCCCTGCTCCTCAAGGAGTCAACCTGGGGCCCCCAGGCACCCATAGCGAGGAGGATCAACAGGTGCACAATCTGGACCCATCCATCTAAGTGACTCAGAGAATGCCTGGCCCATCCGACTCTCCTCTTCCTGTGACCTCCGCAACTCCAGCTTCACAGGCCAAGGAGGATGCCACTTCCACACAGCAGGGCCCCAAAAGCAGGCCAGGCCCTTCAAGTCTTGGCCCTCCCGAGGACATCCGCCAAGGTCATCACAGACAGGGCATCGCAGTCAGCAGGCTGCCTCCACCTCTGCTGTGGATGTCCGGGGAGCACTAAGACATAGCGGCAGCATTAGGAAAGTTAAGGAGAATTAGTGGCACAGGGTGGGCATGGGTGTTAATCACTTATACATGATGTTCACTCTTGTCAATAAACACCAAAGAATGTCTCCCTGCCTATGGCTCCTTGTTCTGATGAGCAGTGTTCTTGTTACTCAGATGTGAAACCTTTCTGCACAAGATAAAGGCAGGTGTCTCAGTCCAGGGCCTCTTCCCTGTGCTCTGTACAGCCTTCAGACCAAAGTTATGGTCCAGCCTCACACTCCCAAGAAACTTAACTAATGCCTGTACCTCAGCGGTGCTGGTCATTGCTGCCAGAATGTCATGGGCAGACGCCACAGAGCTCTCTCATTCTCTCTGTGTGCTCTCAGCACCTTTAAGGGGGGACTGGCCCCCATCTCTTCAGCATTTGTGACCAGTGATGCTGTGCTCAGGCTCCTGAAGGGAGCAGGTGCTGAAGGTGGACAAAGGATCAGATGATTCTAAAGTTTTACGGCTGCGTCTCTGTGATATGACCCTGATCACAGAGCGCAAGTGTGATGTCCTTGGCCAGATCAGATGGGAGTCAAACATTCTCAGAGGCAATGTGAAGATCTTTGGAGTGTCCTCACTGCAGGTCGGCATCATCCTCCTGCAATTGAGTGACTATTAGGATCTCCACTGTTTCTCCATGACAGGAGCGTTATCACACAGGTTATGTGCGCTGCCATAAGCCAGACTGGAGTCAGATGTTCACAGATGCAATGTGAGGATCGATGGTGTCTCCTCACTGCATGTCATCATCATCCTCCATAAATCTAGCAGCTATGAGAGCTTCCTGAGTGCACCTGCCTTGTCTGATCACTGTAAGTGCCCTCATCCCTGTCATTGTCGCCTTCGAGGACCTCCTCACCCTTATCCCTATCGGCATCCTCCCCATCAGAGGAGAACTCCAGCTCCTCCATCTCTTCCTCAGCCAGCTCCTCTCCCTGTTGCAGCGCCAGGTTGTAAAGGGCTCAGCAGACAACGTTGATGCGTGACACCCTCTGTGGACTGTATTACAGGGCTCCACCAGACTGGTCCAGGCACTGGAACCTCATCTTCAGCATCCCGATGGTTTCCTTCACCAAGTTGTGAGCTGCAGCATGAGCTTCATTATTCTGTTGCTCTGCTGCAGTCTGAGGCTGCCGCACAGGTGTCACCAGCCACGGCCTCTGTGGGTAGCCCTTGAGCCCGAGGAGCCATCACTGCAGCTTCTGTGGATCCCGGAAGACCCCAGGCATCTGTGACTGACTGAGGATGTAGGAGTCATGCACACTCACTGGAAACCGTGCGCACATCTACAGAATGCGTTTCTGGTGGTGGTACACCAGCTGCACATTCAGCAAATGGAATCCCTTGTGGTTCATGTAGCCCACTGTGTGTTGCAATGGAAATCTGAGCGCCACCTGAATGCAATCGATGGCACCCTGGCCCTGTGGGAGTCCCGAGATTTGGGCAAATCCAATCGCTCTTGCATCCTGGCTGTCATGGTCCTGGGCAAAATGGACAAAGTTGTGTGCCCTCACAAAGGTGGCATCTGTGACCTCATGGATGCATTTGTGGGTGGAGGCTTGTAAGATCCTACAGAGGTCACCTGTGGAGTCCTGAAAGGAGCCACTGATGTAGAAATTGAGTGCCGTGGTCACTTTCACGGCCACTGGCAGTGGATGCCCTCCATGTCCCTGTGGTGCCAAATCCTGCAGCAGCTGGCAGATGTGACCAACCAGTTCCCTAGACATGCGCAGTCTTCAGCAACACTGATTTTCAGTCATCAGCCGGAATGAAAGGCGGCATCTTTGGACCTGGGTGTTGCTAGGCGCCGGCCTGCGATGGCTCACTGTGGCTCTTGGGCCCCGTGTGCAGAAGCCCCAGCCACCTCTTCTTCCTGCCTTTGTGCAGCCAGGAGCCTCAGTCACTCCCTCCTCAGTTGTCTTCGCTCCCTGTAAGCCATCAGGCATACAGCTAGTTCACCAGGCCCCATGATTCTGATGTACTCCTCCTGCAGGATGAAGAAGAGAGACACGTGGTTAGCATGGGTGCACTAAGAACCTGTCCTGGTTAAATGTGACATCCCCTTAATGCTTCCCAGAGTGCGCTGGCCACCACTTGGATGGCCAGAGTTTAGAGTGCTGCAAGGCTGCACTGTTAGCTGGAACCATGGGGAAGACTGGTCCAAACTGGGATGATGACATTGCAAGGGGCTGTGAATACCTCCAGCAGTGATTGCTCCATGGCCAGATTCAGCAAGGAGATTGCAGTCGTCTACTATCCTGTCCACTAAAGTGCTCATGAATTTGCAGTGTGTGCTGGAGGTGGGGAGGGGTGGCGGGCAGTGGCGAAGCTCTGGAACTCTTGGTGGCACTTTGATGTCCTTGTGTTGCTTGAGTGGACAGAGAAGCTAGAAGCCCAACTCCAATCATATCAAGTGGCTGCGCCTGAACTGTCTCAGTTGCAGCGGAATGGTCACTTTTTACAGGTTTCCCTAATGCGTGGCTGCTTCCCTCACCCATCCTACCCCCCACCCCGCATGCTTGTTCTCTATATTCAAAGGTAGGGCTCCTCTTAGCCCTGACCGCTCTCTCCCCCCCACCCCTGACGCCCCTGAAGCTTGAAGTCCAACAGTGAGTGCTGCACAATGTTACTGTGTACTCACCATCGAGTTCCCCTTATGTGCTGTTGTGGACAGATGGTTCATGGGGGCGTGGGAGGGGGTGGAGTGCGGGGGTGCAATTTTAGTGGACTGGCCTGATAATGATATGCTGATGTATTCCCGACATCCAATGGGGTGAAATGCCATTGGCGCGCGAACTAGCTTCCAGCTGGCGTAAAACCGATCACGTCATATTGTTCGCTGACACCACCGATCATGTCCAACACCAGTGGGCACAGAAAATTCTGCCTCTTGCATTTGAGGTGATACAATGAAGATTCCCGGGGATGGGAGAGTTGTCCTATGATGAGAAGCTGATTAAAATGTGCCTATATTCTCTGGAGTTTAGAAGAATGTGGGGCAATCTCATTGAATCACACAAGATTCTGAAGCGGCTTTTTAGGGTAGACACTGAGAGATTGTTTCCACTAGTCAGGGAATCTAAAACACAGGGGAATGGTCTCAGGATAAGAGGCTGATCAATTAGCACTGAGATGAGAAGACAAACCTTCTGGGGCGAGAGGAATCAGACCTGCGTGGGAGCACGTTCCGGGGCTGTGAATAAAGAGAGGCCAAGGCTCAGGGCCTTTACTTACCTTCCGGGAGTGAGAGGAGTTGGACCTGCATGGGAGCACACTCCCTGAGCTGCTCGGTGGATTTGAGAAAAGGTGTAAAAGTGACATCACAAGAAATTCATGAATTGTTTGGTTCCTGAGCAGCTGCTGTTAGAGACTGTTTCAACCCCAGTAATTTTGAAAAATGTAAATTTGTAAACTAGCACAAGGAAAGTAAGAATTTATAGGCACACGAGAGGGAGCTGATTTGTGAGTAAAGGTGAAGAATTTCTACTCTCTACTAATCTCCAGTTTATAGTTAATAGTACAAGAGTAAGGTTAAAGTAAGTAAAAGTAACTAAAGTTAAAGTAAATAAATTGATTTAAACGTTTAAGGTTAAGGGATGGCAAGACAGCTCAGCCAAGTGGAATGCCTGTCCTGTGGCATGTGGGAAGTTGTGGACACTTCTTTTGACTCAGATGAGCCCGTGTGCTGGAAGTGTCACCAGCTGCAGAAGCCTTAGCTTCAAGTTTCAGAGCTTAACCAACAGCTGGAGGTACATCCATAAGGCAGAGAACTACGTGAGGCGGTCACACTGCAAGTTAGGGGCAAGCAGCAGATAGGGAATGGGCAACCGCCAGGCCAAGAGAAATAGGCAGATGGTGCAGGAGTCCCCAGAGGTCCTGTTCACTTAACTGGTTTTCCATTCTGAATATCAGTGAAGGTGATGGATCCTTGGAGGAGTGAAGCAAGAGACAAGCCTGTGGCACCCCAGGTGGCCCAGCTGTACAGGAGGGGAGGAAGAAGAGAGGAAGGGCAGTACTGATAGGGGATTCTTTAGCTAGGGAAGCAGACAGGCATTTCTACAGCCATCAACGTGACTCTAGGGTGGTTTGTTGCTTCCCTGGTGCTAGCATCAAAGATGTCACTGAACGTCTGCAGGACATTCTTGTGTGGGAGGGTGAACAGCCAGAGCTCATGGTCCACATTGGTACTAATGACATAGGTAGGAAGGGGGATGTGATCCTGCAATCAGAATTTAGGGACCTATGTAGAAAATTAGCAAGCAGGACCTCTAAAGTAGCAATCTCCGGATTACTTCCAGTGCCATGTGCAAGTGAGTACAGAAATAGGAGGATAAGGCAGGTGAATACGTAGCTAGAAAGATGGTGCAGAAGGGAGGACTTTAGATTCCTGGGACTGGCTCTGGGGGAAGGTGGCACCTGTACAAGCCAGACAAGTTGCATCTGAACAGAGCCAGGACTGAGTTTCTTGCGGGGCATTTTGCTAGTGCTGTTGGAGAGGGTTTAATCTAACTCTCCAGGGGTGTGGGAACCAGGAGAGAATATTAGAAAATAATATCAGGGTGCACAAAATGCTGAGAGAGGCAGATAGCACTAAAATAGAGAATGGTAAGTTAGTATATGGAATCAGAGTAAGGGAACCAATAATGAAGTAGAAATCAGGTTACAGTGCATGCATGTGAATGCATGGAGTATAGTTAATAAAATTGGGGAGTTATAGGCACAGATTGCCTTGTGGGATTATGCCGATGTGGCAATAACGGAGACCTGCTTTACGGAAGGGTAGATCTGGGTGCTAAATATTCCTGGTTATGGAAAAGATAGGAAAGGGATAAAGGAGGTGGGGTGGTGCTTTTGGTTAAGGAGAGTATTGCAGCACTGGAGAAAGAGGATGTGTTAGAGGATTCAAGGAAAGAATCGATTTGGCTAGAGCTAAGGAATAAGAAAGATGCAATTACATTGCTCAGTGTAATATATGGAGCACCAGCTAGTGGGAAGGATATAGAGGAACAAATCTGCAAGGAAATTACAGAGAGGTGTAAACATCGTAGAATAGTTATAGTGGGGGACTTTAATTACCTGTATATTGACTGGGATATTGGTAGTGTAAGGAGTAATGAGGGACAAGGGTTCCAGATTGTGTTCAGGAGAATTTCCTATAGCAGTTTGTGTCTATTCCAGCAAGAAAGGAGGCACCACTAGATCTGGTTCTTGGGATTGAGGTGGGCTGAGTAGATCAAGTGACAGTGGGGGAACATTTAGGGGAAAGTGATCATTGTATCCTAAGGTTTAGGATGTCAGTGGAAAAGACATTGATCAATACAGAGTAAGAATAATCAACTGGTGGAGAGCAGACTTCAATAGGGCAAGAACGGAGTTGGGCCGGATAGATTGGAACCAAAGTTTGGTGGAAAAAACAGTAGCTGAACAATGGGCTACCTTCAAAGAAGAGATGGTATAGGCACAGTAAATGTATGTCCCCTCAAAAGGGAAGAGTAAGACAAACAAATCAAGAGACCCCCGGATGACAAAGGAGATAGAAATTAAGTCAAAGAAGTAAAGGTGTGCTTATGACAGGTGTTTGGTAGCAAATACAATTGAGAACCAAGCTGAATACAGAAGGTTCAGAAGGGATGTGAAAAAGCAAATAGGGGAAGCAAAGAGGGATTATGAAAAAAGACTGGCAGCTAACATAAAAGGAAATCCCCAAGTATTGTATAAGCACATCAATAGTAAAAGGGTGGTAAAAGGAGGAATAGTGCTGCATAGGGACCAAAAAGGGGATTTACACATAGACACAAGAGACATGGTGGAGGTGTTAAATGAATTCTTTGCATCTGTCTTTACCTACGAGGCAGATGCTGCCCAAGCCATGGTGACAGAGGAGGAAACTCAGTCATTAGAAGGGTTTAAAATTGATAAGGAGGAGATATTGGATAAGCTGTTGGTTTTTCAAATTGATAAGGCACCGGGACCGGATGAGATGATTCCAAGAATATTGAAGGAAGTGAGAGTGAAAATTACAGAGGCACTGGCAATAATCTTTCACTGTTTCCTGGATTTGGGGGAGGTGCCAGAGGACTGGAGAATTACAAACGTTACACCCTTGTTCAAAAAAAGTTGTAAAGATCTGCCCTTCAATCAATTTAATGTCTGTGTTGGGAAAATCTCTAGAAACAATTATTCAGGATAGAATTAATAGTCACATAGAAAAACTTGGATTGATTCGGAAGAGTCAGCATAGATTTGTTAAAGGAAAATTGTGTCTAACTAACTTGCTGGTGTTTTTTGAAGAGGTAACAGAGCTGGTTGATGAGGGCAAGGCCATTGATGTGGTGTATAAGGACTTCCAAAAGGCGTTTGATACAATGCCATACAGACTTGTGAGGAAAGTAATAGGTCATGGAATAAAAGGGACATTAGCAACGTGGATACAAAATTGGCTGAGCAATAGGAAACAAAGAGTAATGGGTAATGGGTATTTTTGGGCTGGAAGAAAGTTTGGAGTTCCCCAGGGGTCAGTTTTGGGGCCCTTGCTTTTCCTGATATATATAAATGATCTAGATCTTGGTGTGCAGGGGACAATTTCAAAGTTTGCAGACGACACAAAACTTGGGAGAATTGTAAACTCTGAGGAGGTCATTGTAGAACTTCAAAAGGACATTAACACATTGGTGGAATGGGCAGATAGGTGGCAGATGAAGTTTAATGTGGAGAAGTGAGACACTTCTGTTAAAAGGGAAGACTGGAGAAGTTGAGACTATTTTCCTTGGAGAGGAGCAGGCTAAGAGGAGACTTGATGGAAGTTTTCAAAATCATGAGGGGTCTGGACAGAGTAGATAGGGAGGAATTGTTCCTGCTCATAAATGGATTGAGAACCCGGAGGGCACAGTTTTAAAGTGTTTTGCGAAAGAAGCAAATGCGAGGTGAGAAAAATCTTTTTCACACAGCAAGTGGTTAGGGTTTGGAATGCATTGCCTGGAAGTGCGATGGAGATAGGTTCAATTGAGGCATTCAAGACGGCATTGGATGATTATTTAAATAGAAACAATGTGCAGGGTTCTGGGGAAAAGCCAGGAGATTGGCACTAAGTTAAAATGCTTAGAGAGCCGGTGCAGACATGATAGGTTGAATGGCCTTCTTCTGCACCATAACAGTTCTGTGATTATGTGAAATCACTTCATTCAAAAGTTTGTGAATCTTTGAAATTCTCCACCCCAGAGGGTTATGGATGTCCCATCATTGAATACATTTAAGCCTGGGATGGACTGATTTTTTTGCCTTTCTGGGAATCAAGGGATAGGGGGAGCGGGTTAGAAAGTGGAGTTGAAGCCCATATGATCAGACATGATTCAATTGAATGGTGGAGCATGCCTGATGTGCCGTATGGTCTACTCCTGCCCCTGTTTCTTGTGTTCTTGTATAAGCTAATATGCCCTACTTCAAGGTAGAATTCTATGGGGTAGAACTGCCACCTGCCCCTCTGAGTACACCCAAGCCCTGACCCGTTTCTCTGGATTGAGGTGTAATTAGAGGCACAGAGTGTACTCTTGATGCAGCACTGGAAAAACTAATAGACTTTAAAGGGGTAGAAATGTCTCAAAGATGAAACTAGCTGTCCAACTGAAAGCCTGCGTCCAGACTGGGGCCTTCAGCAAGTAAGTTCTGCGTCTCATTTTAAATCTTCAGCTTATCATTGTGTTTCATTTCTTCCAGAAGCTAAATCCTATTAAAGCAGTATGTGATTATGCCTCTTACAAATTTCACATAAGTACTATCTTGTAGTGCTAGATGGCAGGTTTACCCCGAACTCAAGCCTTGAGTTAGGATGATTTTTAAGAAGTTGGTTCCTCTAATAACAAACAGATGTTAGTGCAATCATATCAGATGGAGTAATGCATTAAGGGTAGATACAGATCTATAAGTTTTCAACTTTTGCTGCCTTTGATCTGCTGCTGAATAACTAGTTTATTATCAGATAAGGAGCAGAACAAATTGGGTACTTTAATAACATTCATTTTGCAGGAAATCATAAAGTTTGGAAGTGAAATGAACGGATTACAAATTCATTCATGTAGCGCCACATTGAGAGGCATTATAGAGGCTAACGTCTCTTCCTGGAGGAAGGACGAATGCTCTCTCTGAGCCCCACTTGATGTTGCTGGACAAGATAAAAGCACATCTGGTCCCTATGGCAACTGGGAGACCTTATCTTGATGTCACATAGCTCAAGCGGCTGATGTGCCACTGGATAACGCAAGTGCAGGTAGCCTCTTCATTGTTCACTCTGTCACTCTGCAAAGGGGGCAGGGGCTGGGTTGCTTGGCAACAAGAGTGTGGCTGCAAGAAGAGTCAGGCACCCAAATTGCACCAACTTCCCCATCACCATTGACCCACCCAATGTGACCTTTACTCTCCCCTCTGTCACCCTTGAACTTCTCACATTACCCTGGACCCTATCACCGTACACCTCCACATGTCTTTCCTCCCATCAGGGCCCACACCTATTACCGTGCTCATGCCCAGCCTGACCTTGCCCACTCCTGTTAACTGTGCTACGTTCCTTGTCCCCCTCCATGTACCTCCCGATGTCACCTAGACAGGTCAAATATATACTCTGATCCTCCCACCCTACTGCATCCCAGTTCCCCCGCTGCCTGTCACTGTTCCCTCATACCACCAGTACCCTGAGCTCTCCCCCTAGGCCCCCACTGTTGACTCCACAGACACCGCCCTCTAAAACACTCTGCCCCCCTTCTGCAGACACTCCACCAACCTTTCAGCCTTTGCACCCCCCTTCCAGCCTTCCACCTCCCCTCGTGCTTTCCAACTCTGCTTTGTGTCTTCTACCTACCACCTCAGCCTTCCAGCCCTGCCTTGTACCTTCCAACTCCCCTTCGTGCCTTCCATCCCCCCACTTCCAGCTTCCAGCCTTCCAGCCCCCTTTCCAGCCTTCAACCTCTCCTTCAGGCCTTCCAACCCCACTTCGTGCCTTCCAACCCTTATTTGTGCCTTCCAACCCTCCCCCTACTTGAGCCTTCCATCCCCTTCCAGTATTCCACACTGCTCCCCCCACCAAACCCCTTCCAGGCTTCCACCCCTCCTCCAGGCTTCCACCCCTCCCCCTTTCCAGCTTTCTACTTCCCCCCCCTTGTGCCTTGCAACCCCCTTCTGGCATGGGAGTGGAAGCCCCAAGACCTTCCTGGTCACCTGCTCCCACTTCCTTCGGAGGGTGGTCTTTGAAGATCTCCTGCTCCCACCCTTCTCCAGTGAAGCTATGTTTCTCTCCTGCTGTCCACCTCCACTGCTGGTGCCTCCCTCCACTCTGGAATCTGTTCTGTGCCCTGGTGTTCAGCTTGCCATAATTTTAATTTCAGAAAATTATTCAATGTGGTTTTGCTTTAAGAGGGTCAGCCTGTCTTTAAGGAGAACAAAATGGCTGCACCATGTGGTCTGCAAGCAACGCTGCCAAGCACCCCTACTGATGGCAGCGGGCACAGACAGAGAGGAACAGCAGGAAACAGTACCAATCTGCTCACCCCCATGTTACAATCACACAGGTAAAATGACTACACCTAATTGGCATGGGTGTGGGCAGTTTACAAATGACAACCTCCATGTCCAAAAAATGGGGCTATCCAATTCCTAGTCCAATTTTTTTCACCCAAATTGAATTACATAAGCTTAAGAAACGAATATAAAATCAGAAAATGCCGGAAATACTCAGCATCTATGGAGAAAGAAAAAGTTAACATTTCAGGCCTGTGACCTTTCATCAGAAGTAAAGTTAAGAAACTATTGTTAATGTCAAGAAATGTTTGCTTTGATCATATGGAAATGGAAGCACTAAGTTGTACTTTCTGATCCCAGTTTAACATAGCATTGAATGGTTTCTGCCATCAGTTATTAGGAAGCGCATCCATTCAATCCAATTAATGCTTCATTTTCCTATATTGAATGGCTGATCAGCACATAAATGATCCATCTTATCCTAGGTATCTTTTTGGACTCTGCCTGCACCTAATTGCCTTCCATCTCATAACCACCAACCACTTTTGCCAGGCAATTCAAGTGTCTGGAAAGGTCTTTGCCTCAGTAATACAGTGTTTCCCCATAATAAGGAGGAAAGCTTAGGGATTCCTGGGTACAAACCAGTGGATGGTGTGTCAGTGTCCCACTGCATCCAGTACGTGCTCGAATTTTCAAAGTGGTGGGGGGAGGGGAGTTGGGAACCTAGTTGCCTCCAATTAGTAGCCTGTTAAGCCCCGTGAGGAGCTTGTTAATGGGCCAGAGAGGGTAAATCAAATTGTAAACCACCAAAACTGATCAGTCTGGTGCACATGAGTGCGCAGCTATTGGCATCAATATGGGCAGAAATGAAGGTATTATTTTTATGCTGCAAACTTTTGGCACCTACGGGATCTTGCTCCAGATTGGATGCAGTATCTTTCATTTGGTCGTTTTCCTACTTTCATGCTGCTAGCCCTCTGAGGTGCTGTCTGTTTTCTTCAGTGAACTACCAGCAGGCCTCATCATGGCTGCCATCTTCCTTTGCTGCTCACACCGTGCAGGCAGCTCCTGCCTCCTGACTATGCGCAGTGTGCTATTTGGACACTAATTTCACCTCAGGCCCAATTAAGGTATTTACATTTAATGATTGCGTCGTGTGAGCGACACAGATGCAGTGCCAGGTCAGAACCTGGAAATTTTCTGAGTATTGCGTTCCTGACTCCAAATTGAAAATTGAACTCCCAGCACTCTCCCTTATTAAACCACACACTAGAAAACCAATTTCACGTTTACAGGCTTGTTAGTACAATAATGTGATCAGACATCTCAATATATGAAGCCATTGAGTTTTAGCTTTCACGCAAAAACAAACTGAAATTTTCCCAAAACACCAATAAACATCCTGAAATCCAATGAAATAAAACTTAATTCAGTTGCCTTGAGGCAGGGCCTTTGTTTGAAGGCTTTGTTTTTCAGTTGTTTTTTGAATTGTCAGCTTTTTTTGGTATCGCGCAAGTTCTTTCATAGTTGCTTTTTAACTTTTCCAAGTTTCGTATGTTGGCATGTCTGTTCCACCGCCTTGTAGGGAACATTATGTTGGTTTACTAGCCTGTTTGCAAAAATGTGTTAAAAGACTTCTGGTGCCCCATAATGACAGTCAGTTTTAGGTAAGGTGAGCCCAATTAAGTGGATGGAAAATAAAACCATTCAGCACAAGATGTGACATAAACTGTAAATTAGAGGAACCTCATTTGGGATTAGCCTATTGGGAAATTAAGTGATGTGGAAAAAAATAGCACAGTCTGGTAACCAGCTGTTCAATACTAATTAGCCCTGATCTTGTGAGGCTGGACCCTGCTCATGAGCGGGGGTAAAATTATTTGCTGAAGGCCTGGTTTTGTGAGAGGCTAAAACTGAGACTGAACACAGGCCTCATATTAATATGAAAATGAAGTAAAACAGATCTCATGCCTAATTTGACAAGTTTCAGTGAACTTCCATCCGCAGCATTAGCTTCACCCTTAAAAACAGACTGCAACAATGCTAGAGAATATGGTGCCTGATATGGTGAGGCAGTTAAAGCCGGCTTATTGTTTGACTGCGTTCTGGCATTGTTTTTGGTCAGGAGCGTTTTGAACGTGCTACATTGTTCTTTGTACATTTTTTTTTGATTTGCTGCTGCTGGTTGTATACAGACTTAGCAGTTTTGCTGCCCTGTAATTGCATTTAAAGTGGCAGATAGCTGCTACAAAACAAACAGCACCTAGGAAAGTGTATGCTAGGCCATATGGGACTGATATCAGAGGAAGCATAGCATGTCAATTTAAACTTAGTGACCAAGCTGTGGCATCTTCTGCACTTCAATAACATCATAAATGAACTTTTGGATGCCATAGACAGTACTCAACTGGCAGGACGTAACTAGTGGTGTCCTGCAAAGACCTCTGTTGGTGTCTCAGCTATTCACCATATTTATTATTGCATTAGATGATGGGATAGAAAGCCACATGTTCAAGTTTATCAATGACACAAAGATAGGTGGCATTACAAGCAGTATAGATGGATGCATAATTTTACAAAGAGATATTGATAGTTTAAGTGAACATGCAAAACTGTAGTAAATGGATTCATGGTGGGCAAATGTGAGGTCATTCATTTTGGACCTAAAAAGGGTATTTCCTAAATGGTGAAAATCTACAGACAATGGAGGTCCACACACACTTGGCGGTCCATGTACATAGATCATTAAAAAAATCCCTGATCATTTAAAAAAAGGGCTCGAATTCAGGAGCTGTATGAGTCATATTCAGCCACATAAAGCCCAGGCTAGACCACAACTGGACACCACACCTCAGGAACGATACACTGGTCCTTGAAAGCTGCAGAGTAGATGTACCAGAATGGCATCAAGAGTCTAAAGGTTAAAACATGAAGAATACTATGAGGAATACTAGCGCTATATTCCCCTTAAATTTAGAAAGTTAAGCAGTGATTTGATCAAAGTTTTCATGATATTAATAGACCACATAGGGTAGATAGAAAGAAACTATTTCTATTGGCTGGGAATTTTAGGGGTAGGGGGCATAGAATCAAAATTAAAGCCAGACCTTTCAGGAGCGAGGTTAGGAAACACCTCCACACACAAAGGGTGGTGGAAGCCTGGAGATATCTTCCACAAACATCAATCAATGTTAATTTTAAATCTGAGATTGACAATTTTATATTATCCAAATGGAGTTAGATCACAGATAAGCCATGATTTCATTGAATGGTGGTTGGGAGAAGTTTGAGGGACTAAATGGCCTAGTCCTGTTTCTATGTTCCTATGATTGTCAGAAAAAACAGCATTACATATTTTTTTCCTGGTGCAGGAGAAGACAAATTAGAGAGGAAATAGAAACCTTACTGCCCAGATGGCTTCTCGATGTAGTATAAAGGGTTAACAGATGGAATATGTTAATGCACGATGTAGATAATGATGTACTACTGACATCAGCCAGTCATGTGTTAGACTCTCTCTCTCTCTCTCTCTCTGTCGAGAGAGAGAGAAAGAGAAATTGGAACGCCATGACTGGGAGCAACATGCCTACTCTGTAACCTGTTTAGAAGTAGTCTGTCTACTAATCAAGTACCACGCCTAGAGTCCAGAAATAGAAGGACCATCTCAGAGGATAGTGGCAGCAGTGGGAACAGCAATGTAAAAAAAACACATTGGGGTTATTGAAGGAACCTGTTATGGCACAGCAGATGGTAAATGCTGCTCAAGTCCGAGAGCAAAACTTGAAAAACTGCCACAACTGTTTTGCAATTTGTATTTTTATTTCAAGATGCATGCCTTGAATTCAGTAAAAATAAGTCCACTGAGTCTTAGAGATTATTTTACAAAACTAAATTAAACATTTATCAATGCAAGAGATAATTTTAAGCATATGCATAGGTCTACAAATTACTATTATGATAACTCCTAGCTCCCCTAATTAATCTGACTCCCAGTTACACCCCTGTTAAGGCAACAGTAAAAACAAAATAGATTTTAACAGACCCAGGCAAAGCATACAATCCCCTGGACAGGGATATTCACAGTGAATTCTCTTAGCTTTGGTTCCCATAGGCAGCAGCTTGGTACATAGAGGCTGAAGGCTTTTTATACTTATTAGATCTTAGAATGCCTTCCTCTTATACATAGCCTTCTATCCTTTGTACATATTTTCCCCTTTGAATGCAAATTTCATTGTTTTAATATATCTTTGGACTTCACCTTTGTACTAATAAAAATCTTTCATAGTACTAATTTTATCAGTAAACTTTGGGAAAAATAAACACACTATTTGCCTCATTCTGGCTAAGTGTAACATTTCACCCTCTCTTTTGAACTTCAAACAACTCTGGTTTATCTAAAAATGCAAATTTTCCTTTACACCTCACATTCTAAAACTTCAGCCACATTTACTTATTTAGCATTTCAAACCCAGCTTCTCTTCTGATATATCAAAACCGTCAGACCAGCTGACTTTAATTCAATTAAGTCACACACACACACACACACGCACAGACTATTGAGACCCCACCATTCCTACTTTACAATAAATCCCAATAAAATTATGAAAATTCTTATATTTTCATGACAAACCACAGAGTGAAGAAAATATTGATAGCAGTTTGTAACAAAGCGATGAAAGGAGTAAGCAAACTGGAGCGAGATAACGATGACCATACTTGGTGGGCGGTCCCAACCCTGCCCATTTGACTGCCTTGGGGGCCCACAGAGAGGCTAGCAGTGGGCGTCCTGGAAACACCATTTTCTCTAGAATTGAACAGCATCAGGCCTTCATTCTAAATAGCAGAAGCTTCAACTTAAGTTTCTTTCTTTATACTTTAGGTCCAGTAGCAGATGATATTCTCCTAAGGAAGGAAGTGGAACAGTCCACTGCAGACTTTGAAACCATACTCAAAGTTTTTGACACCTATTTTAGCCCAAAGCAAAACATAGTAATTGAACGAGCACATTTGAACCAGAGGTCACAACAAACTGGGGAAATGATTGATTTATTTCTAACCGACCTATATTACAACTGGTAGCAAAAGAAAAGTTTAATATTTTTACAACCCAATAAATCTATCATTTTTTTCCAACCAGAGGGATAATGCATTAGTCATCGTTGAAAATGATGTGGCAGGTAACTTGAAATTCTGGTTATATAAATAAATATATTATCCTGACTGAAGTTTGCATGTATTTCTTCTTGAAGGCAGCAATTAAGCCTGGAATTATCTTCCACCTTTTCCTGGTGGGCATTCTTCTGTGCTCCCAACCTCCTGATATTACCCTTCAGCTCTTCCTGGCGTTGGGCAGGTTCCATCACCTGCCTTCGGGGAATTTGAGTTGGGTGGGACTGGGCTAGGGCTGGAGCTGGACTGACCTCCACAAACTGCAGCACTGATCGTGTGGAGTTGTGTGGCCCAATGCTGACTTGGAGTCACGCAATGATCCCCTGGGGGCAGCACGGGGACCAGATATCCATCCGCAGTCGCTATCTTGCCCTGAGCTTCACATCTAGGATGGTTTTGCTGCTGCTCCCATTTCCCTCGCAGCTTCCACTCTGGCTCCTTCTCCACAGCCTCAGCTGCTGCCTCCAGCACTGCAGCTGCCACCTCAGCGTCCTCTGATACCTCAGTCGCTGCCTCCACCATCACTCTAGGAGTAGGTGGGATTCATCGCTGGATAAGTGAGAGGGGGATGGGGCACCTCGACCTCCCTCCAGATGCCCCCTCTCCTCAGGGAGTCACGGAGGGGCCCTCAGGCACCCAAAGGGAGGAGGAGCATCTGCTGGACATTATGGGGCAACAACCCAGGACACTCCAAGGGTGTCCAGCCATTCCCAATCCCCTCTGTCTGTGACCCCATCAGCTCTGCGTGCTTAGGCCAAGTAAGGGGCACCTGCCCCAGAGTAGGAGACCAAAAGCAGGCCTGGGCCCTTCAAAGAGGGAGACATGGAGGAGGCAGGGATTTCCTCAGATGAGGAGGGCTTGGAAGGGCTGGAATCTGAAGAGGGTCAGGATGGGAGATGTTCCACGTGAGGATGCCATCACAGCGGCACAACGTGGAAGACGTGTCGGTGACTCACTGGTTGCCACTAGGTTCCTGCAGAGTGAGATCCGCACAAGATCACACGTTCACATTTCTCCTGTCCCCTAGAGGCGTGGTAATGATCAGCAAGTCCTTTCCAATCATTGATATCTCAAGCAAGCTCATCTTTCAGCCTGGGACTGATACCTCAGGGATAATGAAGGTATCAGCATTGGAAACATCTGCATCAATGCTGACTGTGGCACCTGTGTGATGTGAAAGACAGCATATCAATGCGCAGCCTGAGTCAGCTGCACATTGTGCTGTATTTGCCGCCAGCACACGACACTTTCAGCAGCCATTCAGATTTAGACTTGGTTGCAGTGAATATATTGCATCCAGGACATGTGCTTTCACACTCATAAGGAACACAGCTGAATACTGATGCCACAACATTAATGTCACCCCCTATAACACAGGAGCACACATCATACAATCGTCTGTTGGTACACTTTGAAAAACATTTCTTTATCTAAATGCGCTTTCTGGCTCTGGCTTGACACATCTCCCTCAGAGGATACAAGGGGCAAATAACTAACATGACTTTGCTAAACATAAAATGAATCTGAGGGACAACAAGACAGACCGCTGAGGAGTGGGAGGTTAGGTTACCCTTGAAATAAGACAGCACATAGAATCAGATGCAAGAGGCATTCACACATCATGAGATGTTGGGTCATAAAATCAAATGGTATTTACAATGGTGCATTATATATATATATATATAGTGAATGGGCACCTGTGCCACCAATGTGCATTCATAACTTCTTAATATTTACATACTCTGCTGCTACGCCTGAGGATCCAGAGGATGCCCGCTGAAGTCATCTCAGACAATGGCATAGCAGTCAGCAGGCTGCCTCCAGCTGTGCTGCAAATGTTGGGCATCATCCAGGCGTAGCAGCAGAGTATGTAAGTATTAAGAAGTTATGAATGCACATTGGCAGAACAAGTGCCCATTCACTATATATACATAATGCACCTTTGTAAATACCATTTGATTTTATGACCCAACTTCTCATGATGTGTGAACGACTCTTGCATCTGATTCTATGTGCTGTCTTATTTCAAGGGTAACCTAACCTCCCACTCCTCAGCGGTCTGTCTTGGTATCCCTCAGATTCATTTTATGTTTAGCAAAGTCATGTTAGTTATTTGCCCCTTGTATCCTCTGAGGGAGATGTGTCAAGCCAGAGTCGGAAAGCGCATTTAGATAAAGAAATGTTTTCAAAGTGTACCAACAGACGATTGTATGATGTGTGCTCTTGTGTCGTAGAGGGTGACATTAATGTTGTGGCATCAGTATTCAGCTGTGTTCCTTGTGAGTGTGAAAGCACATGAGCTGGATGCATTATGTTTACTGTAACCAAGTCTAAATCTGAATGGCTGCTGAAAGTGTCGTGTGCTGGTGGCAAATACAGCACAATGTGCAGCTGACTCAGGCTGCGCACTGATATGCTGTCTTTCACATCACACAGGTGCCACAGTCAGCATTGATGCAGATGTTTCCAATGCTGATACCTTCATTATCCCTGAGGGTACTAGTCCCAGGCTGAAAGATGAGCTTGCTTGAGATATCAATGATTGGAAAGGACTTGCTGATCATTTCCATGCCTCTAAGGGACAGGAGAAATGTGAACATGTGACCTTGTGTGGACCTCACTCTGCTGGAACCTAGTGGCAACCAGTGAGTCACAGACACGTCTTCCACGTCGTGCCACTGCGATGGCATCCTCATGTGGAACATCTCCCATCCTGACCCTCTTCAGATTCCAGCCCTTCCAAGCCCTCCTCATCTGAGGAAATCCCTGTCTCCTCCATGTCTCCCTCTTTGAAGTGCCAGCTTGTGCAGTGCACAGCGGACTACAATGATGCAGGGCACCCTTTGTGGAAAGTACTGCAGAGCATTACCTGAAGGGTCCAAACATTGGAAGTGCATCTTCAGGATGCCAATGGTTTACTCTATGATGGACCATGCTATGTCTCTCCTCCAAGGCACTTTGAGGACAACACACGGGTGTCATAAGCCAAGTCTTCTGCCGGTACCTCTTATCACCCAGTACCCAACCCTGTCAGTGTCACAGGCCCTCGAAGGTCTGTGCACCTGGGAGTGACCCAGGATGTAGGAGTCGCAAGAACTCCCAGGCAACCTGGCACAAGCATGCATGATCATCTTCTGATGATCAGACACCAGCTACACGTTGAGGACGTTCCTGTTGATGAAGGTCAGTGGCTGCTGCCACCAGGCTATTAAAGCAACATGTGTGCAACCTAAGGCAGCCTGCCCTCATGGAAAGCCAGAGGTCCCCAGAAATCTCAGAAATCTGGCGGCC
The DNA here is from genome assembly GCF_017639515.1 of Carcharodon carcharias. Classification (NCBI taxonomy): domain Eukaryota; kingdom Metazoa; phylum Chordata; class Chondrichthyes; order Lamniformes; family Lamnidae; genus Carcharodon; species Carcharodon carcharias. The sequence continues at coordinate 70,084,305 of NC_054486.1, forward strand.
TGGCTGGCTTCATCTATTGTGAACTGGGTGTAATGATGTGCCTTACTGTAAAGGGCATCCCTCACTTCCCTTATACATTTATGCGTGGAGGACTCAGAGGTGCCACATAGGTCCTCAGTGGATCCTTGGGGAACCCCAACAGCTTTTCTCACCTGAGACACCACAGCCCTGGCTGTGAACCCCAATGGCTTCTCACCTGAGACACCGCAGCTCTGTGTTTGAACTCCAACAGCTTTTCACCTGAGACACTGCGAGTGAAATGGAGGTGGGAATGTGCATGCCATTTATATCTGGCCATGAATCAGACCGGTCTATCTGCTGGCATGGCACTTAATTCAGATTCTGGTGAGTTGTGCTTTCAATGAGTATATATGAGATGGTAGCACATGCAAATGGGGTTCCCGACATGGATCAATGGGAAAGCCAACCGGCCATTCAGCCGCTATGAAGGTCCTAAGGGGAAAATCCAAAACTCTTTTCCCGTTGGTGGGGAACTGACTTTTGGCCTCATGCCCAGTTTTGTGCTTCCACCCACCATGATTTCCACCACTGGCGAGATGGAAAATTCCACCGAGTTTTTTCCTAAACACTTGCTATTCATAAGGGGAATGGGTCAGCTGCATTCAAATATCTCTTCCTCCCTGGCAAAGGTCCTAAATAATTCACTACTGGCACAAAAGTCAACACACATATAAAACCAGGCTCCTAACTATTGCAATTCTTCAAAGGATTTAAATATCTTCCTACAAAAACATCTCAGTCTCCAAAGTACGATTTGTGCTGCGGGTGCCACAGTCCCATGCCAGGGGTACCTTTAAATGGGTGGCCATGACTGACTTCTGGTTCACAACCTGCCCCTTTCTGCTCTTGGATACCCCACCTTGCAAATTGCCAATTTGGGCACGCTGCCCAGCATTCTCACTCCTGTTGGCTGGCCTCCCACCAAGCGCCTACTAATTGAATCACAGATTTGTTATGGTGCAGAAGGAGGCCATTTGTCCCATCGTGTCTGCACGGGCTCTCTGAGCATTTTAACTTTGTGCCCGTCTCCTGCCTTTTCACTATTGTTTCCATTTAGATGATCATCCAATGCCCTCTTGAATGCCTCAGTTGAACCTGCCTCTGCCACATTTCAAGATGCCAGTGGCTCACCGGGTGCCTTCGTGAACAGGAAGCGATTCCAATCCACAGGAGGCAGATTCTGCAAGTCTGCGCAAGGTACCCAGGCAGCTCCCATAATGCTTACATCACAGAGTTACAGAATTGTTACGGTGTGAAAGGAGGCCATTTGGCTCATCATGTCTGCACCGGCTCTCTGAGCATTTTAAATTAGTGCCAATCTCCTGCCTTTTTCCCGTAACCTTGCACATTGTTTCTATTCAGATAATCATCCAATGCCCTCTTGAAAGCCTCAACTGAACCTGCCTCTACCACACTTCCAGGCAGTTCATTCCAAACCCTAATTTCACGCTGTGTGAGAAAGTTTTTTCTCACCTTGCATTTTCTTCTTTTGCAAAACAGTTTAAAACTGCGTCCTCGTGTTCTCAATCCGTTTACGAGTGGAAACAATTTCTCCCCATCTACTCTGCCCAGACCCCTCATGATTCTGAAAACTTCTATCACATGTCCTCTCAGCTTTCTCTTCTCCAAGGAAACAGCCCCAACTTCTCCACTCTTTCCTCATAACTGAAGTGTCTCATCCCTGGAACCATTCTCATAAACCTTGCATGCACCCTCTCCAATGCATTCATATCCTTCCTATAGCGTGGCACCCAGAACTGTACACAATACTCCAGCTGAGGTCTAATTAGTGTCTTATTCAGCATAACCTCCCTGCTCTTGTACTCTATGCCCTTATTACTGAAGCCTAGGATACTGTATGCTTTAGAAACAGGTCTCTTTAGCTGTCTTGCCACCTTTAATGACTTATGTACATATACACTCAGGTCTCTATGCCCCTGCACACCCTTTAGAATAGCATTATTCATTGTATATTTTTCTCCATGTTCTTTGTACCAAAATGTATTAGCTCACGCTTCTCTGCATTGAACTTCATCTGCTAACTATCTGCCCACTCCACCAATGTATCAATGTTCTTTTGAAGTTCTACACTGTCCTCCTCACAGTTTACAATTCTCCCAAGTTTTGTGTCATCTGCAAACTTTGAAATTGTCCCATGCACACGAAGATCTAGATCATTTATATATATCAGGAAAAGCGAATGTCCCAAAACTGACCCCTGGGGAATTGCATTACAAACCTTCTTCCAGCCCAAAAAACACACATTAACCATTACTCTTTGATTCCTATCCCTCAGCCAATTTTGTATCCACTTTGATACTGTCCCTTTTATTCCATGACCTATAACTTTCCTCACAAGTCTGTTGTGTGGCACTATATCAAACGCCTTTTGGAAGTCCATATACACTGCATCAATGGCCTCGCCCTCATCAACCATCTCCGTTAACTGTTCAAAAAACTCTAGCAAGTTAGTTAAACATGATTTTCCTTTAACAAATTGATGCTGACTCTTCCAAATCCATCCACATTTTTCCATGTGACTATTAATTCTATCCCGAATAATTGTTTCTAAAAGTTTTCCTGCCACTGAAGTTAAATTGACTGGTTTGTAATTGCAAGGCAGATCTTTACAACCTTTTTTGAACAAGGGTGTAATGTTTGCAATTCTCCAGTCCTCCGGCACCTCCCCCAGATTCAGGGTACATTGAAAGATTATTGCCAGTGCCTCTGCAATTTCCAATTCCACTTCCTTCAATATTCTTGGATTCATCTCATCTGGTCCCGGTGCCTTATCAATTTGAAAAACCAACCAACAGCTTATCCAATACCTCTTCCTTATCAATTTTAAACCCTTCTAGTGACTGAGTTTCCTCCTCTGGCCTGGGCAACATCTGCCTCGTAGCTAAAAACAGATGCAAAATATTCATTTAACATCTCAGCCATGCCTCTTGCCTCTATGTGTAAATCCCCTTTTTAATTGGTGCTACCTCACATTTAACCACCCTTTTACTATTAATGTGCTTATAGGATACTTTGGGATTTCCTTTTGTTTTAGTTGCCAGTCTTTTCTCATAATACCTCTTTGTTTCCCCTAATTGCTTCTTCACATCCCTTCTGAAACTCCTGTATTCAGCTTGGCTCTCAATTGTATTTGCTACCTGACACCTGTCGTAAGCACACTTTTTTCCTCTTTAATTAACTTCTATCTCATTTGTAATCGAGGGAGCCCTGAATTTTTTTGTCCTACCCTTCCCTTTTGAGGGGACATACCTTGACTGCGCCCATAACCATCTCCTCTTTGAAGATAGCCCATTGTTCAGCTACTGTTTTTCCGGTCAGCCTTTGGTTCCAGTCTATCCAGCTCAGCTCCTTTCTTGCCCCACTGAAGTCCGCTCTCTGCCAGTTGATTATTCTTACTCCGGAGTGACCAATGTCATTTTCCACCATCGTCCTAAACCTTATGATACAAAGGTCACTGCCAATGAAAGGCTCATTATCGGGCATCTTTCAAAGGCAGGGGCAGGTGTTGGCGATCCTTTCACTTCTGGGTAGGCCAACCATTCACAGCTGAGCAACATCAAATTCACCACATAGAATCATAGTTCAACAAAAACCTGAGTCTATAAATCAGCTGACATGGTAAGGGAGACAGATTTAGCAATGTTAACCTAAGGAGCCCAATGCACAGAAGTCAATCTCCAATGACCAATACCGCAGAACTAATAAACATAAAAGCAATGAACTTGATTTCCTTCCTTACGGGAATATCAATTAGCTTTAATTGGGAATGGATACCCAAATAAAATTAAAAAGGGAGAGGGATGCTAGGAGATCAAGGATCTTTGAGTATTATGCAGTAGTGCTTTTAGATAGGTAAACTACAAAATTAAGTGCAGCTTCATATGACATTTAGAGATTAAATAAGCCACTAATGACATCTATAAACTATCTGCACCAGTTTATGTTTGAAAAAAAGTAGCAACTCATGATTTTTATACTAAATCTCTTGATTTTTCAATTTGTCTCCTGACATATGAAACAGTGGAGTTGGCATTACTGTACATCCCTCCTCCATTTTCTTGATTTAGCTGAATAATTTTTTTTACTCGATGTTAGGATGTGGGTGTTGCTGGCTAGACCAGCATTTATTGCCCATCCCTAACTGACCTTAAGAAGGTGGTGGCGAGCTGCCTTCTTGAACCGTTGTAGTCTATGTGGTGCAGGAACACCCACAGTGCTATTAGGAAGAGAGTTCCAGGATTTTGACCCTGTGACAGTGAAGGAACAACAATATAGTTCCGAGTCAGAATTGGAGAGGAACTTGCAGATGGTGGTGTTCCATGTGCCTGCTGCCCTTGTCTTTCTAAGTGGTAGAGATTGCAGGTTTGGAAGGTGCTGTCAAAAGAGCCTTGGTGAGTTACTGCAATGCATCTTATAGATGGTACACACTGCTGCCACAGTGCATCAGTGGTGGAGGGAGTGAATATTTGAGGTAGTGGATTAGGTACCAATCAAATGGACTGCTTTGTCCTGGACAGTGTCGACTTTCTTAAGTGTCATTGGAGCGGCACTCAGCCAGGCAAGTGGAGAGTATTCAATCACACTCCTGATGTGTGCCTTGTAGATGGTGGACAGGCTTTGGGGAGGTCAGGAAGTGAGTTACTCCCCTCAGAATTTTGAGACTCTAACTTGCTCTTGTAGCCACAGTATTTATATGGCTAGTCCAGTTCAGTTTCTGGTCAATGGTAACCCCCAGGAAGTTGATAATTGGGGATTCAGTGATGGTAATGCCATTGAATTCCAAGGGAAGTTAAATTCTCTCTTGTTGGAGATGGTCATTGCCTGGCACTTGTGTGACACAAATGTTTCTTGCCACTTGTCAGCCCAAGCCTGAATATTGTCCAGGTCTTGCTGCATATGAACACGGACTGCAGTTGCATATGAATGTGTACATTGCTACATATTGTTTTAGAACCAAGTGCTTATCCAACATTATCCAACATAGTTGTGAAGTTCACATTTGTGGTTTTATCTCACCAACATATTTGAAAATTTCCTTGAACTCTGCTGCTGTAGCTTCGTCAGAAGGGGAGCGTAGGTTTGTTTACGCGCATAGGCAGGGATTCCCATTCATTTCCATCAGTCATGGCAGCAGAACGGGAGAAGCTCTAAGGAAATCCCCAGCGCAAATACAGTAATTTTTAACTTTAGAAATATGCTTAACTGAAGGAAATATATCTCTTAAATGGCAAAGGTCTCACCGAAATATTTGTGGGAGTGTATTTTGATACAGTACAAAGTATTATCTCACAGATTTTTATGTGTTCTGTATTCCATCTTTCATTTCAAAGAACTGGTTATTCACAAAATAGTCGATAAGCAAATAGATGAATCACAGACAGAGATGTCTGTAAGTTAATTTTTAAAATATCGTCAACAAAACTGACCGCTTTTGGTGCATCTTTACCATGAAGCAATTTATGCAAAATGACAAATAAACAGCAAACTGGAGGGAAAGTGCAGGAAACATCTCCCATTTGTGAAAGTATAGAGCTATACCTTCATTTTGTCAGATGAACTGATTTATTGCTAAGTAACATCAATTGTTGCAAAGAAGCCTGCCAGGTCTAATGATCACTCACTCAATCACACTCACTGAGAACTCACCAAGTTCCTGTGAGAATGCGGTCATTACTTTACTTGAATTAGGCCTCACGGTTCAGAGCACAATTAATAATCTTAATGGCCCTGAAAGTCCTCTGTTTGGGGAATGTGTATGTTAGCAATTATGGGAAGGATCTTTAGGTCCCGTCAGGGTGGGAACAGAGACCAGTGGGTTGCTAAAAATAATGCTGCCAGCCAGTGAGCCAGTTTCCTGTCGCTGTTTCGACTGTCGTTGTGTTTTATCTGGACAGGCAAGGTCAGCCCCAGAAACACACCGAATTTTGCAATGAGGCCAATTGAAGAAGTTAAGGAGCTCATTGAGAGCTCAAAAAGGGCCAGTTTTGGATGTTTGGTAGGCCATTGGGCTTCTGAAGATGTGGTTCCAGTGCCTGCACTGGTTTGTTGAACCACTGACTGATCAATGCTACAGAGTGCAGTATGTTTTCTGTGATGTCAGTGCACAGCTCCTACGTCCATTCTGAACGCTGCTGCATATGGTTCTCCATGAGGTTGGCCAGTCTCTCAACAGAGGGGTTCATGCTTTCAGAGCACTGAGCCATGGTGGTGCACAAGCTCATCTGTTCTCAGCCCATGGCACCGCACTGTCTCAGGGAACTATATGTGGGAAAACATCTATTGTTGCTGGTCTAAGTAGAGTTGCCTAATTTGTGACTCCTGAAGACCTGTATCTGTGCCCAGCTGAGCATGACTGTGTCGTTCTACTTTCCTTTGAGGTAAACTGCCCACATCTGCCTCTGCCTCGGACAACTCCTCCTCACTTGTGACGTGCTCATCACCCGGTGCCACACTATCGAATCATGTACGAGGGCCCGTCAATGTGACTGTGTCCGTGCTGCTGAAGGATGCGCTTGTCAGATGTGATGGTGCTTGTTCTGCAGTCTGTGCTTCCAATGCTTGCTCGATGCCACCACATGACTCTGTTTTATCTCCTCCATGTCAGGACTTGTAGGAGACACAAGAGATCATGAGAACTAGCCATGGAAAGCCGAAGACTCTGCAGTGCTGAGGCTCCCCAAAGATGAGGCTTTGGCATGCTGTCAGGTGGGGAGGATTGCTACCCACCCCTTCATCTACAGAATTTAATATCTTTCCAGTTCTCCTCCAGGAATGCCTGTTTGGCCTTCTCTGACGTGCCCCTGGGGGGTGCCGCCCTCACAGTTTCCACGGTTCCCTCCTCCATGGCAGTGACGTTGTGAAGATGGGGCAGTCGTCCTCCTGTCAGTGCCCAATGTTGTGCATTATCAGCTCTGTTCTCGTACAAGGACAAACAAGAGCGAGAAATAAAGCACTGCTGATTTCTTTAGCCTATGCCAATGGCTCAGTGATGTAGGAAACTGCACGCATCAGCATTGATTAGTCCTCAACAGCAGAAAGATGACCTCCCTCCTTTCCCTCACTGCCTTGAGGAGGACCTCAAGGTTGTCATCAGCAAAGTGAGGGCAGTCCTGTTCCAGTTCTAGCCCTCTGCCTTTCCTCTCTGATCATTGCTGCATCCAGCCCTTCAGTGAAATGCAGCCAATGTAATGGCAGCTGTGGTGAGTTTTAATGAGGCCTGTACTTGCTCAGTCTCACCTCCATTCCCGCCCCATGCCCACTAATTGGCCAAGCAGCCAATTAGCCTGGGAGAAAATTGGAGGGGTGTGACTGCTTCCCTCTGGGGCATCAGTGGGATGCAGCATCATTCCCAGCATCCATTTCCTGACTTCAGAAGGAAAACCAGGCTCCATGTCTTTGTAGGATTAGGAATTTCTAGTTGGAATTTCAGCTCTGAAGAAGGGTCATATGAACTGGAAACATTAACTCTTGTTTCCCTCTCCACAGATGCTGTCAGACCTGCTGAGTTTTTCCAGCATTTTCCATTTTTATTTCGGATTTCCGGCATCGCAGTATTTTGCTTTTATTTCCAGCTGGGCTGTTTTATGCATGGCTTATGCTGCAGATACACCCCAGCATAATTTCCATTCACTTTCACAGCTTGGAGAAGAAGTGCCCAATCTCCCAGTGACAGCTGCATGCAAATGATGGAGTGGGGATAGGATGACATCATTTCCCCTGTATTTCCACCTTCCTATCTGCCTAAGGTGCAGCACTATTTAAAAAGCACAGTTTACCAGGACCATCTCATTTAGACACCTCGTTAAAGGGACACTGCTCAAGTGAGATTGATTGACAGCTCTGGCCATATCCTGAGATTCACTGTGAAAAATCAGACTGAAGATATAAGATACTTGGAAAAAGTTTCACTGTTATACGTAGGAAGCTTTCCTCTAGATTCCACATTATCCCTGAAGAGCATTCAATTCCAATAGAGTTACTGAGCTAGAATGTGAGGGATTGCATTGAGAATGCAACTTTACTGTAAAAATGAACATCACTATCTATGCTGCAGAAAGAGGGGCAGCAGCAAAGAAACCAGACAAATCAGACAGCACCAAACGGGAGAGGTCATCCCAGTACTCCCCATCCAGCAAGACATGTAGGCCCAGACACATTAATCTAAACCATACCAATAAACTGGACTCTAAGGCTGCACTTAAGTTAATGAAACTCTGTGCGTTGCTGCAGCTAGATTTGCAACTAACGTCTACAGTCCAGAACCTCTGAATGTGGCATCCACAACTCTCAATTTTATACCATAGACTCATTCCAGGAAGTTACAAGGGACTTTTGTCACATCGGCCAATTTGCTGAGCACTCCTCCAGAAGGTAAATCATCAATGCCCTTTTTGCCAGGGAAGTTTAATTAATGGAATTTGGAAGTCTTTCCAAACAGATAACTGAGCGGACCATCAAATGTTTCAGAGTTGCAGGATTCTCCTGCAGGGCTCCGAGGTTTACTGATTTCACCCACATGGCATTTTGTCCCCCAAATGTAAACCCTTATATTTCAACAAACCACAAAAGCTTCCATTCCTTAAATGTGTGGATCATTTGTGATGATCGGCAAAGATTCTGCTGCATGAATTCACAGCATGTTGGGAGCTGTCATAACTCATCAGTACAGTGTCTCAGCTCTAAGTCAACAACAGGGGCTAGCAGCAAGATGGTTGCTGGGTGGCAATAATATACGTTACTCCCACAGCGCACATAAAAAAATAAAGATAACAGGCCATTAGAATGCTGAAAGGAAGATTCCAGTATCTGGAAAGGTCAGTGAAACCTTCTTGATATGTTCCCAACATTGCCTTATGAATTGTGCTAGTGTGTGTGTGTTTTGCAACTCTACAATCATGAAAGGACTGCTAGTGGATATCCCAGACAATGCCAGAGAGCCTTATGATGACACTGATAACGCTATAAATGAGGCCCATGAAGAATAGGGACACTGGCAACTGCTGCTAGACAACTGAGAGACAGAGTCACTTTTAGCCTCCTAGGAATTTGGCAGTTATCACTCCCAGCCTGTCATAATTACACTGTCACATGGGGACCCAGGAACTTCCAGGTCAATACATTTACTTATTGGAAATGCAGCCTAAAAATCTTTCATGTTGTTTTAGAGAGCTGATTCACCTGCATTACAGTCAAGTTGAGTTCCTTGGGACAATTTTGACTCTTGGGTGGTCATCCGGCTGAGTGCACCCATATCCCTGGCAAAGAGATGGCCTTGGCCTTATTTACATCAGGCTGGCAAGCTGTGGGCATCAGCGGGGTGTTCCAATGCAGCTTTCAGATTAAGACTGGTCAGTGTTGGGTCACCCATTACCAGCAAGGGAATATAGAGGGGTCACAACTGGATAGAGTCGTACTAGGGTAGCAGCGGCCATGTGATTTTTATTAGGCCTTGTGGATCACTCCTACTCCTCAGGGGCCACACAGAAATAACTTCAAGTATACATTGCTGTGCGCTATTGGCCCTATCACCTATAGATCTGATCAGCACTATTCTAACCAATTCCAACCTAAAATGGAAGTCAGGGTCCTTGGATTCCTATTTCTATATTGAAAAGAACCTACTACTTGGAAGAAACCAGCACTTTTGATGCCAAGTGTGAGGCCTCTTTCGGAATGTCAGCAGCCACCCTGTAAAAGCTACCAGTCCCATTTTGAGGCTGTTAATGTCAGGTGTAGCAAGTTAAAATTGAACCCATTATTTGTCATTATGTTTAACACATTTACGAAATACAACTATTGTATTAAATTTTTCACTTTTTTCAATGTTTGTCTGGCTCAATGACATTTTCATGTTGCGAAATATTCAATATCGTCATGCATCATCTGGAATATTGTTGGATAGTGTTTTCCTTGGGTTGGGATGGATATTACAGCAATTACAATGAACTAAGAAAGTTTAGGAGCTTCTATTTTAATGGGTTGGGATTAGTTAAAAGTGAGCATTTGTTAAATATAAATATGACAAATCAGCATTTTTATTTAAAATAAACAATTAATACAACAATTGGTTAGGCTGCACCTGGAGTACTGTGTGCAGTATTGGTCCCCTTACCTTAGGAAGGATATTATTGCCATAGAGAGAGTGCACTAAGGCTCTCCAGACTTGTACCTGGGATGCAGGTCTGTTCCATGAACAGAGATTGGGGAAATTGGCCCTTATTCTCTAGAATTTCGAAGAATAAGAGGTAATCTCATTGAAACCTACAAAATACGTAAGGGGATAGACAGGGTAGATGCAGGTAAGATGTTTCCCCTGGTTGGGGAGTCTAGAACCAGGGGATACAATTTCAAAATAAGGGGAAGCCACTTAGGACCAAGATGAGGAGAATTTCTTTTATTCAGACGTTGTGAATCTTTGGAATTCTCTATTCGAGAGGGCCATGGAAGGTCACTCATTGAGTATTACAGGAAGGACATAGTAGCTCTGGAGAGAGTGCAGAGGAGGTTTACAAGAATGCTGTCAGGGTTAGAAAGGTGTAGCCACAAGGAGAGATTGGATAGGTTGGGGTTATTTTCCTTTGAACAAAGAAGGCTGAGAGGTGACTTGATTGAGGTGTACAAAATTATGAGGAGAATAGATAGAATGGACAGGATAAAATGTTTCCCTTGGTGGAGAATTCTAGAACCGGGGACATAGATTCAAGATAAGTGGCAGAAGGTGTAGGGGGACATGAGGAAGAACTTGTTTACGCAGAGGGTAGTGGTTGTCTGGAATTCGTTGCCCAAGTTGGTGGTAGAGGCAGAAACTCTAAACTCTTTTAAAAAGTACCTGGATCTGCTACTTAAGTGCTGTAAGCTGCCGGGTTATTGGCCGGGTGCAGGAAGGTGGGATTAGAAAGGACACCTGGGTGTCCTCGGGCTGGCATGGACAAGATGGGCCAAATGGCCTCCTTCTGTGATGTAACTTTTCCATGGTTCCATGGTTCTATGTTTAAAGCATAGATTGACAGATTTCTAAATACCAATGAAATAAAAGGATGTGGGGATAAGTGTGGGAAAAAGGCTTTGAAATGGATGATCTGCCATGATCGTACTGATTGGCAAAGCAGGCTCGACAGGCTGAATGGCCTCCTCCTGCTCCTATGTTCTAATAGAAATTTTACAAATTCATGGTGCAACTTTTGTATGGCAGTAGAATGTTCTGTATTTAGAATGTGATGTTATTACATTTCAAAAGCAGAAGCAGTCACATGGAGTTTGCTATAGAATTAAGACAATTCATCTGTTCTCCAGAATTATGATGAACAGACTTATACATTCATGCTGTGTCCATGTTAGGGTTCTGCCATGAATCAAATACAGTGTGATAAATAGTCCTATGGCATTATTTAGATGTCCATTGCTCCCTTTGAAAAAAACACAAGTGAAGATATCTAATAGGCCCTGGAGACCATTTAGTTTTACTTACTGGCTCATTAACTCTTAAAGCACTAACTACAACATACATTATTTTTTGTTGTTGTACCAACTGGTTCATGCTTGCAAAAAATCTTCATTTATCCCATTCCCAGCCATGAGTTGTTCATCTTTCACTGTTAGCCAAAGTGCTCCTGAAAGCTGGTATGTATCTGAGCTAGATTAAGGAAGAGAAGTGCAATGGCATTCTAAGTAAAACTAATTAATTGTCTGAATGTCTTGTTTGTGAGCTCTTCTCAGGTTTTAAAATCACTTATGCACTGGTGTACCAGGAAGGAACCACCATAATTTATTTTTTCTTAATAGATTACTGATGTTTCCATGATGAATGCCGCTAGCATATATGCCATGAAGCAGATCAAATGTAAAACTACCCAAGAAATTAAGATGCAAAATTGAGATTACTTAAAAGTGAGAATTGTAGAAACCAGATGAGACCTCAAATGAGATGTTCATTTACTTATGCATTCTTTGAGGAAGTTACTCATTGTTGTCACACACTTTTCTAACACTAATTGTTGTGACACAAATAAATTGCGTCTGTGTGTTAATTTAAAGCAATTATGCTTCTGCTGCTATTTCCTTCCTAAAAATATTATTATTGACCTTGAAATAAAAAATGGAACTTCATGTATCATAATAGAAATTGTGTACTCTAAAACATTTTGTTTGGATATTGTTGTCATTACTTGCCCTGGGGGCTCATTATAATCTCTCACTTTTGCTAGTCTGATAATGGATATCAACAAGCTAATAATAACTCAAATAATTTTGAAAATTATACTAATTTGATACATGTATGAACCTTTTGAAAGAAATACCATTTTCACTTGTCGACACATCATGGGATCCTTTTAGAATATCAATCCACAGGGAATTGAAGGGAACAAAATCCAGAGCAGCTGTATACAAAATCATTTTGTTCCTTGAGTGTTAATGAACAAAATGATATCCACTGCAAAGTCTTTCATTAAAACATGTGCTTGAAAGGGCTGTGGGTGTACAGCAATATTTCTGCCACAATTCTTTAAGGTTAATTATATTTACACTTGCGTCTCACCACCCCCATCTTTAGTGATGGTTAATTGGCAGAGGAGCTGATGTGACTGGACTGATTATATTCCACTGGCTCTTCTGGCTATTGACAATCATAAAGAACAATTTCAGCATTTTATGTTTCCTATGGTCCCCAGGAAATGAAGCAATACCCTAAGAGGCAAAACAAAACTAGTTTTGGTGTCTGCGAGCATGCACAATGTAAAAGGCTACAGTAGAATTCATTTTGTGAAAACATCTGTTATCTCACAAAGCGCATTCTTAATACTGTAGGAAGTGCCTCTTGAAGAGATATGTCTTCTCCAGACCTTTTGTTTGTCCCCAGGTATCAGTAAACAGATTCTAAATGAGCTCCCTTATCCATACAAATCAATAAATCAACCTAAGTAAATCTGTTGAGAATCGTTGAAGTGCTATCTAAATTCAGTTATTTTTTTATTTTTCTTCCCTACATTGCAACAGTGACTACACTTGAAAAGTAATTCATTGGCTATAAAGCGCTTTGTGGCATCCTGAGGTCATGAAAGGCCCCATAGCAAGTTCTTTTCTTTTACACTGCAACTAGTGACAGAATAGAAAGGAACATTAAAATCATGTTTCAACTCGGGCATTTTTGCCTTATATTTGCATCCATATTGAAAAAAATAAGAAGGAGAGGTCATTCTCAATAGCAACTATACTAAGGACAGTTACCTTTCAATTTTAAATATAGTGGTTTTGGACCAGATGAAGGCATGGGCAAAATTTAACTGGGCTTATAGGATTTGCCACAGCCTACAAGATAGCTAAGAAACCTTAAATCAGCAGGTGATGAATTATACACTTGAATTTCCACATTCAAGGCACAAAGTTTAAAAACATAATGCTTGCAAAGTCATCTCAGAGACTTTTCCTTCAGGTGGAATCTTTAACTCACAGTGTCTTTGGTTATGCTTGTGTGGACCACTGGATTTTTTTTATAAATTGATAACTTCAGGCGACAACTCCATACATTCTCCACATACATAATACATTAAGACTTCAACTGGAGCTGCATTATCATCTTTCTTCTTTTATCTTGCTGCAACTTGTCATAACTTGTGGTCGAAGAATTTCTCAGTCATTTTCTCTGATCTTGATTCCTTTGCTTGTGCACCAAAAGATGATGATTCAATACCACGGATTCTGCAACCTCTGAGGGATTACATCTCAGTGGTTCTTAAAGCTTTCCGAATTAACTTGACATTCATATAATGACTCTGATACATCTTCTTTAACTTGTAATCATGAAACTATTGACTGAAAAGGTTCAACACACTTTTTCTTTCTCAACAGCCTCTTTTAAGGCCGATTGTTAAAGCCCATCATATAATGGTCCTTGAACGTTTAGAGTCTTAAATATTTTTCTGGTAAGTTGCTGCAAATGTGTGAGCTAATAACAGCATGGTGAGGGAAACAGGGCTTCTGAGGCCTCAGTTAACAAGGCAAGCAACTGTATACCTCCTTAACCAATCAGACTGAAGAATTGTGATGTAAGCAGTGCAAGGACTGAGAAGGAAGGTGAATTCAAGTAGGTGAACTCAATATTAAAACAGGTACAAAAAGGGAAAGAAAGGTTAGATTAAGTGAGAGAGGAGAAAGGAGACAGAAAGGAAAGGAAAGAAGAAAATGTTTTGAATTTTGCATTTTTAAAATTTCCAGCAAACATTAATATCTGAAGGAATGAGACTTCACACTTGCAATAGTTACTTTTCAGTATCAGAGAGTTTGGCTTTCAGTAATTAATGCTTATCACATTGTTGAAAAGATACTTAGACTGAAATGGACAAGGCTCAACTTTCTGTGGTGAGTTTAATTCATATCTACCACGCAAATTGTGCAATTTCATGTCATTCAATGCAATTCAATGATGAGATGCTGGTTTCATGCAGCTAACTTTGGAATCCTCCAACTCAGACATTAAACGATGGATATTTATATTTAACCATACAACTGCCCCTTATCTCAAGTTGCAGTGCCACTTGCATGTAAATATCACTGAGCATCATTAGCCTTAACAACATTTTGTGAGCAAAATTTGATCCAGTGTTAAAATCCATGAAACCAAATGGCTTTATTGGCCTCCAAATCCTGGACATGAATAATATTAATGTGACAACCATGAATGAGTATTAATGTCAGCCCTTAGCCCTTTCTCCAACAGGCTTCTCAGCTTTTCTTGCACATCTGTCAATACTTCTTTAAAAACTACTAGTGTTTGCTTCTGGTATAATTGTACCTCAGAGGACAGACTCAATTTCAACATGAATGTGTTTGTGGTTCAATGAATTTCCTGGTGCTAGTCAGGGGGAGAACATTCACCATATTTTAGTTTGATGGGATAGGACATTTTAACTCTGACAGATTCTGTGGGTAGAATTTTACCCATTGGGTCAAGACCTCTAGGTAGGGGTCAAATGAGGGTCACAACCCCATGGTGGGCTGAATTTTATGTCCTACAGGCGGGCGTGCGCCCAACCCAATTGAGCTTAAAATTGTGCAAGAAGATTGCGGACGAGCGTCCCGACATCATTGCACACTCGCGATATTTCACTTGGCAGGTGCACACGAAAGTCGGAAGCGTGCCCGCTGACAATTGAGGGGGCAAATAAGCCCGTTAACTGCATAATTGTCTCTGATTTTTGTGGCCCATCCAACCTTACAGTTGGCGGATGGGCGAATCGGCCAGGCAGCCTTTACGTTTTTCATCAAACCTCATCCAAAGGCGGGATGAAATTTCCATTATGAAATAAAATAAAAATAAGTATCTGTGGGCAGCATTTTTATCAGCTATATTTTCAGGTGATTGATTGTGATGCATGGACATATTTTTTTGCAGCTTTTTAAATTTTCATTTTAGCTTTTTCAGGTCTGCAGCTCCCTGAGGCAGCTGTCTGCCTTTGGGGAGCTCTTCCGCAGCGCTTACTCTCACCAGCGGAAATGTCATCGCCCGCCCTCTTCCTGCCCCCTATCCCCAGTGGCGCCGAGCTTTTCAGCGAACATTTCACGCTGGCTGGTCGTTAATTGGCTAGCCAGCATGAAATCGCGGTTGGGGGCCAATCGCTGGGGGGGGTGGGGGGGGGGGCGCGCTCATTTCCCAACCATTCCCGGGCCCACCAATCACCCGCACCCGCCAAAGGTAAAATTAACACCAGTGTGTGGAAAACAGGCATTCAGAAGTGATTTTCTGAACTGGGCAATCAGCCACCAGAGGGCGGGCTCGCTGTCCATTTAAAGGTGGCAAGTGGACTCTTGAGGCTGGAGAGCCTATAGAAGGCATTGAAGTAGCAGCAGATAAGAGAGAGAGAGAGAGCACCTCCATTTTGAGGTGCCCTCTCTCAAACATTTTAAACTCTGAAATTTAAAAACACCCTCAGCTACTTAGCCATCATTGTGGAAGGGAGCCCTCCACATGGTGACCTGCAGTTACAGCTGAGGCCAGACAAGTAGGGAGAGCTTCAGGGGCTGCCTGGAGCACTTGCCCCCTGCCAGTCCTCACCTCCAGATAGCTGACCTAGTCCACTACACCTTAGAGAGCCTGCACGTTGACTGGAAATTTCCAGTTGGTCTCTGATAATAGGCTTTAATTTGCCTTTAATAAGTATTAATTGGTTATCCACTGCTTGTGGACAGGTAGCCCTCTCCAATCCCTCCCTCCGGGAAACTAACTCAGGATGGGATGGAACTGACAAATCAACACATGGTGGAAATTGAATTTTCATGCTCGTCCACTTCTGCACTTGCTCCCCTCAAGGCCTAAAAATCCTGCCTGTATATTTTCCTTAATAGGGTGCACACAAGTTAAAATAATCAATATCTAACAACCATCTTTGCTTTCCCACTTTAAAAGTTGCTCCAATGAATGTTTTCATATATATTTAACTGAGAATTCAACTGATTGAATTAAGGCAGACTAAGACTATTGAGTCAAAGTGTGTTTGGTAAAGTATCACGTATTATGCTTGTTAGCAAAACTGAAGCCCATGGGATAATAATGCGCAGTAGCAGCATGGGTACAAAATTGGCCAAGGGGTATAATTGTGGTGAATGGTTGTTCTTCAGACTGGAGGGAGGTACATAGTGGAGTTCCCCAAGGTTCAGTACTACGACCACTTATAATTTTCGATATACATGAATGACTTGGACTTAGGGGTACAGGAATAAGCTTGAAACTTGCAGATGAACGGAAGTGTAGTAAACACTGAGGAAGATAGTAATAGGCCTCAAGAGGACATTGACATAGGCTGGTGGAATGGGTGGACACCTGGTAGTTGAAATTCAAAGCAGAGCAGTGTGAGATGATACATTTTGGTAGAAAGAACGAGAGGAGATAGTACAAGCTAAATATTACCATTTTGAAAGGAGGTGCAAGAGGAGAGAGATCAATGGATGCTTCTGCAAAAAGACTTTGAAGATGGTAGGCAGGTTAAGCATATTGGATTTCAAGCTTTATAAGTAGAGGCATCAAGTACAAAAGTCAGGAAGTTATGTTGAAACTATATAAAACACTAGTCCAGCCCCACCTGAAGTATTGGGCAAGATTTTATTCATTTAAGACCCATCCGCTTATGTGGCCCATTGTTCCCAATTCTGGGTGTGACACTTCAAGAAGGATATGAAGGCTTTGAAGGGGGTGCAAAAGATCAGGGATTACAGTTACAGGAAAGATTGGAGAAGCTGAGGCTGTTCTCCCTAGAGTAGGGAAAGCTAAGAGGAGATTTGGTGGAGCTTTTTAAAATCATGGCTGTGATTTTGTGAGCTTAGCCAAGGCATGGCTGCTGAAGACAGCAGCAGGCAGCAATGATGCTCCCAACCCAATCCTCGATTGCATTGCCACCTCATGCCGGCCAGTCAATTACATGCCAACAGGCCCGTGTGGGGAGGTGGGGGGGCAACCATTCCAGGATGGTGCCAGGCATTGTGGCTAAGGTGATGTCGATGGATGTGGTGGTGCCAGCACCGGAACACAGCGCCTGAATTTCATCTTCAGCAGACCTATGGTCTGCTCAATGGAAGTCCAGCTCCCTACATGACTGATTTTTATTTCTCCTCTGCTTCCGTCTTAGGTTACTCACTGGAGTCAGCAGCCATGTCTTTAATAGACAATCCTTGTCATCAAGAATCCAACTGTGAATGCGCACTGGGGAATTGAATAGCTTGGGGAAGCTGCGAGTGCCTGTGTATGCATTGGCCGTGGCTGCTCCCTGGGTACAGTGCAACACTTGCAGGATCCATTGACAATGTTTGTAGACCAGTTTGACGTGGGTGGAATGAAATCCCTTCCAGTTGATGAAGGCTGTTGGCTGGTCTATGGGAGACTTGATGGCCACCTGTGTACAGTGTATCATACCTTACACCTGGGGGAACCTAGTGATGGCCCCAAACCCTTTTGGTGTGTCAGAGGGAGTGTCTGGATCAGTGTGATAATGGATGTATTGGCTGGCCCTCCTGTAGCGGGCATCAGTCATCACTTTAATGTAATAATGTGCTGCTGATTAGGAGATGCCACACTTATCTCCAGTGGGCCCCTGGAATAAACGAGAGGTGTAGAAATTAAGGAGCATGGTGATCTTCATCAAGAGGCCACCAACCCAATGGGGCTACGCTCACCTGCCTCATGGCACAAAGATCGTTGATGGCCCCTCGGAAGAGCTGCCATCTTTGGTGACACTGCTGTTCTGACATCTGGAGGTTACTCATCTTCTATCTGTATATACTTGCTACATGGTACCTTCTTCACTGTTCTGGAGCCCACTTACAGTATCCCTCTGCAGCTTTCTCCAGCTTCCCCATCCTGAGGCTGCCCCTGTAGGTGACCATGAGGTTGCTGCTGTCCAGATCCCTGTGGTTGCAGCTCCCTCCCTCTCAGGTTCTCCTCTTCGCTGGAGAACCCACCCCCTGAGTGGAAAATGCCCATGGCAGGTGGACACTGCTGGTCTCAAGGATCACACTCCCACACATTTTCTCCAGCCACTCCATCCCAGGCCCTCTTTGTCCCGTTTCAATCCACAAGCAGCCAGTTGGCACTACGGTGGCATGACCCCAAAGACCTGGTACCTAAACTTACCCTTCTCACAACAACATAGTATGTCCACGCTGTTCTGGCTTTCCTGTGACTGCACACTGCTTCACCTGACAGCTGCTGAATTCAGCACTGACTTGACCTGCTATCCATATGCTGGCCTGATATACCTGCCAGGGCACTGACGCCCTGTGGTCCCCATGCAATTTTTGGGCCTGTAAAATGCCAGTTAAGATTTGTAATAATCTTGAAAAGGGAACTGGAAGAAAACAATTGCAGGAATATGGGAAAGAGTGAAGGAGTTGGACTAACTCTAGTGATCTTTGAGAGAGCTGGCTGAGACTTCATGGACTCCTTCTGAGCTAAATTTTTTATAATTCTATGTGGGCACAGTTAATTTTCCACCATTCATTCCTGTCTTGCCACAGAAAGATATGATGGGGTAGATTTTCTATACAATAAAGAGGAAGACTGTCTGGGGAGGACTACACATCTTTAATGTTCCTCTCTCCACTACATTCTGCACTCTGTACTACTTATGCCTGGGGTACAACCAAAAATCTACCGTGTTAAGTTTCCTCTTTGAAGGAAACAGTATTGGAGTGGGTTTGAGCTGTGTTTTGATTTTTCTCTCAATGCAATTCTTTTTCTATCAGTGAGGTATATTTGAAATCTTTAAGCTTCAAACTCAAGCAGACCTGTCATATCCTCATTAATCAAACCCTCTCCACTATCTCTGTTTTATTCATTTACACCTGGAGTGGTTTCAAAGAGGGCCTTTACAATAAATTATCTGGATTTTTAAATGAGCTGCTCAAGCTCTTGGACTGACAGAAACATATGAAAATAAATCATGGTAAGACTATTTGGCCCAATAGGCCCATTCCAAGCAGATACGGTGCAAATACATACATTCTCCTGAAAGCGGCAATAAGCAGAGAAAAAAAAACAAGTTGTGAACCCACTTCAAGAAAAACTCTACTAAATATTCTGACTTTCTACAGCAATCAAGTAAGGCTCCATGGGGACTCAATGGGCAGAATTTTATGCTCCCCTGCCGTTGGGTTTGTAGGTGGAGGGCTGAGCGTAAAATTCCTCGGATGGATTTCCCGCCCATCCTGGCCTTTCTGGAATTTCACACTGGAGCAGGTGAGGCCTAGGCTGGCCAGCTCTTGCCCCATTTGAGACCCTTCAGTGGTTCTCCCCCCCTGCCCCCCACAAGGTCAAGTTGCCACAGGTCTTCCCTTCCTGCAACTCCATCGGCACCCAATCCCACTCTGTCCACCGTCCCAGGCCTCACCTACCCTCCCCACCCTAAGACCCCAAAACTTAACCTGGCCCTGGATTCCCAGGACTTAGGTAGACTCCACTGCATCCTCTGGCGCTGTAGGGATGAGGGCGCTGCTCTCTATCAGATTGGGCAGCAGCTCTCTAAGGCGGAACTTCCTCTGGAATGAGGGGCGGACGTCCCAACTACAGCCAATTAATGCTTGTTGGAGCCTTAAAGGGTAGTGGGGCAGGCAGCAAAACTCCGCCATCCTAAAAATTCTGGCTAATAGCTTGTAACTTCAAATAATTCAAGTTAATTAGCAACTACAACTGGAAATGTTTTCTTCAGAAACTTGTCGGGTTTCTTCTTAAACAACTGTCAGAGCTGCATACAGGAGTAATGTCAAAGCAATGCACAAGCATTCAAAATATACTTCTGCTTTTTAAACATGGGTTTTCTCTGTATCCTTTACAATCCTTCATCCTTTAAGGACAACCACTAAACGTGCCAAAAATTAAGAGACCCACTTTCATCCCCTACGGATGTAACGATGAATTGGTTACAATACTCCAAGGGTTTGGTGATGATCCTTCAATTGAATTTCCATCCCATCTGCTTGGAAGAATCTGGATTTCAGCATTTCCCTTCACAACTGGGAAACTAGAAATTTAGGGACCTGTGGGCACTAATCCATAACTTAGCAGCACACATGCTGCATCCTGTTACATCACCCTACCCCTCTCCTTGTGTGGAATTTTCCATTCTGGGGACTAAGCGGGCGGATGGGAAACTCAGCTGGGTGGTGGAGTGGATTATTACACCAGATTGACCACTTTTCAGCTCATTACTTATGTATCAGCAAGGAGCTCATCGAATCCCATGGGGGGGTTGGGGTGCAGGCAGCAATTTGTCCACTCTGCCGTTACCTCATGGGGTCGAAGGTCAGGCGCCATATTTAAATGGCACCCACTCTTTGCAGCCCAGGACGTTTTGTGGCAAGTGAAGCAATGGTCCCTGGAAGGATCAAGTCCCCTGACCCCAAGTTTAGTGAGAGCTCCCTGAAGAATCTCCTCCAGGCAGTCCAGAACTAACAGGAGGTCCTCTACTCCCATGATGGAAGCCGCCAGTGCACCAAACTTACCATGCCTGCCTGGGAAGAAGTCAGTGTGTGGATATCACAGAAGAGGACTGCACTGCAGTGCAGGAAGAAGATGAAAAGTCAACCTTCTCCTCACTCCAAACTCACACTCTCATAAGGCCATCAGGCATTCGAAAGGTTACAGTCCACAGGGATGTCACACACTACCCAGTAAAAGCCCATGGAATTCAGGGTAATGTGGCAAACTGGATAAAAGGTTGGCTTTGTAACAGGAAACAAAGGGTAATGGTCGATGCATGCCCTTGCGAATGGAAAGTTGTCTCAAGTGGTGGTCCACAGGGCTCGGTGTTGGAACCCTTGCTGTTTGTGTTATATATTAACGATTTGGATGTGAACGTGGAGGGCGTGATTGGGAAATTTGCAGATGATACAAAGATTGGCTGAATAGTGGATAGTGTAGAGGATAGCCATAATCTCCAAAACGATATAGATGGGTTGGTGGAGTGGGCGGTAAAGTGGCAGATGGATTTTAACATAGAGAAGTGTGAGGTCATACATTTATGGAGGTCAAATAGTTACAGGGAATACAAAATAAATGGGAATATACTAAGAGGGGTAGATGAAGTGAGAGATCTTGGCACACAAATACACAGGTCCCTGAAGGTAGCAGTTCAAGTACACAAGGCTGTAAAGAAGGCATATGGAATGGTCTCCTTCATAGGCTTCATAAAAGTAAGGATATAATGTTGGAATTGTATAAAACACTGGTGAAGCCACAACTGGAGCATTGTGTGCAGTTCCGATCACCACATTACAGGAAGGATGTAATAGCTCTGGAGAGAGTGCAGAGGAGGTTTACAAGAATGTTGCCAGGGTTAGAAAAGTGTAGCTATGAGGAGAGATTGGATAGGTTGGGGTTATTTTCCTTAGAACAAAGAAGGCTGAGAGGTGACTTGATTGAAGTGTACAAAATTATAAGGGGAATAGATAGCGTGGACAAGATAAAATTGTTTCCTTTGATGGAGAATTCTAGAACCAGGGGACATAGATTCAAGATATGTGGCAGAAGGTGCAGGGGGGACATGAGGAAGAACTTGTTTATGCAGAGGCAAGTGGGTGTCTGGAATTCGCTGCCCAAGTTGGTGGTAGAGGCAGAAACTCTAAACTCTTTTAAGAAGTACCTGGATCTGCACCTTAAGTGCTGTAAGCTGCAGGGCTATGGGCTGGGTGCAGGAAGGTGGGATCAGAAAGGGCCCCTGGGTGTCCTCGGGCTGGCATGGACAAGATGGGCCGAATGGCCTCCTTCTGTGCTGTAACTTTTCTATGATTCTATGGTTCCCCCAGCAGAAGACATTAGCAATGATTGTCTTACATACATTATAGCATCATCTCCTGTAACATCATGCACAGGTCATGTCTTCAGCCCTTACTGGGACAGCACACACAGCAGGCATGCATGCTTACGATCTGCTCTTTCAGCTGTCCTGGTGCTCATAGTCTATTCATCTGTCTTAATGGAGGGCAAAGCCACCCACATCAAGAGGGAGAGATCCCACACTGGAGGGGGGAATGTTGGAGTTAAGGACATTCACTCCGTATGAGGAGCAGGCGGCAGAGCTGGCCGGAGAGGACAGAGATAGTTCCTGTGCAATAGGCGAGATCAGCATCCCCAATCGAGCCAGTGAGGGTCCAGACAATGACTGTGAGTGACCTACATGTAGGTGACTGTCTATCCAATCACTAGCTATCTCTCCTCTGTTACAGCCACCAGCAGGAAAAGGCAGGGGGACACCTCCAGCCAGCCCATCAGCCCCAGCCCCCAGAGCACCTCGGATGATAATCCTGATGAAGCGTCCGAGGAAGACCCTACAGTGCTTTCACCTGTACCCTCCACCAGCTCAAAGACACACGCCTCAGTGGGACCTAGTTCTAGAGCAGGCTCAGGGTCAATATCTGGTAAGCAGAGCATTGTAACAGCTCCACGGAAGGCTGAGGCAGTGACAGCCAAGATCTCCAACACGCGAATGACTGGTGGAGGCCGAGTCCTTTGATAAGCCTCTAGAATCATCCCTCACAGAAACTTTGGAGCTACAGAGGAACTGTCGGAGCCCATCAGCAGATTAGAATGAAGGATGTTGTGGCTCCGACATGCAAGCGCATCGAGGTCACCACTGGAAGGGTGGTGGCCGCCTTGGATACTCAGGTTCAGCAGTTTCTGCTGGATATGCACTCAGACCTGCATACCATTGCTCTAGCCATGAGTGGGATCCATCAGTGGCTAGATGAGACAAGGCACCTTCCTCTAGGTGTCCCCTCTCCTCAAGGAGTCAGGAGGGATCCTCAGGCACCCACAGGGAGGTGTGTCAGCCGTACACCCGAGGCAATTCACTCCAAGGTTGTCCAGACACTCCCAGTCCCCTCTGCCCGTGACCCCATCCATTCCAGCACTTCAGACCAAGGAGGGTACACCTGCCCCAGAGCAGGAGACCCTTATCAGGCCAGGTGCCTCCTGGCCATCGAGGCCATCACGGCCAACAAGGCATAGCAATCAGCAGGCTACCTCCACCTCTGCTGCAAAAGTCGGAGCTGCATCTAGACATAGCGGTAGGGTTAGAAAAATCAAGTACAGAGAGCATCATGGTGGCATTGGTGTTCAATCACAGCATATACTTGCAAATATATTGTGTTTCTCTTCATAAGCGTCTCTGGTACTGAATGGCTCTTCCATGTGATGCAATGTTCCACAGTCAGCCAAGAATAACAGCTGCCCCTCCCCCTCTTTGAGTGTTTCCCCTCGTGTCCCTCAGGTCTATGTTGTCTCCTTCAGTCTCAGCTCAGTCATTCGCCTTTATATCCACATAAACAAAATGGACAAAGCCAGTTCCTATATGAACATGGTGCTTGCACAATGCATATGTATATGATCCTATAATGCAAGGCTTAATGTGGCCTCATGAGCATAATTCTTGGAAATTTATTTATAATCCTAATGCAGCTGCACTGAAGTCTGTTCTCTGTGTGTATGTTATAGGTATTTATCATGATGTGCCTTGGAGTCTTTCCAACCAAGTACACTTTTCAATGGTCTTCATGTTATGACCATCAGGCTTGGGTCACAGTTTAATTAATCCTGGGGGACCTTGGCCTTCCTTGCTTGCCTGCTGTGTTAACTCATTACCATTAACTCTTTTCGGCTGAACCTCACTTCTTTATTAGTTACCATTCTCCACATGCATAATGCAGAGCAATGGAAGTAGTTTCCACTTGCTGACTCTTGAAATGTCTGCTGGATGGTAATGAGCATGTGATGGTATAGGTGTGTGCCTAACCTCCTGATGGCAGCTTATTACATGTGAGGACGCTAGTTCACATCTGGATGTCTGGCTAGTGTGGCTTTATGGAATCCCTGAGCTAGCTCTCATAAGGACAATCGACATGGATCCCTGAATGTGACAGTGCCATCAGGCTTCCTCATACATATCGCAATCTGGTAGAATGAAAATGTGGAGGACTGTAATGGGATAAGAGCGAAGGTCCTGCACCTTTCCTGAGTTGTCTTTCATGTTTACGATGGTACAAAGTTATCCTTAAATGCTGCATCCACATTGACTGGGCTGCATCTCTCCCAAATGCCAAGGGAATGCTGGACCTGAACTTGGGAAGCTCCTGACGAATGCAGGGTCACAAGTGCTTGTCAATGATCATACAATGGTTCTGCTGAAGCTCTCTGTGTGCTTACCAAGGTAACCTAACTCACAGGTTCGCATCCATGCTGTAGAGTGACCAATCAAAATGTCCTGAAGAGCAATGTCATCCTGTAGTCTCAGTATTAGAACGAGGCCTGACCATTAATCAAATATGAGAGATGGCATTTGGAGAGTTGGCCCTGTCTGGGTTGATATCCATCATCAGTCAAGTGATAACTAGTGGCTGATGATTTCCCTCCTTGAGACAGCTTCCAACCCTCTAGGCATGCTACTACAAATGCATTGATGTTTGTATTGGTGTTCCTGCCTCTCAAAGGCTGCCATGACCAGTGAAATGTTGATGCAATGCTTTAAAAGGAAAGCAACAGGTCTACTTACTTCAGATTGTGCACAGGTGGAGTGCTATCCCAGAACAGAACTGCCACATGCTCCATAGGCTGCTTTGTTTTCCAAGGAGGAAGCCATCATAATGCATGTTTGATTCAATCTCAGATTGATGTCCTTCATTGAGATGTTGAGAATTGCAAAGAAGGTCTTAAAGTCTACTCTGCATCAAAGGCACAAGTGAAATGTGCTAGTATAAACTTGTATTAACCTTCATTGCCTGGCAATGTTGCCACTATAAGGGTCTCACGGGCACGTCTGCCGTGTCTTGCCCGTGCAATGGCCTCTTCCAGTCAGGTGTCATCATCCTCGCCCTCCTCAGCATCATCTCTTTCTGCATCCTCCTCATCCAAGGAGACTTGCAGCTCTTCCATCTCTCCATGTGGCAACTCGTCCCCTCTTTGCAGCACCAGGTTGTGTAGGGCTCAGCAGGCCATGATGGTGCAGGACATTCTCTGGAGACAGTACTGGAGAGCGCTGCCAGATTGGTCCAAACATCTGAGCCACATCATCAACATCATCAATGGTCTGATTGATTAAGCACCATGTAGCAGAATGAGTTGCATTTTACCTCTCCTATGAAGCCTCTGTGAACAGGTGTCATTAGCCACATCTTCTAGGGGTATCCTTTATCACCAGTAAGCCAACCGTGAATGCACTGAGGGCCCTCGAAGATCTGTGGCATCTGTGAGTGGCTCAAGAAAAAGGAGTCATGTGATTTCTTAGAGTATCTCGCACAAACCTGCATTATCTGCTTACAGTGATCACAGATCAGCTGCACGTTGAGAGAGTGGAAGTCTTTCCTATTGATAAATCTTAGTGGCTGCTGCCAGGCAGCACTTAAGGCCGCATGTGTGTAGTCGATGGTACCCTGTACTTATGGGAAACTGAAGATCGCTGAAAAACCAACTGCCCAGACTGCCTGGCTGGCTTCATCCATGGAGAACTGGATGTAATTGTGTGCCTTATTGAAAAGGACATCAGTGACCTCCCTTATGAGTCGGGGATAGCAATATTCAGAAAGAGAACCCCACTGGAGCCTTGGGGTCCCCATGCCCCGCTTGCAAAGAAGGTGAGTGCGACAGTCACCTTTAGAGCAACTGGCAATGAATGGCCTCCAAGTCTGTGTGGTGTCAGAGCCTCCCATAAAATGCAGCAGACTATGAGTCACTGCATCCCTTGACAAGCGAAGGCTTCTGTGGCACTGTCTCTTGCCCATCTCCATGTGTGACCGGCATCTTCTATGGACCCTTGTTTGTGCCAAACGCCTCATTGGAATTGGTCTCTCGTCCTCTGCATCTGGGTTTTCATGGGGACCCGCGGGCCCAACTTCCTCAGGGTGAGGGTCTTTCCTGAGGCCTGCCAGATGGCGACAGGCCCTTCTACTTCTCCTCAGTCGCATCCAAGCCATGAAGGCAACAGCGTAGCCTGCAGCCTGCATTCTGCACTCCTCCTGGTTTTTGTAGAGAAATAGAGTACAGATATGATTGCATCTTACCCTGAAAGAATCACCCACCATCACCAATCCAGGAACCCTTGGGCTGCCCTCATTCCATACACATGCCAGTCCCAGGTCAGCCCTTGCAGCTGAAGCATATCCTGAAGGATCCCATGTGGATGAACCCCTCTCCCACCTCCCCCCGAAATGGCAGTGCATTCACAAGGGGCTTGGATCTGGGTGAGAACAGCCATGTACTATCAACCATCCAGGCACTGTCAGGCTGCCTCCTTTTGACTAGACTGCAGCCCAGCCTTGCACCACTTTAATGACTGCAAGCGTCAGCCCTTTAAGGCATGAACATCCTAACTACAATATGTAGGGTTGTCTGGAACATGCTGCCGTGGCCCCCTAATAGTTGGATCCTGCTTTCCTTTTCACATTACTCCAACACAGACACTTGGTCAATCAGACCAAATCAAATGCAGCCCCAAGCCCTAATGAATTCTCGCAAGAATTCTCACCATGAATTCAGGTGCCCAGATCCTTCAATTGGCATTTGATTCATGTTAACATGTCCCAACTAAGCTTTGATCTCCAGGTCTTCAGAAGGTAATTATTAGGGTGCCGCTTTAATCAAACCAAAAGTGCAGTAGTTGGCTCCTCCCACCTGCCCTCAGACCCCTCCCTTGCTGATTATTTTCTAAAGCTATTTTTCAACTGTGTAATTGTATTGGGCTGTCAAAATGGTGCTGCTGCAATTCTGTCTCAAGAGCAGCTTCCAATCCCCTCCAGTTACAATCCAGGTACCTCCTATCAACCTGGAACCTCACAACATCCAAGTTTCCCTCCATCCCATCACTCTCCTGCCTCCCCCTTTAACCCTGGATCTCACCGTCATTATTTTAGACATTCCTCTGCTCCGCCCTGAAACGTTTTGTGCGGATGACCCCATGCCCCATGTCGATCTCACTCCTCCCCATCTTGAGGCCATATGTACAGTGACCTACAGGTACCTCCCCACCATGAGACCATTGGCTACCCCCTTCCCCATTTACAGGCTGCAGATGCCTCCCCTGACTATGACAGTGCCATCTGCAGCCCAGTACCAAGCCACCAACCCCCAGGTCTCATCTGTCTGAATGACTGACCATGCCCTGAACAGTATGCTCTGCATGACCACACCACAGACAGGCTTTCCCCCTCCCTAGACCCGGACCAAGAAATGCGTGTCAGGTATAGCATTGTCCGCACAGCCCCAGGACTGCCTTTAATTTCTGCCCCAAGAACGTGGTCTGCACAGCCCCTAGACTAACTCACACTTCTCCCCCATCTTCCTGTAAACCTCTCACCCACTATCCCCCCACCCCAAAAGAGTCATGTATCTGTATCCACCCATTCTCTCCCTTGCCCCAGTCAACTGCTTTAGTCAGGTCTTTTGCCTTCCACCCCTTCCCTTCCCACTGGTCTTGCCCGAGGGTCAGTAGCACGGGCACAGAAATTGTAGTAGCTGTGAGATATGGCAGCAGCACAGTTCTAGGTAGGCGAATGTTACCAGTACAAACCGCAAACTCGTGAGTGAAGTGAAGGTCACCAGGTGCATGCCACTTATATATGGTCGTCAATCAGACCAATCTAATTATCTGCTGGCATGGCAATTAGATTTGGAGGGATAACGTGATTCTGGTGAGCTGGGTTTTTAATGAGTATTCATGATACGGAAGTGCATGCAAATTTGGTTCTGGGCATGGACCAGTGCCATTAGCCCGCCATGCAAATCTGGAGAGGAAAATTCCAACTTATTTTCATGTCGGTGGCATACTGACTTTTGCTATCACCCCAAATTTTGCACCCCAGCCCACCACTATTCTTGCTGCTGGTTGGAGTGGAAAATTCTGCCCTTTGTCCTTTAGAGAAAGCAGTGAGACTTCTTTCTACCTTCATAGCTTTAAAACCTATTACTTAAACACTAATGGGCATTTGAAACTAGTGTAACTTTCTCCTAATAGATAATGGCCTCACCACCAACCCAGTCTTGAGGAATGCCAAGAGAATCCAGTAGAGAATGGAAGACAATCGAGTAGCAGTAAGTTTTAAAATTAGTCTCAGTGTTCTAAAGGAAAGGGAATACATCAAAAGGTCTGTTATGTTAATTAAGGTGCAATTCCAGCATGTTAAATGGATAAATGTATTGTTCTAATTAATTCAATATTTTTCCAACAGTTTTCTCTTCTCCAGAAAGCTATGACATATGGATTCACAGGTGCCAGCAGAATATTGCTATCTCATATTTGTCATCCTTGCTATGTACACCTATCATGAAGACAGCTGATTGTATGATAGTGAAAGATATCACGGCACAGCAATTCCCTTGGGGGTTTGTGCAAAATGCACAATGGCATATCAGGACCCCGTTTTACCTTCCGCCTGACTTTCTTTCGCATTAGCTTCAATGGACCATTTAACACTGCGGACTGTTAAGTGGGCTTCCTTGGTCTCGCACCCAAGGCAACTCCTACCACCAAAGCTAAGCCCATTCTGTCCTCACTTGGAACTCACGCTGGGCTTTCTAGATGTCTCTGGATAAAACTCAGCAGTGGGAATGTCGGCCGCTTTCCTCCTCCTGATTATTAAAATCTATCACTATCCCCAAGGCGATTAAACCAATTGATAATAACTAACAGGTTAGAAATTAGGAAGATCAGCTGATCTCCTCGCTATCTCAGGGATACTGAAGTCTCTCACCGTCCTAGCTAACGCTAGCTAGGTCAGCACAAATCAGAGATAAGACTCAAGGTCTTCCTGATCATTTTAGTCTACAGACACACTTGTCTGTCCATTACCCAAACTGGGAACACCTAAATAAAGAAAATGTTATAAAATAGAGGGTCTAATATTCAAGTTAACAAAGAAGATGGATGATGTTACAGTACTGGACCTGAAAGTGGCTCGTGAATGGATCATTTTCAAATTATTTTAGTTTATGACAGGGTCTTGATGCTACACATGCATATGTAAATTTACATTGTCCATTCCTATTTTCCCAGCTTCAATGGACAGGAGATTAGTTAGCATTAGTGTGACTGTGGGTCAGTCATGCTCAGTGAAAATAGTCCTTTCAGAAATTGATATGACTGGTGTTCCTTTACAGTTCCTTGGGGCACAGTCAATGTGTAAATAGTCTTTACAATATTTATGTAGCAAGCGCTTGTGAGTAGCTTCATGGAAAATCTTATATGCAGTAAATCGAAAAACATTGCATGCTTAAGGATGTGAAAGTAATGTTTAAAAGGTAATGCTTTAAGAAAATTACAATGATTTTTCATGACTATGTAGGCTGTGACAAGCATGGCACCCTCCATTGTTGTTAGTAATAGCATTTTCTCGGCCGCCGTGCAGTATTCACATTTATGTTGCTCCTGAATATGTATTACATCATCCTGCAGCACCATATTAAAATCTCATTTTATTCCCTAAGCAGTAATTTAGATGAAACAACTCACCTGATGGCTTAGAGAGTTTTTACAGAAAATAGCTTCAATGGGCTGACTTAGCTGATCTCAGCCAGAGTGGCAGTTAGTGTATCTACAGTCTGGCTCAATACCCTGTATTAGAGAAAGAAAAATCGTGGCGATTCTTCATTCTGACTGTGCACGTACATTGGTGGTGACCGCAATACCTCCTGTTGTACAATAGCCAGTCAACATTCACTGTCAAGCTCCATAAGGATGAAGCACCAGAGAACAGCCAACATATGGGGAATAGTACCCCCACTAAAGACAGAAGCTGGGGGGAACAGAATTGATTAGCGGAAAGGTTTGTACAGGAAGTCCTCGCTTAATAGCGTTAGTTGGTTCCTGGAAAATGCGATGTTATGCAAAACATAATTTCCCATAGACGCGAAGTTATAAATGGGGGTTACGTTATTGGGCTAAGACTTTTGGATTATATATTTCTACACAAACATGTACATTAACTTTATAATGTTAAGAGGAGTAAACAAACAGTAAATTTATCCTACTGTGAGAAGACAAAGAAAACAAAGGGCAGGATTTTGCCACTGGCAAGTTGCGGGCGGGGCCCGCTCGCCGACACGTAAAATGATGCGGGATGATGTAAGGCGGAACCCCCGATGTCACCGCGCCCCATTTAAATCTTCTGGAAGGCGGGGACACAGCAAAATCAGCTGTGCGCCCGCTGACCTGTCAATGGCCAATTGAGGCCATTGACAGGATCATTGAAACAATTAAAGGACCTGCCCGTCCAACCTTAAGGCTGGCGGGCAGGCCAGGAGCCCCGGTGGCAAATAGAAAAAACATGAAACCGCATCCACCGGCGTGACGAGGTTTCATACAGGGATTTAAACAGTTTAATAAAGTTTTAGTGTAAGTTATGAACCTGTCCCATCTCATGTGACATTGTCACATGAGGGGGACATGTTAAGGATTTTTTTTCTATTTTTAATGTTTCTAAAAGCGTCAGTGATCTCCCTGAGGCTGCACTTAGCCTCAGGGAGATATACGCTCTTTAATGCGCACTCTCGCTTTTGGGGAAATCCCCCCGCACCCCACCTCCCTCACCGCCCACACAGGAAGTGCATAGTGCTTCCCATCGGACATAAGGCCCGCCCACGTAAAATGGCAGCGGGGCGCACATCTCCGGCAGGGATCAGCTCCCCGCCCAACAGCAGGCAGAAAATTCTGCCCATAAAGTTTGGGGTACTCACCAAGCTTTGAAGCCTTGTCTCACTTAGGTCCTATGTTTGAATTTTCACCAGTCTTTCTTAAAGCATTGTACAAAATTTTAGCCTTTTCTTGAATTAGCATTAAACTGAGAGGGATGCATTTTTGAGTCTGATGTTCAATCCAAATGGTTAACAATCTTTTTATGTCCATCATAATTCTACTCCGATTATTTCTACTTAATCTAACAGCAGCCAAAGGAGTTTTTAGTTTACCAAACTCTTGTATTTTAAGTGTTCTCAATAATTGTTCTCCTTGTTGGCAAGTCAAGAGCTCTAGCAATATTCAGTTCATGTTCATCTGTCTCAGAGTGCTTTATAAGACCTAGTTTCGCTAGAAGTGTTAACTTATTTTCGCTGTCTTTTCTCAGCAGAAAGCATATCATTATTACTGGCTCTTTTTGGTTCATTATGAATCAATTTTATGGGTAAAATTAACGAATAATACCATATCAATTCAAAACGGCGACGGGAGGTTGCTGTTTTGCACAGTTCACCTGATTGCAATGTTGTTGTACAAATAGGCGCGGTGCACATTCTACCCACCTCTACATGGCAGTGAGTGTTTACCCAGTGGTCTTTAAAGGGACCACTGAAGACTACTACATTGCAACCTGGGATCAGCACAAATAAAAACCTGGGCTGCTTCTGGTCTTCTCCCAACCTCACTCAAGACCCAGGTCCTATAGGCTCAACCTGGAGGTTGCACGGGAACGTATAGCCATGTGGGTTCAGATATACAAATGATGTTAACATTAAACAGCAGTTACACAATGCCAATGCAGGGTATTCAATGCAGAGCGATGTTAATGTGAAACAATGTTAAACGAAGATTTCTTGTACCGTTATGAAGTAATCTTAAAGTTTAAAAAATGTTCATTCAGCACAACCTCAGAATGTCCACTTTACAGTCAATTACGTACTGTTGAAGTATAGTTGCTGTTGGTTTTCAGAAAATGCAGCAATAAATCTGTTAATAGATAGGCCCTACAGACAGCAATTAATTTAATGGCCAGATCATCTGTTTAGGATGATGGTTGAGAGATAGATGTTGAACAGGACAATTCCCAGCTGCTCTTCGATGCTGTGGAATTGTCTCATCTAAGAGGCAGTACCCCCGCCCCTGCAAAGGAAATGAAGGTGCGTCTTTGGGAAACTGCAGCTGTATTTTGAGCTTCTTGCTGATTCCCCGCACCCTCCTCCTGCTTTCCGTGCTCCCAGCCCTTGGGCTGATCAATGCAGGGAGCTCACCAGCTTTATGTAAATGAGAAGATCTTGCCAAACCAAGGGAAGCTAACTTTCTGCATTCCGCTGGCTGCAGTGCATTTTTAGTCCAGCACTATGAGACCAAAATGAATCACATTCTGGTATTACTACCAAAGATAAAGCACTGATTTATTGTAATTTATTGGTATTCAGCCTTAGTTATGCAAAGAGCTTTTCTAGTTATTTTTTATTCTTCGTAGCAAATGGGTAAGAGCACAAAAGACTGGCAAAACGGATTCATAAATATTCTTGTTTCACAGCAATTTACTAAAGCGAACAAATCATTATCAACATGTAGTGTTTTTTTCATGAAAATAAATGCTCTGTGTGTTGCTCTCAAGGTCACCGAGATAAATATGCAAGGTGAGTTTAAATTTGTGAATTAATTACGGAAGAATGATGAGATTTCACAGAAGGGGGGCTGTTTAAGTCACTGGCAAGTGCATCTTTAATGATATTCACAAGTTATTTCATGCTTAATATTTAGCTCACCATTTGTCTCTGATTCTTGCCAATAGCAAGTTAACTGAATTTATAATGAACTGTCTTCTCATCTTTAGCAATGCGTAGTGTGCTGTCATCCTAGTGTGCTAAGTTCAGTTTTTCTATTGTTTGTAATAACAACCAAATCTTTGCTTTAATATTAATAAGTGACTGAGGGTTCCTCTGCTTTGTCCTTGTTTATTATGAACCTTTTGCTTTCTCAGAACATCTCACCTCAAGTGTTGTGACCTACTGTACCCCTGCCAGAACAACAATCATAGTAAAACAAAAACAGAATTACCTGGAAAAACTCAGCAGGTCTGGCAGCATCGGCGGAGAAGAAAAGAGTTGACGTTTCGAGTCCTCATGACCCTTCGACAGAACTTGCGTTCGAGTCCAAGGAAGAGTTGAAATATAAGCTGGTTTAAGGTGTGTGTGTGGGGGGGGCGGAGAGATAGAGAGACAAAGAGGTGGAGGGGGGGGGGGGTGTGGTTGTAGGGACAAACAAGCAGTGATAGAAGCAGATCATCAAAAGATGTCAATGACAATAGTACAATAGAACACATAGGTTAAAATTAAAGTTGGTGATATTATCTAAACGAATGTGCTAATTAAGAATGGATGGTAGGGCACTCAAGGTATAGCTCTAGTGGGGTTTTTTTTATATAATGGAAATAGGTGGGAAAAGGAAAATCTTTATAATTTATTGGAAAAAAAAGGGAAGGGGGAAACAGAAAGGGGGTGGGGATGGGGGAGGGAGCTTACGATCTAAAGTTGTTGAATTCAATATTCAGTCCGGAAGGCTGTAAAGTCCCTAGTCGGAAGATGAGGTGTTGTTCCTCCAGTTTGCGTTGGGCTTCACTGGAACAAAGCAGCAAGCCAAGGACAGACATGTGGGCAAGAGAGCAGGGTGGAGTGTTGAAATGGCAAGCGACAGGGAGGTTTGGGTCATTCTTGCGGACAGACCGCAGGTGTTCTGCAAAGCCGTCGCCCAGTTTACGTTTGGTCTCTCCAATGTAGAGGAGACCACATTGGGAGCAACGAATGCAGTAGACTAAGTTGGGGGAAATGCAAGTGAAATGCTGCCTCACTTGAAAGGAGTGTTTGGGTCCTTGGACGGTGAGGAGAGAGGAAGTGAAGGGGCAGGTGTTGCATCTTTTGCGTGGGCATGGGGTGGTGCCATAGGAGGGGGTTGAGGAGTAGGGGGTGATGGAGGAGTGGACCAGGGTGTCCTGGAGGGAGCGATCCCTACGGAATGCCGATAAGGGGGGTGAAGGGAAGATGTGTTTGGTGGTGGCATCATGCTGGAGTTGGCGGAAATGGTGGAGGATGATCCTTTGAATGCGGAGGCTGGTGGGGTGATAAGTGAGGACAAGGGGGACCCTATCATGTTTCTGGGAGGGAGGAGAAGGCGTGAGGGCGGATGCGCGGGAGATGGGCCGGACACGGTTGAGGGCCCTGTCAACGACCGTGGGTGGAAAACCTCGGTTAAGGAAGAAGGAGGACATGTCAGAGGAACTGTTTTTGAATGTAGCATCATCGGAACAGATGCGACGGAGGCGAAGGAACTGAGAGAATGGGATGGAGTCCTTACAGGAAGCGGGGTGTGAGGAGCTGTAGTCGAGATAGCTGTGGGAGTCGGTGGGTTTGTAATGGATATTGGTGGACAGTCTATCACCAGAGATTGAGACAGAGAGGTCAAGGAAGGGAAGGGAAGTGTCAGAGATGGACCACGTGAAAATGATGGAGGGGTGGAGATTGGAAGCAAAATTAATAAATTTTTCCAAGTCCTGACGAGAGCATGAAGCGGCACCGAAGTAATCATCGATGTACCGGAGAAAGAGTTGTGGAAGGGGGCCGGAGTAGGACTGCAACAAGGAATGTTCCACATACCCCATAAAGAGACAGGCATAGCTGGGGCCCATGCGGGTACCCATAGCCACACCTTTTATTTGGAGGAAGTGAGAGGAGTTGAAGGAGAAATTGTTCAGTGTGAGAACAAGTTCAGCCAGACGGAGGAGAGTAGTGGTGGATGGGGATTGTTCGGGCCTCTGTTCGAGGAAGAAGCTAAGGGCCCTCAGACCATCCTGGTGGGGGATGGAGGTGTAGAGGGATTGGACGTCCATGGTGAAGAGGAAGCGGTTGGGGCCAGGGAACTGGAAATTGTTGATGTGACGTAAGGTGTCAGAGGAATCACGGATGTAGGTGGGAAGGGACTGGACAAGGGGAGAGAGAAGGGAGTCAAGATAACGAGAAATGAGTTCTGTGGGGCAGGAACAAGCTGAGACAATATCACCAACTTTAATTTTAACCTATGTGTTCTATTGTACTATTGTCATTGACATCTTTTGATGATCTGCTTCATCTACCGACTAGGGACTTTACAGCCTTCCGGACTGAATGTTGAATTCAACAACTTTAGGTCGTAAGCTCCCTCCCCCATCCCCACCCCCTTTCTGTTTCCCCCTTCCCTTTTTTTTCCAATAAATTATAAAGATTTTCCTTTTCCCACCTATTTCCATTATATAAAAAAAACCCCACTAGAGCTATACCTTGAGTGCCCTACCATCCATTCTTAATTAGCACATTCGTTTAGATAATATCACCAACTTTAATTTTAACCTATGTGTTCTATTGTACTATTGTCATTGACATCTTTTGATGATCTGCTTCTATCACTGCTTGTTTGTCCCTACAACCACACACCCCCCCCCTCCACCTCTTTGTCTCTCTATCTCTCCGCCCCCCACACACACACCTTAAACCAGCTTATATTTCAACTCTTTCTTGGACTCGAACGCAAGTTCTGTCGAAGGGTCATGAGGACTCGAAACGTCAACTCTTTTCTTCTCCGCCGATGCTGCCAGACCTGCTGAGTTTTTCCAGGTAATTCTGTTTTTGTTTTGGATTTCCAGCATCCGCAGTTTTTTTGTTTTTAACAATCATAGTAACTTGGCTGACATCTTGCAGTTC
This sequence comes from Carcharodon carcharias, assembly GCF_017639515.1. Taxonomy (NCBI): domain Eukaryota; kingdom Metazoa; phylum Chordata; class Chondrichthyes; order Lamniformes; family Lamnidae; genus Carcharodon; species Carcharodon carcharias. The sequence continues at coordinate 70,120,279 of NC_054486.1, forward strand.
TTGAAAGTGCTGCAAAAGCCTGTGGAGAATTAAGGAATGTGGAACTGACATTTTCTTAAAGGCAAAGTCATATTACTGCAATAGTTTTGAGGGTAACAGTTCCTTAATGTGGTGCAAGGCCAGTTTTGTAGCCATAGTTTTGGTGGAATAAAAACAGAAAACGCTGGAAAAACTCAAAGCCTGGCAGCACCTGTGAAGAGAGAGACTAAGTTAATGAGCTGAATTTCCTGGTCGGTGAACAGGGGCTGCGGCCGCTCGCCGACATGTTAAATGACACACGGTGACGTTGGGTAGGCGTGCCGATGTCACCGTGCCTCATTTAGATTTTCAGTTCGGAGTCGGCTGTGCACCCACCAAACTGTCAAAGGCCTATTAAGGCCTGTTAAAAACTGATTTAAACAATTCAATGAGCTGCCCGTCCAAACTTAAGGTTGACGGGCAGGCGAAGAGCCCAGGCGGCCCTCGCATTTTTCATGGAAACTCATCTATGGGCGGGATGAGGTTTCATGAAGTGTTTAAAATCATTGGTGTGTCCCAGCTCATGTGACACTGTCACATGCGGGGACATGTTTTAAAAGTTTTCCAATACCTTATTTAGAAATTTTAAACTTAAGTTTCCCTGAGACACAGATGTGCCTCAGGGAGATTTCTGCGCTCTTTCGCCTGCATGAGAGCGCACTCCCAACTCAGGAAATCCACCCCCCGACATCCCCCCCCCACCCCGCCCGCTCAGGGAGCACTCAGCGCTTCCGGGCGAGCCTCATGCCTTAATTGGCCCGCCCACCGCCCACGTAAAATGGTGGTGTGCACCCAATCGAGTGTGCCAATTGGGTTCCTGCGTGCTCCCGCCTGCCCCCGCACAACCAGCGCCCCCCCCGCGACGAGGGTCAAAATTCAGCCCAATGTTTTGAGTCCAATATAACTCTTCAGAACTCCTCTATTTATATAGTTTTGATGGAGTTTGATTCGATGGGAGTAGTTATGCCTCTTCCCTACATTATCCTGCTGACCTATCTATGTCCAATAGTCTTTTATAGTCATTACAATTTCTGACCCCTGCTTCAAGCTTGGCTTTATCAGCAAATTTTGATATTATTCTCTCAAACCTTAAGTCGAGGTCATAATTGAAATAAAACAAAGACCATGCAAAATTGATGGGCAGCTGGTCCATCAAGCCTGCCCTCTGCCTCAAGGTGACTGCGTCATGACTAAACCCTTCCTTCCACCCGCCATGTACCATCGACAACCACCACACCAATTCTTCCCTCATCTCCCACAGACAGTTATGAGCTATATATCAAATAAAAGCAACTCCATGTGGAACATCACTAACATCATCTTTCCATTCCAAGAACCGCGCCTTGCATCCTATCTATTGCTTGGTTTTCTACAACCATATTTCCAATCGTTTAAACTACCAATAGATAGGAGCTGATTTACGTTGTGCCAATGTTCAAAACGTGTAAAAAAAAATCAAACACAGGTGACTACAAACCCATTAGTCTGACTTCACTTCCATGTAAAATAATGGAAGATCAACTTGAAGTACAATAACCTAGGGAACATTAGGTGTCTCTGTTTTTCCATATCCTGCGGCTCTTTCAATTCAGTTTTAACTGAGTACTGAGGTGCCCCACTTATTAATTTCTCATTCCAATGTAACTTTTCTAAGCAGTATCATTGTTCCCAATGGATTCAGTACTTGTCTGACCAACTTTCGTAACAACTTTGAGGAAGTGACAATCCAAGGCAGTTCTGGTCAGCATTAAGATGTGGTACACGCCATCTTCAAAAGGTTTCTGGAAAGGCACAAAAGGCTAATCATTGAATCAAAAACTGTAGAACTTAGATTATAGTCTGGGAATGTGTAAGAAAATGCCTGAAGTGTTATAAACAATGATACTATTTAGAAAAGTTGGAATGGGAAAGTAATAAGTAGGGTACCTCAGTGTTCAATCAATGCTCAGTTGAAAGAGCCGAAGGAAATGGAAAAACAGAGAGACCTCGGAATGTAAATGAATTTGTTTATTGAAAATGTGAGTGCAAATAGATACATCTATATTTTAAAAAATAGTGCAATAGGTGTTTATAAAAGGGAATGTTCCATACACGTGCAAAAAGATAATACATTTGTGCATTAGTTACAGTTGGAGCATCTTGTGCAGTTTGTGGTGCTCCAGTAGAGAAAGTATACTAAAGTCATAGAAAACTGTATTCACCAGAATTATATTATAGGTGAAACATTAGTTTATGAGGTAGTACTTGAGACTCTGGGACTATTTTCAGTGGTTGAGATTTAATGGCACTTTATAAAATGTTGATAGGTGATTAGGGAGAGACTATTTCTTCCGGTAGGTCAGTAAGGAGACGATTGTGAATTTAAAACTGAGAGTGAGGGCAGAATTTAGCTGAAATCTCCTTGCTCAGAATTGTTGGAGTTTGGACTGCAGTTCCACATAGAGGTTGAGCCAGAGGCTACTGAATCTCGATTGAAGAATAGATAAATATTTGAAGCAGAATACGAAACAGGGCTCTGGGGAGAGAGCAGAGTTGGAGGGTGGGGGGAAGCTCTCTCAAAACATCAGTATAAGCATTATAGGCCAAACAGGCACCTTCTGTATTGCAATGTTTTATGATGCCTTTGTGAAAACTAAAGAAGTTTTAACTTCGAATTCCTTCCATTCCTATTTCATCCCTGCAAACTTATCTCCTTCATCTCCAACTGACCAAACCATTACATTGATTATCTTCTTACTACTAATGTGCCTACAGGTCTTTTATTGCCTTGTGATTTTCTTTTTGGCAATATCCTGTCACGTTCTTCCTTAATTTACCTAAACTCCTTTCTCGTAGATCAGTTACCTGTGTTTCAATCATTAAATATAGTTTTTAGTTTTAAATGTGATCCAACCTAATTGGCCATAGAACCCTAACCCTAGCAGGATATATCTACTGTGGAAAAAACTCTGTTCTCTCCACACAAATGTTTCCTCGATCCCAGTTTAATTTTGAACAATACAGATCTCCAATATCTTTACCTCTACTAGCATACGTCCCTGGAAATTTCATTCCCAATGTCCTTTCTACTATCCAGCAGTAGTAATATACTCCCACTATCATGACCAATGTCCTCGGCTCAATCCAAAGGAATTCCACCTGGGATCCTTTTGTACTTAATTCTTTTACTTTAATGCTGTAATATTAATATTGACATCCATGCTGGTGACCTGTTCTCCTGACTGTACTACAGTATTCAGTCAGATACATATTGTTGGTAGGCACCCATGGCACTCTGGGTGTATCTTGGGTGGCCAACAAGTCGAGGAGGCAGAAACAGCAGCCAACAATCCTGCACTTATGGGGCCACTAGCAAATAATGTAATTTTTATTCCATGCCCTTAACTGAATTGCATCTTGTTTGGGTTGAAGGATGGCAGTGGGGAATCCAGGCCAAGATACTTCTGAAAACTGGAGATAAAAGCAAAATACTGCATCTGCTGGAAATCTGAAACAAAACCAAAAATAGAAATAGCTGGAAAAACTCAACAGGTCTAACAGCATCTGTGGAGAGGAATACGGTTGAAGTTTCGAGTCCATATGACTCTTCATCAGAACTAAGGAAATAGAGAAATGAGGTGAAATATAAACTGGTAGAGGCGGGTGGGACAGGTGGAGCTGGATAGAGGGCCAGTGATAGGTGGAGGTAAAGAAGAGATTGCCAAAGATGTCATAGACAAAAGGGCAAAGGGGTGTTGACGGTGATGATATTATATAAGGAATGTGCTAATGGGGACATTAAGGGTAACAAGCAGGACGAGCAAGTAACAGATGGCCCTAGTGTGGTTGGGGTGGGAGGAAGGGATCCGAAATGGGCTAAAAGGTGGAGATAAAACAATAGATCAAAATAAATTTAAAAGTAGGTGGGAAAAGAAAAATATATTTTTTTAAAATTATAAATTATTGGAAAAAGGGGGATCAGAAAGGGGGTGGAGACGGAGGAGAGAGTTCATTATCTGAAGTTGTTGATCTCAATATTAAGTCCGGAAGGCTGTAAAGTACCTAGTCGGAAGATGAGGTGCTGTTCCTCCAGTTTGCACTGTGCTTCACTGGAACAATGCAGCAGGCCAAGGACAGACATGTGGGCATGAGAACAGGGTGGTGTGTTGAAATGGCAAGCGACAGGGAGGTCTGGGTCATGCTTGCAGACAGACCGACGGTGTTCTACAAAGCGGTCACTGGGGCCCATGCGAGTACCCATAGCCACACCTTTTATTTGGAGGAAGTGAGACGAGTTTAAGGAGAAATTGTTCAGTGAGAGAACAAGTTCAGTCAGATGGAGGAGAGTAGTGGTGGATGGGCATTGTTCAGGCCTCTGTTTGAGGAAGAAGCAGAGAGCCATCAGACCATCCCGGTGGGCGATGGAGGTGTAGAGGGATTGGACGTCCATGGTGAAGAAGAGGCGGTTGGGGCCAGGGAACTGGAAATTGTTGATACGATGTAGGGCATGAGAGGAATCGTGGATGTAGGCGGGAAAAGACTGGACAAGGGGAGAGAGAGAATGGAGTCAAGATAGCAAGAAATGAATTCCGTGGGGCAGGAACAGGCTGACACGATCGGTCTGCCGGGACAGTCCTGTTTGTGCATTTTGGGTAGGAGGTAGAAGCGGCCGTCTGAGGTTGGGAGACTATGAGATTGGAAGCTGTGGAAGGAAGATCTCCAGAGGAGATGAGGTCAGTGACAGTCCTGGAAACAATGGCTTGATGTTCAGTGTTGGGGTCATGGTCCAGGGGGAGGTAGGTGGAAGTGTCTGCGAGTTGACGCTCAGCCTCTGCGAGGTACAGGTCAGTGCACCATACAACAACAGCACCATCCTTGTCAGCAGGTTTGATGACAAAGTCAGGGTTGGACCTGAGAGAACGGAGTGTGGCAAGTTCAGAAAGAGACAGGTTAGAGAGGGTGAGAGGAGCAGAGAAATTGAGACAACTGATGTCACACCGACAGTTCTCAATGAAAAGATCAAGAGCAGGTAAGAGTCCAGAGGGAGGGGTCCAGGTGGAGGGGGAATATTGGAGGTGGGTAAAAGGATCTGTTGAATGGGGAGAGGACTCCTGCCCAAAGAAGTGAGCACAGAGACAAAGGCAGCGAAAGAAGAGTTCAGCATCATGCTGAGCCCAAAATTCATTGAGGCGAGAGCATAAGGGTATGAAACTGAGTCCTTTGCTGAGCATTGAACGTTCAGCATCAGAGAGGGGAAGGTCAGGGGGTATAGTGAATACACAGCTGGGGCTGGGATTGGAAGATGGGATGAGGTCAGGGGAACAGGTAGGGGTGGAGAGTTTTGGATGGGTGTTGGTGTTGATGCATTATTGGAGCTTGAGTTCCTTTGCACCTGAAAGAAAGAGACAAAGTTTCTTGTTGAGGCGTCGTATGAGACGAAGAATAAAATGAAACTGGGGGCAGGGACAGCTTAGAGATAGGATGAGTTGGTGCTGCTGGAGAGAGAGGTCGATTGTGTTCATATGGCGGTGCATGGCACTGAGTGTGGATCTCAGGATACGATGAGAACAATAGTCCGAGGAGCGTTGTAGGTCCCGGAGATACCTGTAATCCTGGGTGGGTTTGAAACATAAGGGATGGAATTTCAGTTGGAATCCACGTGGGGTAAGTCAGAGATGGAGACAGTCACTGAGGAAGGAAATATGTCTGTGAAAGCAAGTTTTAGTAAACACCTTGTCAAACACCAGGAGGGAAATGGAAAGCAATGAAGGTGAACAGGGCAAAAGAGACAAACGGAAATCCTGTTGGAGAGAAGAGCAATACTTCTTCAAGGTAGGCATTCCTGGAAGAGAAATGGCAGTCAATTAAACACTAAGAAAAAAGCAAAATACTGCGGATGCTGGAAATCTGAAACAAAAACAAAAATAGAAATAGTTGGAAAAACTCAGCGGGTCTGACAGCATCTGCGGAGAGGAACACAATTGATGTTTCAAGTCCGTATGACTCTTCATTAGAACTACTGAAAACTGGAGGTTGCCTTACCTCCGTGCATTCAGCCTATGAAGGACGGAGTCTGCCAGTTGCAGGACATTAACCAGTGGGGAGGACAGGATGTCAACACAACTACTGCTACCTCATGGGTGAAAGATCTCTCTGGGTGCCATTTTTAAACAGGCATTCATTCTCTGCATGCCAAGAGCTTTATTCTCACTGTCTGGGAGGAGGTTTTGGGAACTGAAACTGCTGCCAGCTCCTCTCCACCTGCCACCTGGATCATTGGAGTTGCCTAACCTAAGCCTAACCCTCTCCACTGGCCACCTGGATTCCTGGAACTGGAAGCTATCACCCTGAACTCACCCTCCATCACCTTGTACCCTCACTCCATCACTCTTGCCTTACCTTCTGTGACCTTCAACCCACTTCCCATCACCCTTGACTAGTTATCATTGACCTTGGAGTTTCCCCTCAGCACAGTGGAACTTTCCTCTGTTCCTCTCGACCTGTCATCCATCACTCTTGATCCACCCTCTCTTCCTTGACCTACCTTCTGTTATCCAAGACTCTCAGGACCTCCCCCATATAATCCTTGATCACCCCACCATAATGTTTGACCTATTGTCTTTTGACATTGACCTTCCCTGTTTAACTCAGTTTCCTCCCTCTATCCACCATGAGACCTCATTGGGCTGCCACCTCTCTCCTCTCTCCCTCCCTCTGTCAGCCATACACTGTTCCCCTTTGACTGCCGCCACCCAATCTCAATGATCAATGCCTCCTCTCTAGTTGAACAAAGAAGAAAAGGCAGCTCCTCCTACTCAGTCTAAATCCACCAGGAAGACTACCTTGCCTGCTGCACACCATGTTTAAGCAATCATGAATCTGATGGCTTGTATTTCTCATTCGCTTTTTACTTAATTGCAAAGGTGCACTTAATTCTGGGGAAGTTGCCTTTTAATGAGCATGCATGACTGTTGGATCCTGGTCCTTAGCTTAGTAGGACTAATGGATTTGGGTTGCATGCTTGTTTCGGGATGACCAAGTTGGTACCACAGACAGGGTAGATCAGCAGACAGTTCTTATGTAGAACACATTCTACTTATTTACAAAGGAACTCAGCAGTTACATTTGTGTGCTTACAACTCAAACCTTGTCTCTACATTGCAGACTTTAACTCTGGACTACTACTGATTACTGAAGTAGCCTGCGCTACTCTGTTATTGGATACTAAGATCATGTGATCTTCCATTATAACATTCTTCTTAAAGGTATATTACACATCAGATTACCACAATGACATACAAATAAAGTTCCCAAAGCTTGCTGTCGGGAAGCTCTATCCTCCATCAGTTTGCCACAAACTTAATACCATCATTTCATCCTTCCATCAAGAAGCTGACTATTAGCTTCCTGTACAATTAAGTGCCCCATCCACCTCATCTCCTGCTCCCAGGTGCTTCACAAGTGTCCACTGGATCCCAGGTTGAGGACGAAGAAGCATCCATGCCTCCAAGTCCTCTCTGTGGTTATGCAAATTCTGCACAGCACAGATTTCGATCTGCTTGTTGTAGTAAATGGGCTCCAGGAGCCTGGAAATCCAAACAACTAAAAATAGTATCAAACCATTTCGGTGCTGAAATCCAGTTTGGGCCAAGCCCCTTGTACTCACTCAGCTAATTTTATGGTTTTATTTTTAAGTGACTGTCTTTTCCCTCAAGCCTGTAACCTTGTAGGCAATCGAAACATTTGTACTAAGTTAGGCCAAGTGCATAGTTTTCAATTAGGTAGTTTTTAACGCTATTATTGTAGTTGAATTAAAGGATGTCTACCAAGCTAAAACAAGACACAATTGTTAATTTTTGCTACCATTCCCCAAGTACATTAACTCTCCCAGCAGAGCATCTAACTGTACTTTGAGAAACCCTAATTTTTTGGCCTATATTAACCTGTTTGGTAGACTGTTCCATTTATCACTCTTAAAGAAATGGGATCTTAGCTCATGTTTTCTTTAGATTTGCTTTTAGATAATTTCTATTTTATGTCTTCTAATATTTTTCCTTAGCATGCATCGCAGCCACAGTCTGAGTATGCCTTATCTGTAGTAATTAATATTTTATGTACTTCAATGAGGCATTCCCTTTAATCTTTTCTTCCTAGACTGTAAAGCCTAAGCTTCTTTAATCTTTCCGCATAGTTTATTCACTCTGACTTGGTCCATCAGTGGGTGAGACCAGCCTTTGTAGAACAGTTGTGATGAGTGCAGTGCGCTTGTTTAAGAATTCTCACTCTTTTGTCAGCTTCCCCCTTACCATCAATTTGCTCCAGCACAGATCGTTAAGAGTGAGAGTATGGTAAATAATAAAATATCTATTCCAATGGAATCAAATTAAAAGGACAAAGGTTTGTATTGTGGACTGAAAACTGCAGTCAATAGTTATTTTGTTATACCATTAGTTAATTAAATTTTCAGAACCAAGCGACCTTTCATCTGTTTTATGAACATTAAGCTTTATAACTTCAGTGGTCAATAAACTAGTGTTGCATTACCCACCAGCATCAATCTTGAAATACTGCTGTCAATTAACAGGCAGGACTGAATACTATCATCATGTGATGACTTTTTTGTCAATCGTATTTTGTGTTTCAGTTCAAGGGGTATAATGCGGACTTGTAGAAAGTGAGATCCTCAGCTATATGTTAACATTTACTGAATCACATGGATATGTAGAGGGTACAGACAAAACTTATTTCAAAATAAACTTCAGATTATATCCAAAAATTACAGCATCACGATTTTATAAGACGGTAAACCCATACACTTGTTTTTTGCATCTGTATTTTGTCCTAGCAAAGCCATGAATGTTAGCACAGAGTGTATATAACACTTTTCTATTTCAGGCATCAAATATTAGGATCTACTGTGACTACTCTGTAGTTTTAGAATGTCATCAGTTAGGAGCACTCTTGCCTCTGAGCCACAAGGTTCTGTGTTCAAGTCACAGTCCAGGTCTTGAGCCCAAAAATCTAGTCAGACCCTGCAGTGCAGTACTGAGGGAGTCCTTCAGATGAGACGTTAAACCAAGGCTCAACCTGTTGGGGTGGATGTAAAAGATTCCATTTGGCTTTATTTGAAGAAGAGCAGGGGAATTATCTCTGGCGTCCTAGCCAATATTTATCCCCCAATCAGCATCACAAAAAAACAGATTATTTGGTCATTGTCACATTTCTTTTTGTGCACAAGTTGGCTGTCATATTTCCTACATTACAATAGTGACTACACTTCAGAAGTACTTCATTGGCTGAAAAGCATTTTGAGAAGTTCATTGATCGTGAAAGGTGCTATATAAATGCAAGACATTTTCTTGAAGTGCGGTCGTCTTTTTTCTGCTCTTCCCCAATGAGTTTCAATCCCAGTTTCACAGAATCAGTGCTGCTGTAACAATGTAACATTTCCATTCTTTGCCTAATACCTGTGATATTTTTGACTAAAATTGGCAGTGAAATTTCCATGAAAGCTGTTGAAACAACATCAAGACATGCCACATGACATTGCATTATAGAGGCTCTGGGTTGTGTCCAACACCATGTTATTCACTGCCATCTCTCACATGTCTGCTGCATATTACACTGCTATTTGCATTATAGTCTGCCTTGAGCAAGCAGGAAACACCAGCAGCATCTACAATGGAGACCTGGTTGCTCAGTCCATAGGCACAAGAGGAGCCTTTCTCTTGAATACCCTCACTCCTGCTACAGAGACTTTGGGTTCCAAACTCCAAGTTGTTTAACTCAACTTGGTGAATGGTTACAGATGATCATGAAGGGAAGATTTTGAGACCACATAGTGGTCATTACAACAGAGATTTGAAGCTGCAATCACCAAATAGCATTAAGCCCATGCTGTTACAGTCCTCCTGTACAATTCACTTTTTAATTGCTATGGTAAGATTTTGCCTTCTGTTAGTCCATTAGAATAGAAAACTTGCTTCGCAATTTCGCTATGCAGTAAAAAATAATAACCATAACAAGTAAGGCAGTGTGCTTTTTTGCTGATTGCTAATCAATTAATTGAAGGACAGTATCTTGCATGGTTAAATCATTCATTAATACTTTCTGCTGATAGTCTTTCTTGTGTCTTTTTCACTAAAATTAACAGATAAAATATAGACCCAGATGTTACAGCATGGAAGATGGAATAGATGCTCATTCTGAATTGAAAAACTGCTGAAGCTTTCCCCTTTGCTGTGCTTTTGCATTTTATTTCGCAGTGCTGTCTGCTTCTAATCCTTCATTAGCACCACCATCAAAAAGTCATGGCATCAATCATCACTCAGTTTCAGGGAGCTTTCTCAACAACGAGACTAATGCTTCACATCTTAACTAGATGTGAATATTATGTAGACAAGTGAAAAGTGTCATTAAAGGATTACTGGCATAAAAACGTTACAGAAATTTGATGAAATCATGTTTTACACAAGATAAGTAATATGGTGACATATGGGAAGCCAAGAACTGATGCAGATCCAAATGCTTGCATTTGGTGTGTGACATTCTAGCTTTCTTCCACTCTGGATAATTAGGCGCTTGCTGTACCAATTGAGCATTTTGAAAAACAAAACTTTGGTTTACACCTGTTTGTAAATCAGCTCAGTTGGGTCAATGCTGAAATGACATGACCGACATATGGTGCATTCCTGATCCTCCACAGGAAGTATAAGGTTCTGCTTTTGTAGAAGTATATACTTACCAATCTGTTAAATTGTCTTAAAAAAAAAACAATTGTGCGCCTACATGCTGCTGGTCTCCATGCATTTTTGGACCAAAATGGAGCTGGTTTGAAATATCATTCAAATCCTATGGGTTTTACAGCAATGAACAGTTGGTTGGGCACTTTGGTTATAATAAGAGAGCAGTTTCTTGTTTACTTATTACTTATTACATTTTTTCATTTAAGTTTTTGGACTGGGCACCTAGTACCTTTTTTTAAGCATAAATTTCAAATGTAAGCAGGATACTATAAGATAAGCAGATCACACACGTCAATATTCAAATATCAGAAAAGCTAACAAACAGCTGGTAAACAGCTGGCACAGCTCTGAAAAAGCTGACAACCCCCTAAAAAATAACATACAACTGATAACCTGTTCTAAATAAAGAGCAATCCTGTTCTTTCATGCAACTGAATAAGTTAAATCCCTGTCACTATATTTCATTTCAGAATTTTTATTAAGGTTTTGAGTTTGGATTCCACAATTCAGACAAATAGCAGGAAGGGGAGAAAAATGGACAGATTTGTGGCACATGGCTCGAAGCTGATGAAGGAAAGAGAGCAGATGGAAGGACAATCAGTGAGCAAATCTAAGATGGTGGTTGGGGTCCAGAATGGAGTGGGTCATTCTACAAGTGGGATTACATGGCAGCCAAGGACCTGTAATCTGGTGGTGAGGATGGGCAGAAACAAGGGGAAAGATCATGAATTTCTCAATGTCATTGTGAACCTTCAGGTGGTAGATTTGTTTTAGCTAAAGTGCAAAGACATGCTATTGATGTAATTGTTAACTGTGATAGCACATTCAGACTTTAAATTAATTAAAACAGAAGAGCTGGTTGAAGGCTAGCAATGACATTGGGAAAATTCCCGAGGGCTCAAAAGGCACTTGGGAGGAGTGAGACAACACCATTGGCAGAGGGATACCTGATGTCTCGCAGACCACAGTCTCAGCCCCTTCGCTTCACTCCTCCTTACATCAACACTGAAAGACCACTATATACCTAACCAAATGCAACACTAGGCCCCCAGTGTTCCCTTGCCCTACTTTTGGATCTCTAATTCTTAATTCTGCCACCTTTCCTCAATACTTCCGCACCCATAAACACATTTCAAAATCTCCTAATTTCTGTAAGACTCCAAAGACCCCAGTGTTATGCCCGATAAACACTCAAATTGTCACTGCAATTTATTGGCTGCTGTGGAATATTCTCTCCAGATAAAACAATTAATATTAAAGGCGACCATGGAATGTAATTGTTACAGGATGCTTGCTCCTCTTGTGTTTAATTTACATTTGAAAGTTGTGATTAAGAAGAAAGGTACAAGGTGCCCAGTGCAAAATCTTAAATGAAAAAAATGTACTCATTACTACGATACTTATCACCCAGGACCCTGAGACTACCCTAATACTTCCGCAGCCTAGATTCTTCCTCTTCAGTTCTCCAGACCCAATAGCCAATTCCTCTCTATACACTTGCTCAGTTTATTCACCATTGCCTTTGCTACCACTCAACCTCTGCCCCACCACATGCAACATTCATATGGCTATTCTGATGATAACTCTACACAATATAATCCAGAAAAGGTTCAACTAGTTTATTTCCCAACCCAAGCTTTGCATCCCTGCTCTAATATTTATTTCTTTGGCACTTTATCTTGGTGGGTGTGTGTTGTCTAGTACTTGGTCTCGAGCTACCTCTAAATGTCACTTCAGCTAGGCTATGCGTAGTGCTTCTTATGTTGTAATAATGGATACAGATTCAATGCTTGGTGCATGCAATGTACAGGCGTTTCTTTCCTTTGAACGGCCGCACTATGCTAAACTCTTCCTCAGCCCAGAGAGTTTTCTTCTCGTTCGCATGGTTCATGGACACAGGCTAGGGTGGGGCCCCAAAATCCTGAGCTTTGTGAGCTGCCACCAGAAGTGCAGCTTGGGTAGGAATTGTGGGCCCTGTGCCAACTTGGCAGACGTTAAAGGGAGAAGTCGTTTTAATATTGCCTGGTAGGACATAAGTGCAAGTTCCAACAGCAATTGTGCAGAAGTCTGGAAAACCAGAAGAATGTGTGCGCCGGGATGTGGAAGCATTTAAAGCTGCACTGTTCTTAAAGCAATACTAACATACAGCCAGTAAAAACATGGCCCGTACAAGAACAAGTAAGAAGAGAATAGCAAACTTCTCAGATAATTCTACTGAAATTAGGTACCAGAGACAGGAATGCCATATTATGAGAAAAGGTCTGCTAATATAGCTGTTCCAGTACAGCTACAACACTGGCATCTACCTGGCAATGTGGAAAATTGCCCAGGCATGTTGTGTACACAAAATGCAGGACAAATCCAACCTGGCCAATTACCACTCCATCAGCCTGCTTTCCGCCATCAGTAAAGTAATGGAAGGGGTCATCAACAGTGCTATCAAGCAGCACTTGCTTAGCAATAACCTGCTCACTGATACTCAGTTTGGGTTCTACCAGGGTCACTCAGCTTCTGACCTCATTACAGCATTGGTTCAAACATGGACAAAAGAGCTAAACTCCAGAGTTGAGGAGACAGTGACTGCCCTTGACATCAAGGCAACATTTGACCAAGTGCGGCATCAAAGGGCCCTAGCAAAACTGGAGTCAGTGGGAATCAGGAGGAAAACTCTCCACTGGTTGAAGTCATAGCTAGCACGAAGGAAGATGGTTGTGTTGTTGGAGGTCAGTCATCTCAGCTCCAGGGCATCACTTCAGGAGTTCCTCAGGGTAGTGTCCTAGCCCAACCATCTTCAGCTGCTTCATCAGGTACCTTCTTTCCATCATAAGGTCAGAAGTAGGGATGTTCACTAACGATTGCACAATGTTCAGCACTATTTGCCTCTCCTCAGATACTGAAGCAACTCCTGTCCAAATGCAGCAAGACCTGGACAATATCCAGGCTTGGGCTGATAAGTAGCAAGTAGCCTTGGCGCCACACAAGTGCCAGAAATGACCATCTACAACAAGAGAGAATCTGATCATTGCCCCTTGACAATCAATAGCATTACCATCACTGAATCCCCCATTATCAACATCCTGGGGGTTACCATTGACCAGAAACTGAACTGGACTAGCTACATAAATACTGTGACTACAAGAGCAGGTTAGAGACTAGGAACCCTGCAGCGAGTAACTCATCTCGTGACTCCCTAAAGACTGTCCACCATCTAGAAGGCACAAATCAGGAGTGTGATGGAATACTGTCCAATTGCCTGGGTGAGTGCAGCTCTGACAACACGCAAGAAGCTTGACCCCATCCAGGACAAAACAGCCTGCTTGATTGGCACCCCATCCACAAACATTCACTCCCTCCAGCACTGATGGGCAGTGGCAGCAATGTGTACCATCTGCAGGAACTCACCAAGGGTCCTTCGACAGCACCTTCCATCTAGAAGGACAAGGGCAGCAGATAGATGGGAACACCACCACCTAGATGTTCCCCTCCAAGTCACTCATTATCCTGACTTGGAAATATATCGCTGTTCCTTCACTGTCATTGGGTCAAAACCCTGCAACTCCCTCCCTAACAGCACTGTGGATGTACCTACACCGCATGAACAGCAGCGGTTCAAGAAGGCAGCTCACCACCACCTTCTCAAAGGCAATTAAGGATGGGCAGTAAATGCTGGCCAATGTCCTTATCTCATGAAAGAAGAGTAATAAAAACAATTGTGGAAATATGCATAGGTCATAAGATGGTTTTCAGGTTGCCTGCTATTCCAGCTCCTCTTCCTCCAACAAATAAATCAAAGGGCAGAAATCCCACTGGAGAAAAGTATTTTGTAGACCTTCCCTTCATTTTATGGCAAAGGCTCCTGAAATAGGAAACAGTATTGTGAAAGACTTCCAAATGAAACAAGAACCCCAAAAAAATGGGTAAGAGAAACATTGACAAAAGATCAACCTAACAGGACAATGAAACACAGCAATGTCCCTTAAAGACTCCAGCATCAGCCTTCCTCAGCTGCTGGTCAACTTATCCCTGCTTGAAAGTGGTGTAAAATTGACTGGCAGATCCTAGGGTGGAAATGATAGGATATAGAGCATTCTCATGGTTTTGGCCTATCATTTTAATGGCTGCACCTTAAATGGGATGGGCACACCTTATACCTTCCATCATTGTGGTATACCTTTGATGATGTGAACATGTATCTGTATGCATCACTAGAAGGAAATAAGGCAATGTTTCATGTGATTCAGTCTTACTCTCACTCTGTTGAGCAGACAACAGGTCAGATGTGTTTCCAAGCTCTAACAATATAAGACTGCTGTCATCTATCTGACACTTAATAAATGAACCTACGAATAATGTGTTAACCAATCCCTTATGCATGGTTGGTGTCTTGATCTTCATATAAATTAAGTACTTGAGCTTATTTACCATAAGAACATGACATGGGGGAAGAATGGATTTTTTTTACGGGCTCAACATAGTAGCAGCTCTTAGCCAATGCTGGATGTGTGATCTCTTGTGGGGGACTGCAGCAGACAGTCTGTTAGCTCCACAATTGAGACTGCTGGTCCTCTCGACACGCATTTGTTTGCTCAGTTGGAAAACATGAGTAGCGGGGGCACGGACTGGATGATTGTCGGCAAGGGAAAGCCAAGAACCATCATGGAAATCCCGCCAAGTAAGCTTGCAAGTAAAATCGGGAGTTGCTGACAAAAGGAAAAGCAACAACGCCATTATTTGCTTTACAGAGAATCATGGTGTGTTCATCTTTGTGGGCATAGTTTCAGAAAGGCATGCGTGCTGAGTAGAGGAACTACAAGAAGCTGACACGCTGCAACTTATTTAAAGCGTTCATAGTCCTCAGTTAATACAATTGCAATAGCAGCAACATTTGTTTAAACAACTCAGCAGGAGGAAGGCCCAATGTTGCAAAAACGTCTACAAAATTCCCAAACTTAAATTGGAATGTAGCTGACCTGCTATCTGAATTCAAAATGTTTAAACAGTATAGGATACTATGGTTTCTTGACTCAGGTGTGTCTGAACCAGATTAGTGTAGCAGTTGGAAAAGAATGTCTACATAGGGAAACACATCTAGGCGAACAGAAGAAGCACAAATAGATTTAGGCAACTTTGAAAGACCAGTTCAGAGTCAGATTAAATTTCCGTATCCATCGCCTGGAATTCATGCCAATCATCACCAGCCTAAGGAATCCATAGATCATTTTGTTAGTCGATGCAGAGAGATGGCTACTTACTGTAATTTCCCAGAGCAGAGCTGGCAGAGAGAATTGCTGAGCTGGTTATTGCATCCACTCCACTAGAAACATTTCAGAAAGATCTGCTGGACAAACCCAAAAGCTACAGCATCAATGAGCTACTTGAGGATAGGCAAAAGTATGAAGCAATCATTGTAGGCGACAAAGTTCACAGGTCATATGTGCAGCCACAAGCATTGACACAGTCACTACTAGAATGCCCAAACCTGGGAAGACATGTGGAAAGTACAGACTTCTACATGCACCAAAGAGCTGCGCAGCATTTCATGATTTCTGCAAGGCATGAGGCAGAAATGGCCACTGGCAGCAGCAGTGCAACGGAGCAAAGGCCGAAGGAGCTATGAAGAGTCATGAAAAGAGCCAAATAAACAGGTCAAACCTTCTAGCAACAACAATGACCATACTGTATGCTGTAAGAAACACATTCATGAGGTGGTTAAAGAATCAGACGGTGATGATGTGCAAGACTATGCGAAATGTGGTGAGCACACATTCCACACCATCAATCTCGTAGAACACATAGATGCCATCACGCCGTCAGAAGTGTTGCCAAGATTCAGATCATCTGAATCAGATCCTCAAAGTCAAAAACTATTCGCTGGTGGCAAAGATAGAGACAGGGGCAAGTGTCAACATACTACTCTTGAGAATTCTACAAGACAGATACCCACAGAAGTATCCTACTTCTGCAAAACTTTCAGCTTATAACAGCTCAGTAAGTGCAAGTACAACCAATGATTCTTGTTTCACTTTCATGGATACCCCACATCATAGAAACCACAGGCCCAGCGACTGCAGATCTGCCCACATGTCACGATCTCACATTGGTAACCATTCATGGAATCAATCAGATAGCACAAGGCAGATCAACATCATAAGTTACACCTATCAGTTCAGAACGCAATCTTATATCACAATATCCAGAATGTTTCAAAAGGCTTGGAAGTTTTCAGGGAGCTGCAATACTACACAGGCAGGAGGATGCAATTCCATCAATAAACCCACCATGCAAGTGATGCATCCACATACAAGCCAAGTTGAAGGTCGATTTGGACAAAATGGTAATGGGTGGAATCATCAGAAAGGTAAAGAGAATACGGATTGGTGCGGTTCAATCATGTGTCATAAAGATGATGAGTCACTTCTGCATGCTTTGACCTGAGACATTTGAACTCAGTTTTGAAGTGTTGTCCACACAAAATATCTACTTTGGAAGAGCTAAATCCAAAATTCAGGGAGGCAAAGTTCTGTTCAAAACTTGATGCCAAACATGGTTATTGATCAGTACATAGGAGCTGACTATGTTTTGTAGCCCATTCGGACAATATTGCTTCCAATTAATTCCTTTTGGGCTATCTGTTAGCCAAGATCACTTTTAAGCACATATGGATTGCATTACATGTACTGCGTCAGGATGTGCATGTATCGCAGATAATCTAGCTGTCACAAGAACAAAGCAAGAACATGACCATATCTTACACCAATTGATGCAAACAGCATGTAAAGAAGGGCCAGTGGACCCTTCAGCAATCTTAAATGTGACATAAACATGCAGCAAAGCAATTTCTTTGGCCCTATTTATTGAAGTGCTGGTATACATCCTGACCCTAGTAAACTAGAGGATGGATATTCATGCCACGCAAACACACCAGGTCTCTTTAATTTCTTGTCTCCTTACATTCCCAATTTCACACAAGGATCATGTTATTTAAGGGAATTGTGGAGAAAGGAGGTATCTTTTCCATGGCACAAGGACCACCAACATCTCTTCAAAGCACTGGAACAGTCATTATCAAAAGAGTCAGTGTTGCACTTTTACGATCCTAGGGGGATAACCACCTTAGTGGTTGATGCAAAAAGGTTTGGGAGTATCCATATTACAAAAAGATAAACCTATTGCATTTGCTTCAAAATCCCTATCTATGTTGCAGTTATGCATTTTCACACCTATTTATTCGGCAAGAGATTTGTGGTGGAAACCAACCATAAGCCACTGGAGATGTTTTGGAGGAAACCATTGACCAGCCCACCACCGAGGTTGCAACACCTCTTCATAAAGATCCAAGGTTATGACTGTGAGATTAGGTACAAACCTGGTAATCTCAGACACACTTGAGTAGATTGCCTAATCCAGTGAAGACAGTAGATACATCTTCAAATCTATAGATTAACTTGATCAACATTGAACTTTAAGATGCTCTATAAATTGACTTGTTGCATTTTGCACAAATGTCAACAACTACAAGAGCAAACAGCTAGGGTTTCTACATTACAGGACCTCTAGAAACCCATCTTTGAAGGATAGGCTGTCTCCATTCAGCATGTCCACAAACGCATGAGACCTTTTTGGCCTTATTGGCATCAGCAAGGCATCTCCTGAGGAGTCATGTTTTAAAGGTAAGCAGTTAATAGTGAAAGGAAGATAGAAGAACAAATATGTAGGCAAATTTCTGCTTGTAAGAACAAGAGGGCAATAATAGTAGGAGACTTCAACTATCCTAATATCAACTGGGATTCAAACAATATAAGGGGCACTGAGGGAGAAAAATTCATTCAGTGTGTCCAGGAAAAATTTTTCAACCAATTAATGACAAACCCAACAAGATGAGATGCAACTCTAGACTTATTCTTGTGGAACGAAGAAGGGCAAGTGGGTGAAGTGACAGTTGGCGACCATATCAGGGACAGTGATCACAATTCAGTTAGATTTAGCATTACCATAGAAAAGGACAGAGATAAGGCAGGATTATAAGTCTTGAACTGGGGGAAGGCAAATTTTGCAGAAATGAGAAGGGACTTTGCTGAGGTGGATTGGACAGCACTGCTGGAGGATAAAACAGTGGAAAACCAGTGGGAAGCACTAAAAAGCGAGATCCTAATTGTACAAAGTAGACATGAACCCTACAAAAATAAGAGTGGTACTGCCAAATCTAGAACCCCCTGGTTATCCAGAGGAATACAGGGGAACATCAAACAGAAAAAGAAAGTGTACGATAGGCACAAAGAACTAAGCACTGCAGATAGTCTAGACGAATATAGGAAGTGCAGGGATGAAGTAAAAAAGGAAATAAGGAAATCAAAGAGCAGGAATGAAAAAAGATTAGCAAGTAAAGTTAAAGATAACCCAAAGATGTTTTACCAATACATTAATGCTAAAAGGTTAGTTAAGGAAAAAGTGGGACCTATCAGAGATGAAAATGGAAACTTGTGTGTAGATGCAGAGGCTGTGGGAAGGGTTTTGAATGAATATTTTGTCTCTGTGTTTACAAAGGAAAGGGAAGATATAGATACAGTAGTCCAGGAGGAACACTGCGAGATATCGGACGGGATAGTCATAAAGAGAGAGGAAGTACTCGAAGGGTTGAAATCCTTGAAAGTTGATAAGTCACCAGGGCCAGATGGATTGTTTCCAAGGCTGCTGAAGGAAGTCAGGGAGGTGATAGCAGATGCACTGAGGATGATTTTCCAATCTTCACTAGATACAGGGGAGGTACCGGAGGACTGGAGAAATGTAAACACAGTTCCATTGTTTAAGAAGGGATCAAAGGAAATGCCAAACAATTATAGGCCGGTTAGTCTTACATTGGTGATGAGCAAATGAGTAGGATCAATCCTGAGAGATAGGATTAACTGTCATGTGGAAAGACATGGACTAGTCAGGGATGGTCAGCATAGATTTGTTAAAGGAAGGTCTTGCCTCACAAATTTGATTGAATTCTTTGAGGAAGTGACAAGAAGGGTTGATGAAGGTAGTGCAGTGGATGTTGTGTACATGGATTTTAGCAAGGCATTTGACAAGGTCCCACATGGCAGATTGGTCAGAAAAGTAAAAGCCCATGGGATTCAGGGTAATGTGGCAAACTGGATAAAAGGTTGGCTTTGTAACAGGAAACAAAGGATAATAGTCGATGGATGCCCTTGTGACTGGAAAGTTGTCTCAAGTTCCACAGGGCTCTGTGTTGGGACCCTTGCTCTTTGTGTTATATATTAAGGATTTGGACGTGAATGTGGGGGGCATGATTGGGAAACTTGCAGATGACACAAAGATTGGCCGAGTAGTGGATAGTGTAGAGGATAGCCATAATTTCCAAAACGATATAGATGGGTTGGTGGAGTCGGCGGTAAAGTGGCAGATGGATTTTAACAGAGAAGTGTGAGGTCATACATTTAGGGAAGTCAAATAGTTACAGGGATTACACAATAAATGGGAATATACTCAGAGGGGTAGATGAAGTGAGAGATCTTGGCGTACAAGTACACAGGTCCCTGAAGGCAGTAGTTCAAGTAGACAAAGTTGTAAAGAAAGCATATGGAATGCTCTCCTTCATTGGCAGAGGTATAGAATATAAAAGTAAGGATATAATGTTGGAATTGTATAAAACATTGGTGAGGCCACAACTGGAGTATTGTGTGCAGTTCTGGTCACCACATTACAGGAATAGCTCTGGAGAGAGTGCAGAGGAAGTTTACAAGAATGTTGCCAGGGTTAGAAAAGTGTAGCTACGAGGAGAGATTGGATAGGTTGCGGTTAATTTTTTTAGAACAAAGAATTGATTGAGGTGTACAAAATTATGAGGGGAATAGATAGAGTGGACAGGATAAAATTGTTTCCCTTGGTGGAGAATTCTAGAACTAGGGGATATAGATTCAAGATAAGTGGCAGAAGGTGTAGGGGGGACATGAGGAAGAATTTTTTTACGCAGAGGGTAGTGGGTGTCTGGAATTCGCTGTCCAAGTTGATGATAGAGGCAGAAACTCTAAACTCTTTTAAAAAGTACCTGGATCTGCACCTTAAGTGCTGTAAGCTGCAGGGCTATGGGCTGGGTGCAAGAAGGTGGAATTAGAAAGGGCACCTGGGTGTCCTTGGGCTGGCATGGACAAGATGGGCCAAATGGCCTCCTTCTGTGATGTAACTTTTCTATGGTTCAATGGTTCATCATACCGGAACCTTTGAGATGTGATATACCACAATAACTTCATCATTCTCACATGGGCATAGATCAGACAAGACGATACACATGAGAGACAATCTATTGGCTGGGTATGAACAATGACATTGAAGTCATTGTTAAGAAGAGTGAGGCATGTCAAGAGAATATGCTAAGTCAGCACAAGGAATCACTTCCACTACATGATGTTTCTACTCATCCTTGGCCCAAGCTTGCTTCCAACCTTTTCCATGCACTGATTTCTTAGTCATCACTGACTAATTTTCCAAATACCCTATCATCTGTCAATTGCACACTATATCAAAAGCAACTGTAGCATGCATTCTAAGTGATATTTTTAGTTTATTTGGCGCACCCAGAGAGATCATCTCATACGTACGAACATTAGGAGCAGGAATAGGCCACTCGACCCCTCAAGCCTGCTCTGCCATTCAATAAGATCATGGATGATCTGAATGTAACCTCAGCTCCACATTCCTGCCCACGCCCAATAACCTTTCACCCCCTTTGTTAATCAAAAATCTCTCTAACTCAGCCTTAAAAATAGCTCGGATGGCAGTCATCAATTTATTGGTAAGCAATTCCAGGATACGTGTGAGAAATGGAATATTGATCACAGTATTTCTTCTCACTGCCCTAGATCTAAATACCTGTCCAAAAAAATGATTCATACGGTGGAATCCCTAATTCTCAAATGTAGACAGACCAAATAAGATCTTGACATTGCTCTGTTACACCTGAGAGCAGCACCTCTTAAGTGCAACCATTCCTTCACTGGGGGAACTCACGTTTGGCAGAGCAGTGTGAATCAATCTAACCAGTCTTCCCCACTGTAATGCCTCAGAAGCTGGAGAGCAGCTTTTAAAAAAAAGAGCAGGGGAAAATGGCCAATGTGCATGACAGGAATGCAGGCGCAGATTTCCCAAGCTTATAACTGAGACAAGTTTGAATCCAAGATCCCACAGATGGTACATGGCAACCAGCCAACGTGCCAGGGATCTGCTCAGAGCTGAGATCCTATGAAGTCATCACACAGAACAGTACAATGCTGAGGCGTAACTGAACACAAATCCTCAATCACTGTGCAGTCCTATTGCATCCAGAACAAGGTCCCATCCCAGGATCAATATCCAAAAGTGTCACTCCCACGAGCCACTGTGAGAAGATGATGAGACTACCAGGCAACGTTGCAATCACTAAATCATCCTGTTGATGAAGCTTGACCCGCTGGCACCTAGATGGCCACATGTGTGCAGTCGATTGCACCCTGGATGCGGGGGAACCCAGCAATCACTGCAAAGCCTCTGGCTCACTCAGCTTGGTTGGCCTCGTCCATATGGAAATGAATGAATGTCATTACCCATCTGAGCAGAGCTTCTGTCACCAGCTTGATGCAACTGTGGACAGCTGATTGGGAAACTCCACACAGATCCCCCACTGACCCTTGGAAAGAGCCAGAGCCATAGAAGCTGAGGGCCACAGTGACCTTCAGAGCCACTGGCATGGGGTGTCCACCCACACAGTCGGAGCAGATCTCAGGCTCAATCATCTGACAGATGGAGGTCACTGCCTCCCTTGAGAGGTGGAGCCTCCGTCAGCATTGCATCTCAGACATATTGAGGTAGCTGCTTCACCGCCTGTAAACCCTGGCAGCAGGATAGTGGCATCTTCTGTGGCCCCTTCTGCCTTGGACTTCCTGCTGGCCCTGCGCTTGCCCTTCTCCTCCCACAGGTCGCTCCCCTGGAAGCTGAATAGGGACACCTGGCCTCTTCTCCCTTCTGCCCTTCTCTTCCTCCTCAGAGGAGGTGCCACCAGCAGAGACCACAATCCCCATTACCAGGGTAACAGAAGGCTGCCTGATACCTGGAAGGGTCCACATGGTGTGAATCCTCCAAAGTCCTTGGACACACCAAGGAGTCCTGAAATGAAGCCTGGAAATGCTAACAATGAAGCCCTGAACAGAGATGAAACTGCCATATACCAATAAGTCACCAGCAGCAAGCTATCTACCAAACTCCTCACTACTCATACTGGCAATTCTGCTGGCCCTTTTTATGCTGCTCATGGATAAGGTTTTTGAAATTGTTGGCTGGCCACCTGCCTGTTTTGCCCATGAGACGAGCGTGAAATTGCATGGGCAATGAAAAGTTGGTGTCAATTGACTTTTTAATGGCCTTAACTGGCCTCTCAATTAATAGCGGGTGCGGCTCTGGCACCCTTGTGCGCCTGCCCAGCAAAATATCGTACGAGTTTGCGATGACGTCGGGACGCTTGAGCATGTCGGGCATGCACCCGTATGCTGAGCGAAAAATTCTGCCCAAGGTGGCTTGCTGTGGTATGCCTTTAGAATATAAGAACATAAGGACTAAGAGTAGGAGTAGGCAATTCAGCCCCTCGAGCCTGCCCCGCCATTTATTACTATCATGGCTGATCTCATTTTGGCCTAAACTCCAATTTCCCGCCCTCTCCCCATAACCTTTCAACCCATTACTAATTAAAAATCTGTCTATCTCCTCCTTAAATTTATTCAGTGTTCCCGCATCCACTGCACTCTGAGGTAGTGAATTCCACAGATTCACAGCCTTTGGGAAAAGTAACTGCTCCTCAACTCTGATTTAAATCTGCCACCCCTTAGCCTAAAACTATGGCCTTTTGTTCTAGAATGCCCCAGAAGGTGAAACATCCGCTCCATGTCTACTTTGACTATCCCCTTTAGCATCTTATATATCTCAATTAGATCTCCTCTCATCCTTCTAAACTCTAGCAAGTATAGGCCTAAACTTCTCAATCTCTCCTCATAAGACAAGCCCCGCATCTCTGGAATCAATCTAGTGAACCTCCTCTGAATCACCTCCAATGCAACTACATCCTTCCTCAAGTAAGGGGACCAAAACTGAGCACAGTACTCGAGGTGCGATCTCACCAATGCCTTGTACAGTTGCAACAACACTTCCCTATTTTTATACTCTATTCCTTTAGCAATAAATGCCAAAATTCCATTTGTCTTCCTTTTTACCTGCTGTACCTGCATGCTAGCTTTCAGTGATTCATGCACGAGGACACCCAGATCCCTCTGCACTGAAGCATTCTGAAGTTTCTCTCCATTCAAATAATAAGTCGCCTTTTTATTCTTCCGATCAAAATGGATAACCTCACACTTATCCACGTTAAATTCCATCTGCCAAATTTTGGCCCATTCACCTAACCTGTCCATATCCATTTGTAAATTTCTTATTTCTTCTTTGCAACTTACTTTCCCACCTATTTTCGTGTTATCTGCGAATTTAGCTATAGTACCTTCTACCCCTGAATCCACGTCATTAATATAGATTGTAAATAGTTGGGGCCCAAGGACCAAACCCTGTGGCACCCCACTAGTTACAGCTTGCCATCCAGAAAAAGACCCATTTATCCCGACTTCCTGCTTTCTGTTGGTTAGCCAATCCTCTTTCCAAACTAATATATTACCCCTAACTCCATGTGATCTTATCTTGTGTATTAATCTTTTGTGCGGCACCTTTTCAAAGGATTTCTGGAAGTCCAGATATTCTACATCTACAGGACCCCCATTATCCACATTGCTTGTCACATCTCCAAAGAACTCTAGCAAATTAGTCAAACATGATTTACTCTTCATAAAACCATGCTGACTCTGATGGATTGCATTTTGATTTTCCAAATGCCCCATTACTCCTGCCTTTATAATGGATTTAAGGATATGACTATGTATATACATCACTAGCAGGTAAATGATGCAATGTATCATGTGGTTCAGCTTTAGTCTCACTATATGCAGTGAGCAGACAACAGCTGAGACATGTTTCCAAGTTCTGGAACAATGTAAGACTGCTAGCATTTATTTGATACTTAATAAATGAACCTATAAATAATATATTTACTAGTCTCTTGTGTGGTTTGTGCTTTCATGTTTATATAGCAAATAAGCTTTTAGAGTAAAGGGTTAATGGTTTTGTTAATAAGACAATTATGTTAATGATGATGTAAACATGACATCAGGGTCAAATGACCAAGAGGCTCCAAAGGGCAAGACACAGAACAGTTTGTTCCGGATAACAATGTACTTACCATGAGGTCTTTTTAAATAGTTCTGAGTAAATGGTTTAAAGAAAAACTATATACTGACCATCTTCAAGTCACTCACTGAGTAAGTAAAACCTTGTCAAAACAAAGCTGAAGGACTTATTTTCTAAGATCATAACAATCATTTGCAGAGTATTGTTGCAGAACCTTAATGGGGTGTAAAATTGCCCGATTTTCTCCAAAATTCTGATCACCCCGTTGATCATCTGGCTTTACTCCCCACCAGCCAATTAGAATTTCAGGGTTAGGATTTTTTAAAAAGTGCTACCGAGTCTGGCCACTCTGTTCAATAGCAGAAGCCCCCAGATGTGCTCCCAAACTTGCAAAGACCTTCTACTCATGGCTCCTTACCCGAGTCACACAAACTTTAGTGGAGCTAATCGCTTGATATATTTTTCCTTTAAAATTGCACCCCTATCTTTGGGTGTCCAATAACAAAAGACTTACATTTAAATAGCAGCTTTAAAGTAGTAAAATATCCCAAGGTTCTTTGAGCGCAGCCTGGACTGCAGGGTGGTGCCCACTGTTGGTGAGCTCATGCCAACTCCTCACTGAGAAGTGCCTGGATGTAGGAAATCTGAATGAAAGGGTTTTTTATAATATTCATTCATGGGATGTTGGCATAGCTGGCAAAGCCAGCGATTATTTCCCATCCTAAAGGCCCTTGAGAAGGTGGTAGTGAGCTATCTTTGTGAATACAACTGAGTGACTTGCCAAGCCATTTCAAAGGACAGTTAAGAGTCAATTACATCGCTGTCGGTCTGAAGTCATATGTAGACTAGGCTGTGCAAGGACAGCAGACTTCTTTCCCTAAAGGACATTAGGGAACCAGATGCGTTTTTACAATAACCTGGTAGCTTCATGGTCACCAGACTGACACTAGTTTTTAAGAATTCCAGATGTATTTAATACACTGAATGTAAATTCCCCAGCCGCTGTTGTGAGACTTGAACACTGTCTCCAGATCGTTAGTCCAGTGTCCACTGTGCCATCATACCCCTCCATACCCATTTGCATCCCTCACCCATTTGCATCCCTCACCCTGTGTCCCCTAAATCGATGGTTTTGTACAGCCGGACAGAGGCTCTGTCCCTACAAGGTCACCCCAGAATCTTCAGCCTGCAGCCAGGAGCCAGTGAAGTTTGCAGATGTTCCAGCGGATTCCTGCTAAAGTTAAAGCAGGTGAAATTCTAATTGGCTGGCGGGGAGTAAAGCCAGATGATCAGCGGGGTGATCAGAATTTCGGAGAAAATCGGGCAATTTTGCACCCCGTTAAGGTTTTGCAACTATACTGCTGCAAATGATTGTTGTCCTCTTAGAAAATAAGTCTATCGAAACAAAATGAGATTGTTTACATTTTAAAGGTAAAACCGTTTTACACTTTTAGTACAATGTTGTGTACAATTATTAATTAATTCATTAACAATTAAGTTTTCATTGCCAGCACTCAAATGTAGCATTTTCCTGGGTGGTTGGGGACCTTGAGCTGATTGAAGCATGCAAGTGTTGCCCAGTGCTTTAATCAGAAATCTCTGTTCTCTATTCCAGCTTGCAATCTGGGGATTCAGACGTTGTATCCACAGTAATTTTAGATCAGTGCTTCCTTGTATGCCATACGTCTTGGGACTGTAAACCTAAAGAGGATAATAATTTTTGTGGAATCATCAAAAGAAATTGTTACACTGTCAGAAAGGAATTGTAAGCTTGAATTAATGACACCGTTTTTGTAGGTGAGTAATGTTCGCTAAGAATGGTTTTATTGTTAGGTGCTTCCTTTGAAATTCATATAAATTTGAAGTTTTGTTAGCAGCATAAAGGTTCCATTGTAAAACAACAAGCCAGCAGACATTGTACAATAGGCATGGGAAATGTTGCATGGAAAGCTAATGGTAGAAATATGATCCTCCATATTCATAAAGGGAACTTTAACATTTTAAAATGTTTGTTCATGAAAATCCAAACTGTTTATTTCTAAATTTGTTTGAAATTAAATAGCACAGAACACTCCTTTTTCCAGTCCTACTTGGGCCTCTCCCTCATCACTTTTTCTGGTACATTGATGACTGTAATGGTGCCATTTCCTACTCTTGCCCCGAATTGGAAAATGTAATTAACTTTTATTCCAACTTCAGCCCTTCTGTCGTCTTCAAATGGTATATCTCCAACTCTTCCCTTCCTTATTTCTTTGTCTCCATTTCTGTGGTTAGGTTATTAATGAATATTCACTATAAGCCCAAAGCTATGTCCACTGCACTTCATCATGCCCTGCTTTCTGAAAGGACTCCATTCCATCCTTCCCTTTCTTCCATCTCCATCACATCTGTCCTGGTGATAGACCTTTCGATACCAGCACTTCTGATATGTCTTCCTTTTTCCTCAAATGAAGACTTTCCCCCTGAGCTTGATGAGCCCTTGACTGTGTCTGTCCCATTGCCCACACTTCTCTGCACGCACCTTCCCCTCCCTCCCAGAATTACGATAGGGTTCCCCTTGTCCTTACCTTCCACCCCAACAGCCTCAGTATTGAACAGATCATCCTCTAACATTTCCACCACCACCAGTGTGATGTTATCACAAAACGCATCATCTTCTCCTCTCCCCTTTCAGCATTCTAAAGTCACCATTCCCTCTGCGACACCCTGGCCCCTCCTCAATCACTCTAACACCTTGTCTGCTTTCCATGCAAGCACAGGAGATGCAACACCTGTCCTTTTACCTCATCCCTTCTCATCGGCCAAGGCCCCAAACACTCCTCCTAGGGGAAACAGTGATTTACCTGTACTTCTTTCAAAATAGTATACATCATACACTGTTCACATAGCAGTCTCCTCTACACTGGGGAGGCCAAACATAGACATGGTAACTACTTTGCAGAATACCTCCCTTTAGCCTTCAAGCATTATCCAAGCTTCTGGTCACCTGTCATTTTTATTCCCCACCTTGCTTTCACGTTGACCTCTCTGTCCTCGGGCTTTCTGCAGTGTTCCAATAAAGCTCAACGTAAGCTTGAGTAACAGCACCTCATCTTTCAATTAGGCACTTCACAGCCTTCCAGCCTCAACTTCGAGTTCAACTATTTCAGACCTTAGCCTTTGCCACATATTGTTTCCTTTTTCTTTGCAGGTTTTTATTTTACTCTTGTTTTTCTCTTGTTTTTGCAGCAGCTGTTCATCATTCTGCCACTCTTCTGGACACATCTTCATTTGTCCCATTAGCACTGCATTTTATCCTGCACCACCAACTCTTTTGTCATTTAATCTTTCCTGTCTTCTGCCCTATCAAAGACATTCCCTTTTGTTCTTTTCCCATCCACTTTTACTTACTTAAAATTTATTAAATTTCTAACATTTCTCAGTCCTGATGAAAGGTCATCAACTTGAAATGTTCTTTTATGTTCCTCTGTCCAAAGATGGTACTAACCTGCTGAGTATTACCAACATTTTTGGTTTTTATAACAATTCAGTGTTCTTGTTTGCTGTCACAGCAAAGAGAACAGTTTGCTTTGTTTAGATGAATTCTGGTTATCATCATGAAATCAGAATTAATCTTGACAGTTATTATGTTTGGAATTTCTCTGCAATAGAATTGAGAGCTGACTCCTATAAAGTTAAGAATTGAAAGCTTCTTGTGGGTGGGCTGTAGGGGTGATAACCCCCTATAATTATTCTGGAGTCTCCAGAAGTGGAAGATTAACCTCCAGGCCAAACCAGGAGAAAAATCACTGGGGCAATAAACAAAATGTGTTTTTTTCCCCTTTTATTTTGAACAGTCCTATTTCTTTGTCAGAAAAGAAATGGAAATGAGAAAGGGAGGCTGTTTGAATAATAGGCAAGATTAGTCCAATCGGGTGACAAACAGATTGTTCCCTCTGGACTAATGGCAGGAGCATGGATCGAGTCAGTTCGGTATGGGAGGTTATTCGATGAATTCTCTAGGATACACTCTAACAGAGTTGGCAATGCTAGTGTGTTGAGCCAAGTTACCATCTTACTGGACTCAGTTAGACTGCATACAAATATCACAAAATGAAGAGATTGATAGGACTCTCTTTTCCCCCTACACTCCTTAAAAGCTACCTCTTTTCCCAGGCTTTTCATCATCTGCCCTAATGTCTCCTTATGTACCTCAGTGTCAAATTTTACTTTATCATGATCCTGTGAAATGCCTTTGGACATTTCACTAGGTTAAAGATGCTTGATAAATGCAAATTGTCGTCGTTGAAGAGTTATAAAATGTACACACGTATTGGAGTTCCATGTGATGAGTTGTGCTGCATTTACACTAATGGAAACTGAGTTGTGTCATTGTATCCCTTTAAAATGTGATTGCAATTTTCCAAGGGCCACCCACGTGATTTCCTGCTCCCGATCCTTCAGCGGGTTCTCAGAGTCAGCTTTCGTGTTGGATGAGAACTTTCCACAAATAAGCAATTTGAACTGACCTCTGGAAGTCTTGCAAGGTCAGCTCAGTTGAATATGAACAACTGCACTCTTCTGCCTCACCGCTTATGTATCTTTATCAGAAAATCTACTCATAAAGTCCAATACATCACTGAAACAGATTGAGTAAACTTCCTTCAGGTGCTACACAGAAATATCCAACACCAACCTGCTGGCACTTTGAATGTGAGATTAAACTAGTTCACAAATGAATGTTTTAATTTTTTCATTGCCTGGCTAGCTAGACATGAATTGTTTGGGCGTTGGAAAATAGGCAAACCAAATAGATGAACCTCAACCAATTGATGTATCACAAACAATGATAAATGATGCAGGAAATAAAAATGTCACATTGGTCCGTTTGGTTGGAAAATGTTCTTTCAAAGGTTGGATTTAAGGAACACTGCTGAATCTTACCAGAGTTATAACTAACCTAGGAATCTTTGGTGCTGTTACTGTGTGTGAAGAGAAAAATAATTGTGCTTGGCAGTGCTGCTATCCATCACTACTGTAAGCATAAACTTTCAGGGAGAAATAATCTGCACCTTCAATTATTGATCATAAATAATGGTAGGATTTTGATTTTGGAGATGACATCACCACAATACAATCAGGGCAATATCGTATTGTCCCTTGTATGAGAAGTATTTTACTATCAGCTGATTTTCTTAATGTTAAATCGTTGACAAGTTAATTTGTTTGTGTATGGCAATAGCAACTTCTGTCTAAAAAGGACAAATTCTTTGACACCAGCATGTAACACAAAATTACTTAACCCTATATCTCTGTTCATGTTTAACCTAAATGTTTAACAGAGTAGTTCGTCCTTTAACAGACTGTCTTGGAGATTAGATGTGATTTTCAAATTGTCTATTATATTGTTTGCCTTTATTGAAAATACAATAAAGTTATTAAAAAAAACACAACTGGTTTCCAACAACTTACTGTTGGGATTTTTATTCATATTTGTTATCTGTTTTGTCATTCTATATTCCCCTTCAGCCATACCAGGAAGATAGCTCAGAGCATGAACTTCTCCCCCGTAACTGCCATTACTGTGACAAACACAAAGTACTGTGGATATTGGAAATCTGAAGTAAAAACAGAAAATGCTGGAAACATTCAGTAGCTCAGGCTTCATCCGTGGAGAGTGAAACAGAGTTAACATTTCAGGTCAATCCCCTTTTGAACTGGTAGATGTTAGAGAAGAGAAGTTTTTAAGTAAGTACAGAGCCAGGGAAGATTGGAGGTGGAGTTGAGGTGTGGGGATGCAGGGATGAGCAAAGGGGAAGGTGTGTGGAAGGGCAGACAGTGCTCTCCAGCTGTTTTACCCAACTGTTGGTTCAATTTAACCATTTGGATCCTCTAGGCTAGAATGGAGGAGTCTTCCTGGGGAAAAGGGCAGAGGGAGTTGGCAAGTTGGATAACTGGAAGAGGCGTGGACTGGTGTTTGGGTGGGTATAGTAATTATAGTTTGGAGAAATGTTGTACTTTAGTTTTCAGAATAATCCTGTGTTGTAAGATCACATGATCTGTGTAAACCAATGTGTTAGCAGCATGGGAAACCTCTAGGAGAGTACTTCTTTAGTTATAGAGTTTGATGCACACATGTAGTTGCTGCTGCTGTCTTGAAAATAAAGTTAAATGTTTCCACTAAGAAATATTGTCTGAAGATCAACTCTATAACAAACTGGCAATGAGGATAAATCAGATTTGATGCCATACCTCGCCCAGCTATTGTGAGTATCAAAGTTTGTTAAAAATAAAAGATATACTCATCCAAAATGCCACAGTTTGGCAGAATGAATCCCTTTGAGCCAGACATAAACAATTGCTCTCAATATATAGAGTGCCTTGCATTCTCCTTTCAAGTAAACAGAATCATGGGGTAGGGAAAGAGGGGAGCAATTCTCCCGATTATTTGTGGGAGTAAGACCTACAGTTTAATTTGAAGCTTAACGGCCTCCAGTGCCCCAGATTCAAAGACTTACAGTGAATTAGTAGACCTTGTTAAGGGACATTTTCAACCCAAGCCCTCATTCACAATGCAGAGGTTCAGGTTCAATTCATGGAATAGAGCCCTGGGAGGGACAATTGCTACCTACGTGGCAACATTAAAACAACAAACGGAGCATTGCAATTTTGGTAAAACCATGAATGAAATGCTTAGAGATCGTTTAGTATGTAGCCTGCAGGAAGATACTATTCAGTGAAGATTGCTGGCTCAAGCGAATCTTGATTTTAAGAAAGCGTTAGAAATAGCACTGGTGATGGAAAGCGCCACATGGGATTCACAAGCAATTCAAGGGGCACAAAATGGCACCGTTCTCCTAGTTGGGTGGGAACAAACAGCCAAAAGTGGCACATAAAGCCGGGACTCTGCCGCAAAGTGGTAAACAGCTAAACAAAGTGGCTAACCGAAAGATGAGAGGAAACAGCTTAGCAACTAAATTGAAAAATAACTTTCATCGACGTGGAAACAATTATTCTTTAGCGATTGGCAATTTAGAAATGTAGAATGTTATTTTTGTCACAGAAGTGGACACATAATTAGACAGGGCAAAGCGAGATTTAAATAGCCTCCAAACAACAAACTAAGTCCAATGAAGCCTATAGTGTAGAAAAGCCAGAAACAACCAATTCTGACATTTATTCATTATTCATCATGAAAGTTGGGAAGACAGAGCCAATAGTTGTTACAGTGCAAGTAAATGGTAAACCCTTAGAAATGGAAGTAGACACGGGTGCTTCTACCACTGTGATAGGAGAGCACACTTTCAGATGTTTGAATAAAGGTGACCAGCAATTACATTCGGAACAAACATCTGCCAGGTTGAAAACGTACATAGGTGAAGAAATCTAAGTGAAAGGTATCACCAGAGTAACAGTTCATCTCAGACACCAATTGGCACATCTACCAGTGATGGTATTAGAAGGCAGAAGACCAAGCCTTCTAGGTCAAAATTGGTTGAGGGACATTAATCTTGATTGACCAATGAGATTTCAAAAGGAAGCTGGAAAAGTTCCTGTCTTGAAAGAGGAACAAGGCAAGGTACTTCAGAAAGAGCCTGGCGAGTACAAGGACCACAACAGGATGAAAAAGGAGTGTGCAAGCATCCAGCAACCTGAAGAAATGAAGACTGCCTTAAACAATGACATGAAAGAACAGCAGAAGAAACCCAAAGAGACTCTGCTGAATGACAGAGTTCAAGATGAAGTGCGCGAACTTCGCAAAGAAAAGGAAAACCTGTTGAAAGACCTTCACATACTGCATGGATTCCTCCGGTCAAAGTTGTGCCTCTAAAAAATTATGAAGAGAAACAGGAACAATTTAACACCTCTCTGAACAAACTTGAAGAACTAGTTTGCAGAGAAGACACAGCAATGTCCATGTTTCCAGGAGGAAGCCAATAGACATAAGGAGGAGACAGAAGAGCTGAAGAATCAGCTAAATGAAGCTAAAGAAGCTTTGAAAGCATAAGTCGAAGAGCTTTCCAAGATGCCAGTAGATAATGAAGTCATGGGTATCTCAACTACTGAACTAAGACAAGTTGAGATTGCATGTGAGAGAAATCTGGCCAAGTGAAGTCAAAAAGAATGCCAAGACTAAATTCTGTGGCAGAAAGAAGAAGACACATAGAAAGAAGATGCAGAATTACTGATAAAGCACCGACTTTAAAAAAAAAATCATAATCATACTGTGGGATTCAGCATTGCTCAAAATCCTGATTTTGTGAATAATTCTAGAACTCTGGGTCAGAGGCAACCCATGACTATGCCATTTGTTCACTTGCAACTATCAGAATTACCATACACGAACACTGGTCAAACACAGGCCAATTCAATGGCACAAGTACCAGTACCATTTGCTTACTCAAGAGTTCCAAAAATGCCTCTATCTTTTTACCAAGGCACTGTCTTTATACAAGACTAAGCCTAATATTTCCCAATTTGGAGGGGAGGATGAAGAGAAGTCAATGGAATCAAAAAGCGACTCATGACTTGCATAGTCATGAGCGACAATTTACTGTTGGAGGAAACATATGTAAAGAATTTCAGTGGAGGACCGAAGTGGTTACCTAATAATGTGAGTCCTGTGACCGGACCATTGTTGTACCACATGGAAGTGGAGGGCCAGGTCACCTGTAAGTATGTGGATCATTTAAGAAAAAGAGAGATACTCCAACAAAATGATGTTTTACCTGTAGCCATTACTGAACCAGTGGTTCCTGTTGAAGTTGCTCAACCAAGGACAGACATATCCAATGTGTCTGTCAGAGTGGATGACACTGAAAATCATGTGCCTTATGAGGTACCTGATAATGCGATTCCATAGATTGGGCTTCCTACAAAAGAACCTGAAGCCATGGAGCTGCGAGGTTCCACGCAGATCAGGAAACCACCTGAAAGACTGATCTTGTAATTTCATGACCTGTGTAACTAATGTAATGTGATCAGATAAGTATCCTTGTAAGTACAAAATGTACAGAAAAGTCAAAGGGGGAGGAATGCAGTAATTAGAGTTTTGGGAAATGTTGGACTGTAACTTTAAGAATAATCCTGTGTTGTAAGATCACATGATCTGTGTGAACCAATGTGTTAGCAGCATGGGGAACCTCTACAGGGAGAGATCTTCTTTAGTTATGGCGTTTGATGCACATGTGTAGTTGCTGCTGCTGTCTTGTAAATAAAGTTAAATGTTTCCACTAAGAAAAGTTGGCTGTAGATCAACTGTATAACAGTGGGGATTCCCTTTTGGTTCACAGCCAGCAGTGTGATCCATACCCCTGGGGTCCACTTGACTTTCTTCCACCATACTGCTGGGCCATAGGAAATTTTTTGCTTTGCCAGATTTTCCATGTTGCTCTCCCACTGTTTTTCTGTTGCTATGCATTACCTGTTGAGTACTTACAGCATTTTCTGTTGTCCTGCCCAGTGTAGGCATATCATATTCAGAATGTTAAACATGGACTGCATTCAGCACATAATTTTCTGGAATTGTCTTTTATTTAAAAATGGACACTAACAAGAATGCAAACTTGGCTGCCGAACATCAGGTGACTTTTGCAGAACAGACCCATCTCCCACTGTCTCTTGCTCATTGTATAACCATGGGTAGGCACTAGTAATTGATAGTGTGACTGAAACTGTCTTCTTTTATCACAAGAACCAGAGAGGAACTGGCCAGTCTGCAAGGAGCACAGCAAGACACAACAGCTGCAGAAAAAGGCCATAACATCCATGCATTTTAACAAACTGGAGACTGCTACATCTTAACGTCTCCCAGCCATTCCTTTTGAGAGTCCACCAGAACAGAAGCTCGACCTCCTGGTAGGAAAGCCACAAGTGTACAGTTGCATGGTCTGCTGAAATATCCACCTCTTCAAGGACAACAATGCTGATTTTTGACTCCAGCTATTGAAACCACCTAGACCACCCTTTCAAAGTGAACTGCCTTCTTCACTGGGCTCGCAACAACTGCTTTTCCTATGACAGGCCAAACACGTGAACTATAAGCTATTCTTTTGTAAAAGTGCACTATCCTTTTGAAATGTATCTTTTTTGAGTGTGTATTTGTGTGAGTGAGTAATGTAACATTTAGACTTTTGGGATAAATGTGTGAATAAATAATCCTCTTTATTTAAAACCACAGAAGCTTGCTGCTGATTATTTAAAAATTGACTACACAGTCAGGGTAAGAAACATGCACACTTTCCTTTCCAAACAAATAATAAGGGAAAGGGTACAAAGGTTTTAGTTTGCTCCTGTCCCTGTCTGTAACACTGTTGTTAATATTTCAGATCAATAGAAGATGTTAGAGATGGACAACAATGCTCTTAACTGTGAATGGTTACAGCAGGATTGTGGTGGAAGAAAGCCAGGAGGACACCAGGGTGTGGAGAATAAAAACAGAAAAAGCTGAAAATACCCCACAGATCACCAGCATCTTCTAGTTCTGATCGAAAGGCTATTGATCTGAAGTGCTAAGTCTCTTTCTCTCTCCACAGATGCTACCTGATAAGCTAAAGGTTTTCCAGGATTTCCAGTTTTTTCTGGGTGGAATGTTATTTTAGGATGGGCTGATCCACAGTAAGACAAAGAAACCTGAAAATTTCTTGTTAATCTTGGTGGACCATCAGTTAACTCGTCCTCTTCTTTCCTAACTGGTGGGATAGTTCTGTTCATGTTGCCACATGGTGCACACTTGGAGCTTTCTAGGCTTATCAGCTGCTGGAATATTTTTGCCTTGGTGAATCAGAAAAGCCATTGCCCTCCCACCGGAATGCATCATTTCATTCACTTTATTCCTTGTGAGGTCTTGCTCACTACTTTCTAATTGATATAAAATCTGCATTTTAACAGATGTGCAAATGCTATTGGGGATGGTACTCTAGGCAGTAAAAGTGATTTGTGCGCCATGTTCACAAAAATATGACACTAGCCTTTTACTGACAGTTGTTCTGTCTAAGCTCCATTAATCTGGTCCAGCATATCATTTTAACAGTGCCTCATTGTTCTATTCTGATTTTGTGCCTTTAGCTCCAGAACTCAGCGGTTGTTACCAAATTGAACATGGGTTATATTTGCCTAGTGTTTATGTCCTAGAACTTTGCCTTTGATTTGATGATGGTTCAAAGGATTTGATCACACGGTTGATAAACCAGCTTTCCTAAGTCAGATTGTTATAAAACTTTATTGCACTAGAAATTTAATGATTGTTTTAGTAATCAGAAAAGACTTCCACTTGGTTCGATAGACCATCCATCGATAGCAGGATAAGCACTACATCAAAATAGTTTATGTGATAATAAAAAATTATGACATGATACCAATTGCATAGACCAAGGTCACATTACACATGTGAGCAAATGCAAAGTCCTTCAGCAATGCATCTGCAGTCTAGACATCTGCTATTATAAATCTGATTTTCTTTGAACTATTTTTAATAACTTCAGTACAGAATGTATTTAGATCACCATTGGGACTTAATCTTCGTTTTTATTGCTTACTAATGCATTGCATTGCTTCTGCATCGACTCTACCAGTTCTATTTAGTACAGCTAAATTATAGTTTTGAAATGTAATACTTCTCAGTAATTAGACTGTATAACCAGGATAGCATATTTATAAAAAATTGTAATTGTAGATTTATGAACCAGAAGTGTAGAGATTCAATTATCAGGTGTTTAAGCTGTCTTTTCTCTTCCATAATTTTGTTGACTTTGAGTTGTCTGTGTGACATAAATGATGCAGAATTATAGAAATTGTGATTTGATGGATGGGGATGGGGTAGGTGAGAGATGTGTTTAGTGGATCTGCATAGCAGTTGAAAGAAGGAATGCTTAATCATGGAAAAATGTAATCAGCAATAAACATTATGATTGAGAAGCAGTCAGGTGATAAAATAAAATGGGGAGAATACCATTAAGTCAGAATCAAAATGTTATATTGTAGATTACACAGGATCCTTCCATGCAGCATTGGCAGTCTCTACAAAGAAAGACATTAAAGAGCAGGTATACCAAATGTATAGCAGTATGAACGGGGTGCCATTGTGATAATAAAATTGATGTACAGTTTACATGGCTGCTGTGTTGTGGGAAGACAATGTTGAGACAAGATTATGGGCCTTAATTGGTGCCATCATACACCCAGCACATGAATTACAATACACATGTGTACTTATTTGTAGTCTATTTATTATTGCAGAATAAAAAAATTAGATGAATTACACATTCTCATAGATAATATGGTTTGAGGGTTACATATCTTGTTAACTCTTACTTTTGCTTTTTTCTGGCATCCAGAGTAGAGAACCTTTCGTTATAGCTCCTCATTTGTTCTTAAATTACACTCCAATGATGACCATTGGGTAAAAATTATTTCCAAAGAGAAAAGCAATTTTAATGAGAAAACAGCTTCAACATCCTGCAAATCTGTGCCTATTAAGAAAGAGCTCCAATGCGGTTTGTAGTACCGTTTACATTTTGCTTAAAATTTGCCTTGTTTGAATTAACTGAAATCTTGATGACAGCTCTTCCCATTTGGCACTATGATGGAAGTTACAAAATCTTACACCAGAATCTGCTAGCTTGAAGTTTTAACATTCTAAGCCAAAGCCTGACAATTAATCTAAATTATAGCTTGAGAAATTAGCAGAGAACTGTTTGCCCCAAATTTACACGTACCTCAAAGCACTCTGTCCTCGGCTCACTCTGTGCTCCCATACTCTCAGTACACAATCAGTGGCAAGATTCCTATTCTTGATTATTATTCAGTGATCAATGTTGGAAAGTGCACATGTACAGATATTAGGTGAAGACAGAATGGGCCTTGGTTGTGATACCCCAAAACCAAATAGCTTGCTGACATCAGTGGATCATCACATACAGTGAGTTCTTTTTTCATTCACGGGATGTGGGCATCGCTGGCTAGGCCAGCATTTATTGGCCATCCCTAATTGCCCTTGGGAAGGTGGTGGTGCGCTGTGTTCTTGAACCGCTGCAGTCCATGTAGTGTAGGTAGCTGTTAGGAAGGGAGTTCCAGGATTTTGACCCAGTGACAGTGAAGGAATGGTGATATATTTCTAAGTCAGGATGATAAGTGACTTGGAGGGGAAGTTCCAGATGATGGTGTTCCCATCTATCTGCTGCCCTAGATGGTAGTGGTCCTGGGTTTGGAAGGTGCTGTCGAAGGAGCCTTGGTGAATTCCTACAGTGCATCTTGTAGATGGTACACACGGCTGCTACTGTGTGTTGGTGGTGGAGGGAGCGAACGTTTGTGGATGTGGTGCCAATCAAGCAGGCTGCTTTGTCCTGGACGGTGTCAAGCTTCTCGAGTGTTGTGGGAGCTGCACACATCCAGGCAAGTGGGGAGTATTCCATCACATTCCTGACTTGTGCCTTGTAGATGGTGGACAGGCTTTGGGGAGCCAGGAGATGAGTTACTTGCCGCAGGATTCCTAGCCTCTGACCTCTTCCTGTAGCCACAGTGTTTACATGGCTTGTTCAGTTCAGTTTCTGGTCAATGGTAACACCCCCCATGGTGTTGATAGTGGGGGATTCAGTGATGGTAATGCCATTGAAAATCAAGGGGCGATGGTTAGATTTTCTCTTGTTGGAGATGGTCATTTCCTGGCTTTTGTGTGGCACAGATGTTGCTTGCCTATAGTCAGCCCAAGCCTGGATATTGTCCAGGTCTTGCTGCATTGAGACATGGACTGCTTCAGTATCTGAGGAGTCGTGAATAGTGCTGAACATTGTGCAATCATCAGCGAACATCCCCACTTCTGACCTTATGATGGAAGGAAGGTCATAGATGAAGCAGCTGAAGATGGCTGGGCCAAGGTCACCACCGTGAGGAACTCCTGCAGTGATGTCCTGGAGCTGAGATGACTGACCTCCAACAGCCACAACCATCTTCTTTTGTGCTAGATATGACTCCAACCATCTTCCTTTGTGCTAGATATGACTCCAACGAGTGGAGAGCTTTATCCCTGATTCCCATTGACTCCAGGCTTGCGAGGGCTCCTTGATGCCACACTCAGTCAAATATGGTCTTGGTGTCAAGGGCAGTCACTCTCACCTAACCGTGGGAGTTCAACTCTTTTGTCCATGTTTGAACCAGGCTATAATGAGGCCAGGAACTGATTGGCCCTGGTGGAACCCAAACTGGGCATCGTTGAGCAGGTTATTGCTAAGCAAGTTCCACTTGATAGCACTGTTGATGACTCCTTCAACAACAATGATCCAGAGTAGATTAATGTGGTAATTGGCCGAGTTGGATTTGCTCTGCTCTTTGTGTAGAGGGCATATCTGGGCAATTTTCCACATAGCTGGGTAGATGCCAGTGTTGTAGATGTACTGGAACAGCTTGGCTAGGGGTATGGCAAGTACTCAAGCACAAGTCTTCAGAGCTATTGTTGGAATATTGTCAGGGCCCATAGCTTTTGCACTATCCAGTGCCTTCAGCGGTTTCTTGATATCACGTGGAGTCAATCGAATTAGCTGAAGTCTGGCACCTGTGATGCTGGGGACCTGTGGAGGATGCCATGATGGATCATCCTCTCAGCACTCGTAGTCCACAGCACCTCATAGATCTATCCAAAACCTATCCCATTTAGCATGGTGGTAGTGCCACACAAGATGATGGAGGGTTTCCCCCTTGTGAAGGCGGGGCTTTGTCTCCACAACAACTGTGCCATGGTCACTCCTACCGATACTGTCATGGACAGATGCATTTGCGGCAGGCAGGTTGGTGAGGATGAGATCAAGTATGTTTTTCCCTCTTGTTGGTTCCCTCATCACCTGCCGCAGACCCAGTCTAGCAACTCGGCCAGCTTGGTCAGTGGTGCTACCCAGCCACTCTTGGTGATGGACTTACTACATCCTGCACCCTTGCCACCCTCAGTGCTTCCTCCAAGTGGTGTTCAACATGAAGGAGCCTGATTCATCAGCTGAGCGATACATGGTAATCAGGAGGTTTCCTTACCCATGTTTAACCTGATGCCATAAGACTTCATGGAATCTGGAGTCAATGTTGAGAGCTCCAAGGGCAACTCCCTCCTAACTGTATACCACTATGCCACCACCTCTGCTAGCCCCCAGATGTTAGTAAGGAGGACAAAGCTGAGTGTGCCGTTGTCGTTTCTGGCTTTGTAGTGGTTTGATACAACTGACTGGCTTGCTAAGCCATTTAAGGGTCAATGTAAGCCAGACCTAAGGCCAGCCAAGATTAGTTAGTGAACCAGATGGGTTTTTACAATAATTGACAATAATTAGACTTTTAATTCCAGATTTTTATTGAAATCAATTTCTACCATCTGCCGTGGCTCGATTCTAACCTGGGCCCCCAGAGCATTACCCTGGGTCTTTGGATTATTAGTCCAGCAACAATACCACTACACCACTACACCACCACCCCACCCCACCCGAGGGGCAGAGATAGAGTGGACAGGAAGGGCCTGTTTTTCTTAGCAGAGAAGTCAATAACCAGGGGCCATAGATTTGTTGTAATTGGTAGAAGGAGGTTGAGGAGAATTCTTTTCATCTAGAAGGTGGTGGGCGTCTGGAACTCCCTGCCAGAAATGTTGGTACAAGCAGAAACTCTCATCACATTTAAAAAGTATTTGGATATGTACTTGAAATGTCATAACCTGCAAGGCTACAGAACAAAAGTTTGAGTGTGTGAGTTTAGAGTGATGAGATGGTTGCCATACTCTGGCTGCACGGATGAGATCATTCATCCTCGATCTGCATTGGATGGCCAACCTCTTCTGTGCAGCATCGGCACTGATCACCACTGCCATTGCCTACCAAACCAGAGAGGTAAGGTCTTTGCCTCTCTTGCGGCCAGATCGGGATAGAGGACATCATGGTGGGCCTCCATGAGGGCTTCCACGGCCTCCGAAAGGCAGTTGAGGGACGCATCATTTAACTGGGGTGCTGCAGTTTTCTTGCCTTTTGGGGCCATGTCTGTTTTGCGGCAGTCCTTGGCTCGAAACGCTGAGAGGTGTGCACGCGGCTGTACTTTAAATGTGGTGCCCAGCGTGATGAAGCGGTCAGGTGATGGTGTGGCAGGAAAATGAGAGTCCACCCACCATTGAAATTGTGTGTTTCCCAGGAATGCATTCCCAGGAATGATTAACGAGGCGGGATTGGAATGATACGGCGTGAAAAGCCACCATTGTGTCAGACAAGTAAAGCATCCTTTTTCTCGCCTGCTCTCCCACTTAGTACAAATCTGAGACGATTCCGCCCTAGGAATATAAACTCATTGAAGAGGCTTCAGTGATCAAATTTGGCCTGTAA
This sequence comes from Carcharodon carcharias, assembly GCF_017639515.1. Lineage (NCBI taxonomy): Eukaryota > Metazoa > Chordata > Chondrichthyes > Lamniformes > Lamnidae > Carcharodon > Carcharodon carcharias. The sequence continues at coordinate 70,161,593 of NC_054486.1, forward strand.
ATCAGCTAGAGACATTGCCCTCAAGAAAGAAGAGGGGAAAAGTATCCATGAAGAGTTACTGACTTCTGGCAGATAATTCATTCTCTCTGCATTAGAAATTGCACAAATTTTTCCCCATTTTATTAGTTTATTGGCCATGAGGGGAAGTGCATTTTATAACCAGGGCTGCACACTTTACCCTATAAGATAACATCAATCACAACCTATATAGAATTATTTCCATCCCTTATCTTGGCATAACAGAACATCTAGCCTTTTCCTTTCATCTGAACACTGCGGGGAATCTCATGCTGAACAGACATTCCCTTGACAACTAAGCTGATATTAATGATCAAGTGATTCAAACTAACCAATTAATAAATATTTCAACATTGCCAGGCATGTTAACAATCATAGAATCATTTTCCTTTTTGCAATGAGTTTTGTGTGTTTTAGGTTGTCTAAAGCAATGCACATATATTAGCACCGGGAAATGAAACAGCTCCCTATTTGCGGTACTCAGCATCACCGTCAAGCTCAGACCTCACAATTACAACCCTCTAACACCAGGGTGACATTTTCCACTCCAAACACCAGCCATTCCTGAGTAAGATTGCTAATCCACTGCCACTCAGTGCTGAACGAGGGAAAAGTTTGTGCTGTTGATGCACATTGACTAGGATTGGGGTTGAGATAGGCCAAGCTCATTGTGGATGGGCTGAGGAGCAAGCTTTAAGGAAATATTGCTTCTCTAGTAGATGGGACAGAATCTAATGCCCTCCCTTGTGGCAGATTTGGTGGTGGTGGTGCATTTAATCAGGCAGGATGGCAGTGAATGGTGACCCTGCCATCTTTCCACTTCCACTCTGATTAAGTCTGTGGTGGGAAGGCCAATGGATGGCCTTTCTGCCCTGCTGCCAATTAAAGCCCCTTACTGGGCAATGAATGCCCCTTATGGCCTCATCCCACCACTGCTGGTATTAACCCAGCGATAGGCAGGGAGGGGCTTGCCATGCGGGGACCAGGACATGCAAACCCTGGCATGTTTGGTGTGAGCTCCTTGGCAGTCGGGGGAGGGTGTTGCGGGTCTCTTCTTCAAAGATACTCAGTGCCTGATCGAGAGACCCAGCTTCTGGAAGGTAGGTTCCTGTTGAGAGCCACTCCCCTGCATTTCCTGCTTGCCCCCATGACTCCTTTCTGCCTTTGCTTAAATGTACCTGGGTCCCTCCTCGACCTATGGCCTTGGATGGCCTCCCAGGTGGTGTTGCTTAGTGCAGAAGAGCTGCCAGCAGCTATTGGTAGGCAGAGCTTCTGCCCCTGGGGTCAATGATCCCTGGGGTCAATGGTCTGTCAAGTGCTTGAGTGGCTTAAGATACAGTGGGCCTTCTTGAAAAGAGGTGATGCAGGGGGGGCCTCAATATCTCTCCAGTTGGCAGCCAAAATTCCTGTCACCTTCACAAGATTCCATCCATTATATCAGCTGGGTAGATTTTAACTACAGGTTAAAATCAGCGGAGGGTGCTAGACATCCATTTGGCGACCAAGAGCCTGGAGCCATTCAAGACCCAGAACTCATATAAATGGAGCCATCACTTGGTCATACAGAATTTGGATATTGCTGAAAAGGGACGCATGTTGGCAAACCTTTTCATCTTGCACTCATCAGGGCAAATGCAAGAATGCCAAATTTCAAAAGACCATTACAATTTTTACTAAAGCCGAAAACGTGAAAAATTGGTTGGCAATTCAATTCTGATCGAGGCATTGCCATGGAGAAATCAATGGGGAACTATAGGCTCCTGAATCTCCTGAGCAATTAAAAAAAGGTGCAAGGTTTGAACATATTTCTTTTGTTTGTAGACAACAGGTCCCTGCGTATGAATGTATGTTGTTTCTACAAGCACAAATGAGCCACGTTATGAGCTCAATTGATTATCTTAAATTTGTTGTTACTGTAGTTATTAACGCACTCAGAATTGTTCAGGAAGTGCTACCCAATCACAGAAATGCATCTAACAGCAAATATTTTGTTTTGGGTTTTGTAAGGTTGGTTGAGTACAGCCTATACTCTGCCTGTTGCAAACAACCAAAGGAACATGCTATTTGATTCAATCAGCCAATCACTTTGATCTATGGCCTAACTATGCTAATATCTATACTAACAACCAATTTAAGATAATCAGTAGATTATCTAGAAACAACATACATTTATACGCAGGGACCCATTCTTTGTAAACAAAAGGAATATGTTTAAGCCTTGCATCTTTTTTGAAATTACCCTGGAGTTTGCAGAGGTTCCCTGTTGCTTTCTCCATGGCAACACCTCAGCCATCAGAATTGACTTGCCAGCCAACCAGCACCCTTTTCTCCTGTAGTATAAATTGTTGTTATCATTTGAAATTTGGCATTCTTGCGCTTGTCCTGATGAATGCAAGATGAAAGTTTTGGCAACTTGTCTCTCTTTTCAGCAATATAAATAGAACTGGTGAGCTACAGGTCTAAACCAGATCTCCTGATACAGCTGAATGGCTTAGGCTCTGAGGGAGTTTGACTATTTCCTGTACCAAACTGATCTACAGGTAGATCTGGTGGAGGGGGGTTGGTGGTGGGAGAGTGAAACAGAAATTTGGCAGGGAAGGGCAGCAAGCACAAGCCAACAATGAATGGCAATATTGTGGAACCAGGAGAAGCATTCCTGCTGTATGTCAGAAACCCAACTTTCACAATCAAGAGGCCTAATGCCTGAAACCAGTGTTATAATCACCTGTGTGAAGGGCCCTTTTAAAATAACAGTGGTTTGCAATGTTGACATTAATACCGTGACATGTCTACCACCTCGATATTGCGGCTGTTGTGACCTCATTTACACTGATTTTTAGCCAGTTAAAACCAGCCTGATTGAATGCAATGTTCCCTTAATCCATGCTTTGGGCCTGTGGACAGATCATAAAAGGACCTTGCTACTCCAAATTCCCACTTTGCAGCTTCCTCAGATTGAAGGTAGCATGCAGCACCTTAATCTTTGAAAACTGTATTTCAATTATACAATTGCTATTTGCTGTCATCAGGGGAAATGTTACTTTTGCCATGCCAAGTGATTTGGCTGAATATTTGCAAATGACAATAGTCACAATTTCTACTTCATAGCAAAACAGCAATTTTACAAAAAACAGCAAATAAGGTTTGATAAATGTACGTCTTGACATTTGCAAAAAGGTAGCCATAAAGACATTTGGGCAAAAATAATTGGCACTAAAACCCTTTAGGTGTTCAAAGTATATATAAAAACAGCTGTCTTTATGCCCGAAATGGAAGTTAACCAAAGGTAAACATTAATAAAATCAATGAACTATGATTCCCAGAAGTATAATTACAGAACACTGTATTGCTAAATTAAGCCTGAGTACCCCACCCCTCCATCACCACCACCACCCCCCACACACACACATCACACATCACACACACACCAAAAAGCCAGCTGCAGTACTAGATGCAGACAGACTGTGAGCTAGCATTGTGAACATTAAACAATGCTATCAATGGAAAGTACAGACCCTGATAAAATGGCTGGGCCTTCCTGATTTCCAAAATTATTAAATATGTAGAAGGTTCTTTTTCACTCTTAAACAAATCAATAATTAGAATTTCTACTACCCTTATTAAATTTAGTCTTTATTTAGACAAAATATTTACGTTATTGTATTGCTGAAAGCAATGATTCAAAATGAAATAAGAATGAAGGTATAATCCATACCTTAAATGTTTTTTGCCTATTTTCCCACTTTCTAAAAGATTTGGATGTTCTCCATGTTGGAAAGCTAAATGCCCTTAAACCAGAGGTCATTAGATTCAATAGTGAAATGCTGGTACATTTTAAGTTCAAATCACTAAATCCACACAACACACGCACTTCTGTGGAATGGAGAGTGGTTTTGATCCAGAAAAAATACTTGAGACAACAAAGTTGATTTCAACTTTTGATGGTAGTGGAAATCAGACAGTGGCAGATTGGCCACCCATTATCCACATTCCCAGAGACTGACCTTGGAGCTTGCACTTAGGTGCAATGCTGCTCAAACATTCATATTTTCAGGTGACATTTAATGACATTCCTGAGTGCTACTAATCCAGAACCATCTGTTTGGCCCCCACTGCGAAGATGGCCCATCCTCAGCCACTTCTCAGTCCTCTGGTCACTCTTACTCTTTGAATCACCTGGTGCCACATCAACGTTTTTTTATTTTTCTCTGGTGAAAAAATCTGTGCTCCTGGGAAACGAAATGATGCAAGGCATGAGTTGGAGAGGATTAGGTTCAAGGAACATGGAGCTGGAGGTCTGTGCAAGGACACAGAGGTGGTCTTAAAACAGCTGTCGTTTCCCTCTTCATCACCTTCTACTAGGCGTAGTTAAGTTTCTGTCCTCCCCTCTCTGCATCAACATCATTCCCCTCCTGTGCTTCCCATTGCTGTGGTAATTCTGCTGGAAGGGACACTAGAAGCTATAATGAATGATCATTACTTGGTGATTTAAAAACAGAGAATGAGGTGGAAGGTTGTATCGGGTGGTGCTTCACAGGACTGCAAGTGTTCTGACACTAACCTGGTGCTGGTAATATGCTGCCAACCTTACCATTGCCCCATGGTCCACAGCCTTCTCATAGGAAGTGTGTGGTTCAAAAATGAGGCTTGTCCTGTTCTGGTGACCTGCATCCAGCAGGCATTGTATGCTAACTTATCTTGCAAGAATATGGAGTAAATGAGGTGCAGGTTGGCAGTTGAGGAGTGCATGCCAAATGGAGAATAGGAGATGGGAGAGTATGAGCCTGTTAAAGTGGAGAAAAGCAATTTTGGATTTTTACATGTACATGCTGCTGGGAGAGCCGGGTAGCATCTGTGCAAAATCCCAAGTTAAGGCTCCCCTAAATGAGAGTACGGTGTGATAGGTCATTGTGCACATTTTGGTTTAAAAGGACGCAGAGGGTACTGGTGCTCAGGGTGGATAAGTGAGAGAGGTTTAGTGTATTATCTTACTTGCCCTGGTGAGGTACTTGAATGTCTTGCACCACTGGCCAGTTGTTTTGGGGAAGAAAGAGTTAGCATTCAAGTATCAGTATCACCTCTTTCCAGGCATTAGTGACAATCCTGGCAGACTTCATGACGTGAACAGCTAACACAGTCTGTGCCTCTTTAAATCAACTCCCTTGAGAAGTGCTCGGAGGTCTGAGTCAGAAATATTCTATGTGTCTAGACACCATGCCCTACTGTCTGGTTTGAATTATTTTTTGTCCTGATGAACATTCTTGAAAAGTATGAGAAAGACTAAACAGTAAAATGACGTGAAAGTTAGGTGAGTGAGTCAGGACCATCTCCATTCTTACCTGATTGTCCCTCAGACAGCTGCTGAGGAATGTAGGGTGAACCATCTTTTTAAAGGCTGCGTTCTAATAACTTTCACCCATTCTGTATGGGATTTACATTGATCACTGCCCAAATGAACAGACCAAGGAAACACTCAAATAATTAGATCACCTGATCATTGGTGGAGCCTGAAATCATTTAATTCAATTAGATGCTGTGGTGGGGGGATTTGGGGGGTCATTCTGGATAGAAGGGTGGAATGGCAATTTACATCTGTTATTATCCTGTGTTCATATGATGATATTTTGAGGAAGAAGAAAAAGAGTAGAGGGAATGCAAGGAAGCCAGGGTGGTCAAGCAACATAGGAGACATATAGCATACCCTCAGCAATACTTCACAGCCCAGTTACAGATCAGACACTCTACCTCTACTTTACACAGCAGCAGTGCTAAGTCACTTCTGTTCACAAGGGAAGCCATCAACAAAATGTTGTCACATGTTGGAAGTTGATCTGTAGACTCTATCATAGGCACCATGTAGAGATCATTATTATCCTCTGGTTTACTCTTACCTTCTGAGCCTAACTGGGCCTCCCTCCACCCCCAAATCTAGGTGCTTGCATTAGAAAATATTGGAGCTTTGTGTCTGCTCATTCCTCATGCCATCTTCTGCCCATCTGGCATGTTGCTGATAATACTGGTCTTTTTAAACAGAATTTAAAATCTTCAACAGTTTCTGTTCCTTCTTCTCCAACCATGTGCTCACACCCACCCACCCCCCTCCCACCCCCACCCCACTCTCAATCCCGCAGACCAATATGAGATGGGAGAAGATGCTGGAGAGTACCTTAGTTATGGCGTGTGCTGACTCCAGAAAATAAGACGAGATCAGCAACTCCTCTTACATCATTTCAGACATCCCTCGCTGCTGAGGAAAATCCAGGCCCTTCCTCTTTGTACTCAATCATTGGACTTTCATATCTTTCACTAGTGCTATAGCTATAGTAAGGGAAGGCAAGGTTCTTCCCTCCAATTACTTTAACATCTATCACGACTGAGACAGGTCAGAATCTGGATGCGGGACATGTTTCTTTTCTTTGAATTAGTCCAGAAACTGACAGTCTCTTACATATTAAGATCCTTGAAACAGATCACAAGACCTAAGGATACGTTTTAAGAGCCAGCAAGCCTAAAGCTGAGATGTCATTCTCATTACATCAACCCAATCTGGATGTTGTTAAACAGAAGGAGCGGGAGGAATGGATTCTCTATTACAACAAGGAAAAGTCCCACAGGCCTTTGCAATAAATTATAGAACTTCTGTTGGAAGATTGTGAGCAATGTATTGCTGCCCCTTAGGCACACTCTCACACAAGTCAACCATTTTCCCAGATACCTTAGTACGCCATGATGCTACTGCCAAGAGAATTGAAATAGCTCTTCAGAGATTCAATACCTCAATAATTTAGTGACATTGGCCTGGGGGGGAAAATATTCTTGAGAGCATCAGACATTGGCAATTTAGAGTGCCCTACCTTATCTTCTTGCACTTACCATTAAGAAGTGGAAGGGACAATAATGAAAAAAAGATCAAAAGTAGTACCTTACATCAGCCACCGAGAATAGAACAAGAATAAACAGAAATTTAGATAAGGTAGACAAGGAAAAGCTGTTCCCATTATTGATGGTACCAGAACTAGAGCACACAGATTTAAGGTTTTGGGAAAGTGATGCAGGTAGGATGTGAGGAATGACTTTTACACAGGGAGTAATAAAGACCTGGAACTTGCTGCCTATGAGGATGATGGAAACAGAATGATTTCAAAAGGGTCTTGGATGGGCAGTTGAGGGAAATAAACTTGCAGGGCTATGGGGATAAATCAGGAAAATGGGAGTGACTGGGTTGCTCTACAGAGAGCCAGTATGGACTCAATAAGCTGGATGGCCTCCCTCTGTGCCGTAATGACTATGACTCTAAATTATATTGCTCAAGCAGACCATCTATTGAGATTCCTAAATATGGAGGAAGACTGTCAAAGATGTGGAAACATATTCCTGAAAAAATAAACGAGGACTGGATCACCAGAATTTAAATTTTATTCTGTGCAAATTGGAACCAGGGCTTCCATCTTCTTACCTTGCAGCTGAAATGTTGTGTGCATTGCCTAATGCTCAATCTCCCTTGTTGATTTGTGGATGAAGAAACTCTCAGTAGCGATGTTTCAAATGTTGTGGCACTCTACCTGATTATATCTTTATTGTCCTCTGATGTAATGGCCAGAGTATTAAAAATGGAGGTGATTTTCATCTTTAGCAATTTTACCAATAAATGGATAGAATATCATGGAAGACAAGCACTCGAATCCTTGATGTGCTCCCAGTATACAGAAATTAAAGAATGTAAATTTATCAGTGACTGACTCTACAAAAATAATTAGGTTCCCTTTCTTTCCATCTGTTCTTGCATCTGGACAGATGATCTCTGCACTACATTTAAGGCCTTGTTTTAACTCCCTGTGCTCGAAGAGAAAGGGGTGCATGGGGTGATTAAAACTAAGGAAGCATGATTCTCACCTTCCTCACATTTGTGCTCCAGGCCTTTCTCGTGGGCGCGTTTTGGACCATCAGAGATATTTACTGCAGGCAGGTGAGGGCCTCATTAATACACAAAAAGCTGACTCTCATGACATAAATAGGATTCTGACATGATTTTAATGCACAGTTGCACATCCAGTGGCCAGTCTGAGCACCAGGAATATCCAGAACGAAGCAGGAGCAGAAAACAACTGAGAAGGTCAATTTTAAAACAAATTATGTTTTCTTGTGGACCAGGAAGAAAAGGCCTGAGTTTTTGCCCTTTACCTAACTGCCATTGCCTCCAGATCCACCTGCACACTTATCTGACTGCTGGCGGCCAGGGGCCAATCCCTGCTAGGCTTAGATGGGAGACTCACCAGAGAGATGGAGATAAGGCTCAAGAGTTAAAATGGTCTGGCTCTCATTCCAGCCCGGATTGTTCAAGCTTAACATCTTCTCCACACTGGACTAGTGGCCTGAGTTAAAATAAGAGCTTCAGTGTTTGCTGCACGTGGATTGTTTCCTGCTGATCCCAACGCAATTAGGGCTGGGCCCACTGGCCTCATCCCATGAACAAATGAATAAAAGACAAACTTTCTTCAACAACCTGCTTTAGATCATCCCACCGTGTTCTCAGAGCCCTTCTTCTTTAAAGCATGTGAAGTCTGGCGGTTAAAACAGCTCAAGCTTGTGAGACCAGTATAATTTTGCACCTCATCTTTGCTTTACTAGGTTTCTTTATCTTTGATGTAGTAACTTTGATCTTAGAATCATTATAGTGAGTCACTTTTCTGCTTAATAGTGCCAACGATTTCCACTGTCAGGCACCTGGTCCCTGTGGGGAGAATTTTCACGGCGGTGTGCAGGGGCAGGCTTGGCATGCTGACGTGTAAAATGGCGCCTGGTAACGTCGGGCTTGCGTCCTGGTGTCACCGCGCATCATTCAGATCTTCTGTTAAGCGGGGGTGCGCTGGAGGCAGCTGCACGCCCACCGAACTGTCAAAGGCCTGTTAAGGCAATTAAGAAACCAATTACAGTAATTGTCGAACCTTAAGGTTGGCAGGCAAGCAAAGAGTCCAAGTGGCCTTCGTGTTTTTCAGGAAACCTCATCCAAGGATGAGGTTTCCTGAAGGTTTTATTAAATAAATAAATATTTTTTCCACAATTCATAAACATGTCTCAGCTCATGTGACACTGTCACATGAGGGGACTTGTCTAAATAATTTTAATCTTCCTTTATTTGAAACCTTCACTTTGAACTTAATCTCCCTGAGGCATAGAGCTGTGCCTCAGGGAGATTTCTGTGCTCTTTCACGCACATGCGCGAAAGAGTGCAGGCCCTGACTCTCCCTCCTCCCCCTGCCCGCACAGGTAGTGCGCTACCAGCCCGGTATCACGCCGGGTAGGCCTTAGTTTGCCCGCCCATGTAAAATGGCAGTGTGCAGCCACTCGCGGGTAGCGATCAGCTCCGCACCTCCCTATGGCCGCTCCTGACCGGCTCTCCCAACAGGCTGAAAGTTCTGCCCTGTGTTTTGTTCAGCGTGGCTGGGCAGAACTTAACCAACTATTCATTTTTCCCTCATATGTTTATATTGTTTCCTCTTAATTGTATCTATGCTAGTCATGTCAACTACTCCTCGAGGGAACGAGTTCCACATTCTAACCACTTCTGGGCAAAGAGATTTCTCCTTAATTTCTCACTGCATTTATTAGTAATGATTTTATGTTTATGGTCCCTAGTCATGCCCATAAGTGGAAACACCTTCTTTATATCTACCCCCTCAATCCCTGTCAAATTCTTAAAAGTCTTTGCCAGGTCATCCCTTTCTCTCTTTTCTAGAAAAAAGAACGCCAGCCTATTCCGTTTTCCAGATAGGTATAACCTCTCAGTTTTGCTATCATTCTCGTAGATCTTTTTCACTGAATTTTCCTGGCCATGACGTAGGATCGGAAGTTATTACTGGGCATATGCACATTTGCGCATGCGCTCTGTATCATGCCTGTCCATGCGTGTACAGTTTTTCCATCAGCAAAGGTGCCCCTCAGCCATGTACTCATGCAAGTAACAGTATACATGCACAGATCAACAGGCAGGTATATGTGGTGACTTTACCACACTGGCAGTTCCATGGCAACATCACCAGTTATACAGCAGCTCAACTTTTGAAGCTTTCAAGCTGGAGGCTTAAGCAGAGAGTCATTGAAGATTTTAAGTTCCTTCCTTTTATGTTCTTTAAAATTGGAAATTGTTTCAGATGTGAGTATTTGAATATTCACCAATATATTTATTTGCCGTATATTGTGAGTGATTAAAAATCAGAATTTTTAGTGCTACAGTATGCTATCCGTGACAGGTAAAATCGCTCTGGGGCTGCTGTGCTCCTTTGCTGTTGATCTGAATCCACTTCCATCCATAGCTCTACTTCATCTCTCCCCTCCCCGATTGCCTCTCTGCCACTGTCTAAGTTCCTCTGCCTCTAATCATAGAATGGTTACAAAACGGAAGGAGGCTATTCAGCCCCTCATGTCCATGTCAGCTCAATTAGTCCCACTTCCCCTACTTCCCCATAGTCCTGTCAATGTTTTCCCTTCAGATACTTATCCAATTCCCTTTTGTGTCCGCTCCATTGTGTCCGCCTCCACTAAACTCTCAGGCAGTGCATCCCAGATCCCGACCACTCGTTGCTTAAAAATGTTTTTCTTCTTGTCGCCATTGTGTCTTTAAATCGGTTTCCTCTGGTTCTGGATTGTCCACCAATGGGAACAATTTCTCCCTACCTACTCTGACCAGATCCCTTGGGCAGATTTTCCACCCCTTCCAGCAGTGGTAAACGTGGTGGGCAAGTGCGCTTAATTTGGCGGACGAAAAATAATCTGTTTTCTGACTGTGGGATAAACTGCAAATTTTGTCCTCTCGACTTTTTTTTAATTCATTGAGAGGATTGGGCATCAGTGGTTGGGCCAGCATTTATTGTCCATCCCTAGTTGCCATTGAGAAGGTGGCGGTGAGCTGCCTTCTTGCACCTGTGGTGTAGGTACACCCACAATGCTGTTAGGAAAGGAGTTCCAGGATCTTGACCCAGCGACAGTGAAGGAATGGCGATATATTTCCAAGTCAGGATGGTGAGCGGTTGGAGGGGAACTACCAGGTGGTGGTGTTCCCATGTGTCTGCTGCCCTTGTCTTTCTAGATGGTAGCAGTCGTGAGTTTGGAAGGTGCTGCCAAAGGAGCCTTGGTAAGTTTCTATGTACATTTTGTAGATGATAAACACTGCTGCTACTGTACATCGGTAGTGGAGGGAGTGAATGTTTGTGGATGGGGTGCCAATCAAGCATGCTGCTTTGTCCTGGATGATGTCAAGCTTCTTGAGTGTTGTTGGAGCTGCACTCATCCAGGCAAGTGGAGAGTATCCCAACACCCCTGACTTGTGCCTTGTGGATGGTGAACAGACTTTGGGGAATAAGGAGGTGAGTTACTCGCTGCCGAATTCCTAGCCTCTGACCTGCTTTTGTAGCCACAACATTTAAATAGTTAGTCCAGTTCAGTTTCCGGTCAATGGTAACCCCCCAGGACATTGACAGTGGGGTATTCAGTGATGCTAATGCCATTGAATGTCAAGTAGTGATGGTTAGATCCTCTCTTGTTGGAGATGGTCATAGCCTGGCACTTATGGACATTACTTGCTACTTGTCAGCCCAAGCCTGGATATTGTCCAGGTCTTGCTGCATTTGGGCATGGACTACTTCAGTATCTGAGGAGTTGTGAATGGTGCTGAACATTGTGCAATCATCAGCGAACAAACCCACTTCTGACCTTATAATGGAAGGAAGGCCATTGATAAATCAGCTGAAGATGGTTGGGCTGAGGACACTACGCTGAGGAACTCCTGCAGTGATGTCCTGGAGCTGAGATGACTGACCTCCAACAACCACAACCATCTTTCTTTGTGCTAAGTATGACTCCAACCAGTGGAGAGTTTTCCCCATGAGTCCCATTGACTCCAGTTTTGCTAGGGCTCCTTAATGCCACACTCGGTCAAATGCTGCCTTGATATCAAGGACAGTCACTCTCACCTCACCTCGTCTTAAAAGTAGGTCGAGTTTCCCGACGAACAATGTCGGGAACCCCACTTGGATTCATTAGCTTCTCATGCATGCTAATTAAAAGGCCACCTCGCTGGAATTAAGTTTGGCCTCCAAATTAAGTTCCTCGCCACTGAGAATTTAGATCATTCAGTTTTACAACTGTAAGTAAGTGGCATGCACTTGGCCAGCTTCACCTCTTCCAGGACTTTGAGGCCTGTAGATGGGTGGAAGAGTGGCACGAAGGCTGGACAATAGAGGCAGGTTTTCGTGGGAAGAGTGGAGAGAATGTGTGGGGAAGGGGGCAAGGGGGGAAGAGCGTCCGGGAAGGGGGGGAATGTTCGGGGAAGGGGGTGGGAGTGTCATCGGGTCTGTGGTGTTAATTGTGGGGTCCCACGGGGAGAACTCAGGGCACTGCTGATAGGAGGGAACAGTCACAGTCAGACTGGGGAGTGGGATGCGGCTGGGTGGCATGTCCAGGGTGAGAGTCTGGCAGGTGAAGGTGTCATTGGGTGGGACACGGATGGGGACAAGATAAGTGACTCAGATAGCAGGAAGGGGCAGGTCAGGGTGGGCATGAGGATGGTAATGGGTGTTGGCTCTGAGGGGAGGAAGGGCATATGGAGGTGGATCATGATGAGGCCCAGGGTAACGGGGGAGGTTCAAGGGTGACAGAGGGGAAAGGAATGGTGATATTGGATGGGTCTACTGTGATGGGGGGAAGTTGGTGGGTGACAGGGGGAGAGTAGAAGGTGCTGGAGTTTGAAAGGTGACGTGCACCATTTTTCCAAACTGACATTGACCATGCAGTTAGTCAGCCAGTGGGATCCCTAGAGATGGGAGGAGGGTCTTTTCGGGTTGGTAGGGTTCAAGGTCGGCACATGTGGCCGACTAAGGGACACCTTAATAATTATGAGGCAACTTGTGTCCTCCATATGGTGAAGCCCACTTTGCAGAAGGCTTGTTCCCGGCTCATGGGTCTCATAACATCAAGATTCCAGCAAGGTGTGCCGTTCATTCTGTGCCATTTGCCATTGGCTGCAGTCAGAGGCATGGAGGAAGGGAGGGAGGGAGGAGGATGCCTCCAAAGGGCACAACTGGTGGATGGCAGCCAACTCATGACTTCAAACCTCCATCCTCCCAGGTGAATGGTCATGGCTGACAAGGGATCATGTGGTTAGTCATTCCAAGCTGCCAAGGCAATAATCTCTCTATAGAGTATCAAGGCTAGTGTAGACAAGTGGAAAAATGTCCATGTGAGGCTTCTTGTATGTGGCTCTCATCACCCTAATCAAAGGATAATGCCTCCATATGCACTCATGATTGAATGTAAGGAACACCCACCACTGGTCCTCTAGGATGTCTTTTAAATGGAAGAAGTAGGATGGGGATGACATTTCTAGACGGAAGCCAGGTGAAGGGCTTAGCACTTGCCTGCTGGCTTTCAAATGGAGGGAAACCTTTAAAGCATATGCTCATTTAACGTATCACTTCAATTTGTTCACACATCACTGAGGTATTGATGATACAGGCTGCAGGCCCTGACTTGGTAATGGCTCTCATCCAGATGAGGAGAAGGAGGGCCCATCGCTGATTGGCACAGGACCAGGAAGAGTGAAGGCCTGAGCAGCGAGAGGCAGCGAGGTCCTAGGTGAGCATTGGCCCAACAATGGGTGTATAGCTGGAGTTGCTCTTCCTAATGATAAGCAAAAGGCAATGCTGGAGGTTCCTTTGTATGTCCCAGGATGTGGTTTCTCACATCTGTGAGCTTCTCCAGTACGAGCTGGCCGCAAGGACTCTGAAGGAGTAATGTGGAACTCCTGCTTGCAATGAGTGAATGTCTGTCCAGGTGCCATTTAAATATGGTTCCAGGACCTTCAACCCCATGAGGTAACGGTGAGGAGGGCGACTTCCTACTCATCCCACCATGAAATTTGTCAAGCTCCTCGTGGATGCATAGTTAATGGGCTCAATTGCAGAATACCGCATGTGTTCACCCACCGCCCCTTCAAGTGGGAATCACGCCAACTATCCCCTACACCACTGGAATTAAGTCTCCACAATGGAAAATTCTGTCCCTCGTGTTTTTAAATATCTCTGTCAAATCTCTTCCCATCTCTCTCCTTTAAGGAGAACAACCTTTTCCTGCACTGTAGTCCATTTCTCTTCTACAGCTGGAGCTTATGTTGACCACCAAATTCTGCACCATTTTTTATTCATTTGATGTTTCTCTTGCAGTCTATTTGCAGCCTTCCTGTGTGCTGATATTATGATGGAACCATTGACATATGCACAACACCTGGGGCTCTGGTGTTTCAGTACTCCATTGGATATCTGGGCTCTCAGCCAAGAACACATAATGAGGCTTGACTGACAGCCCAGAAATCTATTAGTCTGTTAAAATACCTGAGGCCCAAGAAAACATTGCTTGAATGAAAGCTCTGGTTCTCTGACCTATGCTGTCAATTGCATAATGTTAATTTACACAAGGTTAAGAAGATTCATGTGCTTGCAGTTTCAATTATTGAAACTTTAAAGGGTCTGGGTGATTGACACTTTTATTACCCTGTAGTAAAAAGAAGTTTTGTTTTAACATGGTAGAAAGTTATGAATGAACGGTGCTTTTTTTAAAGCTTTTTTTTACGACATCCTGTTGGCACTATAGGGGTCATTGGTTCTATACAGTGTATTGTGGGTCAATGGGCATGGAAGTGCCACAGCTTGGCATAAGGGGCATGAGGGGCTATGGAGGGTGAATGGGGGCCATAATCTGATGTGGATGGGTCATGGGGCGTGTGTAGGAGGTGAGTGGATGTGAGGGGTGAGGGCTGGTGGGCCTTTCTGTTTTTATTTTAACTGGGATGAAGCCCCACAGCACCAAGGCAGGCCTTTGAAACAGCCTACCTCGGCACCTGGCAGCCCCCATGGCAGGGCAGCTGGCACAACTCCAGTCTACATCTTCCCCCCCAAAATGAAAACCTTGTCCTTGTGGGCACTTTTGAGCGAGGCGGGCAAGCCAAACTGGGAAATTCCCAACCCCTGCTACCCGTCTCAAGGATGAAAATCCAGGTCAGTGTCTGTAAAGAGGTGAATGGGTTAAGTAAGTGGGCAAAAGCTTGGCAGATGGCGTATAGTGTGGGAAAATGTGGGAAGAATATAAAAGCAGACTATTATTTAAATATGGAGAGGCTTCAGGATGTTGCAGAATGATCATGCAGGTACAAAAAGTAATTAGGAAGGCAAATAGAATGTTGACCTTAATTGCGAGAGGGACGGAGTATAAAAGTAGGAAAGTCTTGCTGCAACTGTACAGGACAGATCACACCTAGAGTATTACATACAGTTTTGGTCTCCTTATTTAAGGAGGGATATAATTGCATTGGAGGCTGTTCAAAAATAGTTCACTAGGGCGATGCCTGGGATTACGTTGTTGCCTTATGAGCAATGGTTGAGCCACTTGAGCCTAAACTCATTGGAGTTTACAAGAATGAATTGATCTTATTGAAATATGTAAGATTCTGAGAGTGGTTGTTGACAAGGTAGATGCTGAGAGGATGTTCTCTCTTATGGAGGAGTCTAGAACTAGGGGTCACATTTTCAAAGTAAGGTGCCTCCCATTTAAAACAGAGACAAGGGGGAATCTCGTCTCTCAGACGGTCAGAGCAGCGCAGATTGGGTCATTGAATATATTCAAGGCTAAATTAGACAGATAAGGGAATCAAAGGCTATCGGGTCAGGCAAGAAAGTGGAGTTAAGGCCACAATCAGATCTGCCATGATCTTATTGAAATGATGGAACAGGCTCGAGGGGCTAAATGACCGAATCCTGCCCCTATTTCTTATGATCCGAAGCAAACCACATCCAGTTTATTTTGTTCATGGCATCAATAATGGAGACCTATCTTGAACTACTGCCCATAGATGTGACGTACAACATAAAAAAGTTCGGCTACCCTCTGCATTAGATGATGGTGCAAGACAACTTTGGCAGTGACAGGGCTGTGTTCTACGCCATGGTGATAAATGAAACATTTGAGATGCTGGATCATGTTGTGGGTGTGTTCATTGAAATGATCAGGTGAAGACAGAAATTATGGATAAGGACATGAACAAGGTAAATACATTCAAGATGTCCCGGTGCTCCTGTGCTATTTCCATGTTAACATGATGATATCATTTTCACATCACCATTCCTGCATGACAAGGTTACTAACCTAGACCTAATGAACACTTGGACCAGACATATGCCTGTATGTGCATCACTTTGCTTCTCTCACCTGAGGAGCACTTTTCTCAGCGTCCTGTCATATTGGGAGAGCCAGACACTTCACAGGTCACAACAGTGGAAGAAAACAATGACACTTGCGCACAAACACCTCTTTCCTGGTGGAGTCCCACCTTTGAGACAACTATATAGAGCCTCCTGAAGCTCTATGGCTGTCAGTTGTTTTATTTTATTCATTCTTTCGTGAGATGTGGGCATCACTGGCTAGGCCAGCATTTATTGCCTATCCCTAATTGTCCTTGAGAAGGTGATGGTGAACTGCCTTCTTGAACTGCTGCAGTCCATTGGTGGAAGCACACTGACAGTGCTGTTAGGAAGGTTCAGGATTTTGATCCAGCCACAATAAAGGAATGATGATAGAGCTCAAAGTCAGGATGGTGTGTGGCTTGCAGGGGAACTTGTGGTGTTCCCATGCATCTTCGGCCCTTGTCCTTCTAGGTGGTAGAGGCCACGGGTCTGGAAGATGCTGTGAAAAGCATCCTTGGTGAATTGCTGCAGTGCATCTTGTAGATGGTACACACTGCTGCCACTGTGCGAGAGTGGTGGAGGAAATGAATGTTTAAGATGTTGGGGATGGGGTGTCAATCAGGCAGGCTGCTTTGTCCTGGGTGGTGTCAAGCTTCATGAGTGTTGTTGGAGCTGCACTCATCAAGGCAGTATCCCACTCTCTCCTGCTTATTAAGAGCAGGTGGGCTAAAGTTTGAGATTTTGCATGCTTTTTGTCACCAATCTATTCTCACTGCTTTCTTCCTCAACCTCCGGACCAAACGATTTCTCATCTGCTATGACTTCAAACTCCATTTCAAATCATCATGCTCCCACTCTTCTGATCTCAATGTCCCCTACCTTATGGAAACGGAACACCAACCATCCAACTCCTCCTCCTTCATCGCCCCTGACCATGACCCTGCTACCAAACATCAAGCCATCGTTTCCCAGACCATCGCTGACTTAATCATTTCCTCCTAACTCGACCATTTTCCCCTTTTTCCTGTCTCTTCTGACTTTGACCCATGACTCTTTTGACATCCCATTCACCCAGTTTCTCTGTTGCATTTGCTCAACTGTCACACAATGCTACTAATATGTTTTCCTTTTCCGGCAAGTGAGGATACCCTTCCAGGGTTAACAATGCCCTCAAGCTTATACAAATCATTTCCTACAATTTTTCCCTCACCCCTTCCCCTCCAAGAACCATAACAGAATTCATCTTGTCCTCACTTTCCATCCCATAGTCTCCATATTCAGTGAAGCATCCTCTGCTATTCCTGCAAATGTGATTCTACCGCCAAACACATTGCCCTTTCTATTTTTCAGCATTCCAAAAGGATCAACAACTTGAGAGAAATGCAATGCAATGCGACATGGGGTTATTTTTTTATATATATGGCCTCATCGCAAGTGTCTATGCAGACCAGAAAAACCAAACACGTAAACACTAATTAATTGAGAGGAATTCTCCTCCAAAATTAACATTTAAAGCAAACCACAGTGCATTTACCATTTAGTTGCTAAACCATTGTTGTGGCCAAAGTAGCATGCCCACTTCTTACCAGCCATGATGCCAATGAGAATGCACCTGTCAAGAGGTGCCCGCCCTCTGTTCAGCCCTCCAAGCTTCTTTGTGCAGGCCTCGGAGGATTCAGTGAAGATCCACACCACCTTTAATGCAGGTAGCCGCCTGTGATGAAACTGGCTTTGAAGTCACAGGCACTGAAACATCAACTGTGCATGTGCAAGAAGTATGACCCCTCCAGTTGCAGCATCAACAATTGCAGGCAATCTTTTTTTGCATCTTTCTCTAGTGCCTCTATGTCCTTTTCATAATATGGAGCCCAGAACCATTCACAATGCTTTAAGTGCAGTCGACCAAGGCTTTATGAAAGTTTGGCATACTTCTCTGCTCTTCAATTCTATCTCTTTAGAAATGAAACCCAACGCTTTGCTTTGTTTTATAGCCTCATTAACCTGCATTAATATTTTTCGTGATTTGGACCCTACATTACTATGTTTCTCTACCTGATTTAGACACATATTTTCCAAAGAGTCCATGGCATCTTTGCCTATGAAAATGTACCACCTCCCACTTATTTATATTGATGTTAATTTGCCAATTGCATACCCATTCTACAAACTTATTCATGTCTTCATGTATTTTGCCACAGTCTTTCTCTCTATTAACTGCCCCCACCAATTTGTTGTTTGGCCAAATTTTTTAAGTTATACTTCTAATTCCCGAGTCCATATTACTTATGTAACTGCTGAACAGAAGTGGTCCCAGCATCAATCCATGTGGAACATCACTTCTCAACTTTTGCCAGTCATTGTAACCTTACTCTTTAACCTTACCCTTTGTTTCCTGTTTTGTAGCCAACTTGATATTGTTGCAACCACGAAAGGAGGGGTAAAAAATGACTCTGCCAATACTGCAGGAGCCCCACTATGTATGCTTTCAGATTACAAAGTATTAGTCAGACTGGTTTACTGAGTTTAAACAAAGAGCAAGATAAGTTTATTGGCACTACTTCTCGAATTTAGAAAAAAACTAGGTCAATCACAACCGCTATTCATACATCACACACATTCCCTGGGTCCACACACACACACTCAAGCAGATGGTAGAATAAGAAGATAGGCTTAAAAATGTTTTACAGTTTGTGAAGAAGATAAACAAAGGACTGTACGGTTAACTGTCCTTTGACTGGTCTCAGTGCGGTGATTCCATGTTGCGGCCATTTTGTTCAGTTGCCCTCCTGGGTGTAGTTATATGGAGCAGATTTCCACATTTTACTCCCAGATCTCAGTTTGCAGTAGATTTCTCTTCCCAGGTTGGTTACTTTGCAAATCCTGGCACAACACTTTAGAAAGAGAGGGAGAAAGAGAGAAACAGTTTATTTGCAGCCTTTCGGTACAGTATTCTCATCTCTCAGCTCTCTGGCTTGGAAACAGTCCTTAAAGTCCTGTTGGCTGTATATTTCAGAGGAGTTCAATTATCTTGTCTGCTGTAATCATCGTTTTTTTTTTAGAACAGGTAATTGCATTTTGATTTCTCATCTCAGAAACTTTTGAAGAGTTTCAGGATAGCGTGAAAGCCAACAGGAGGTGAGATCTTTCACGCTCTGCAAGGGATTTTGGGTATCTACTCCCTTTTTATCCCACTTGGATGAAATGCAAGCTATATATTGTGCCTGGCTGGCAGCCCTCCATTGTCTTAATAGGATTACAGTTCATTAGATTTTAAAAATCCAGCCAGAAAAAGAAGAATTGGAAAGTGTATCTTTTTTTTTTGAAGAAAAACCGCATCCCTGTAACACGATCCATTCTGCTACTTATCCCCTGATTCCACCTGCCAATAGCAGATGTAAAACTTAAATTTTACAGCATGCGAAAAGCCCCACAAAAACCCTCAGGCCAGGATTTCTTGCTGCAAGCCTAAAACCCATGACGGGGGCAGGAAATAGAAGAGACTCTCACGCAGAACATAATGGCTAAACCTGTTGAATCGCATGCTGTTGAGCTTATTAATTATGCAGCTGGGCATTTGACGCCAATCGTGTGGTGGGGCGGGCAGGAAGTTGTGCGCCCCACTATCGTTTGGAGTGCCATATTTAAAAGGCACATGGACATTCATTCATGCATTGTGCAAGGACTCTACAAAACAGACATGACCTCCAGGAAGCAGCAGGCACCTGCCCCATGCTTCAGCGACACCTCATTGGAGACTCTCCTGAAGGCTGTGGAGGGCAGGAGGGATGTCATCTTTTCCAAGGATGGGAAGGGGAGGTCCACTCATCTCACCACACCTGCCTGGGAGGAGGATTGCAGAAAAAGAATGAATGACTTAATCCACACCACCAGGGTAAGTGACCCCTCTCCTCCCCATACTCATCTCACTGAATGGGTTCTGGGACATGGGCATCAATGGCAAGGCCACTACCTGTGCTGCCCATGCATAAAAGCCCTCGCAGGGTGCTGGGGTGCTGCCTCATTGCCCGACTGCAGTCCAGGTGGTCTGCTGGTAGGGAGGTAACCTCAGGTTGCTGACCCAGTCACACTGAAAGTACAAATTGTGTGGGTAGTTGGCACAGAGGGCAACTTGTAGGTGCTGATGTGCCATGCATCTCTTACTCTTGTCCTTCTGGCTGCTGGAGCTTATGGGTCTGGAGGATGCTGCCGATGTACCCTTGGGGACAAGCAGCAGTGCATCTTTCATATGGCACACACAGTTGCCATTGGTCAATGGTGGAAGGATTCAATGTTGAGGTTGCTGGATGGAGCGTCAACCAAATGGCCTGCGTTGTCCTGCATTGTCTCCAGCTTCCTCAGTGATGTTGGAGATACACTTACCCAGGCAAGTAGACAGTATTTCCTCAAATGCCCCGCTGTACCTTTTACATGGCAGACAGGCATTGGGGATTGATGAGGTCACTCATAAGACACAGAATTAGCAGCATGTAACCTGTGCCTGCATCAGAAGTGCTCACCAACCATCCTCTATCTTTGTGCAGGAGAAGACAGCACACAGCAGGCGTGAGTGAGATAAGATGGGAGGGGGCATGTCAGAAATCCACCCCCTCACACAGTATGAACAGCAGGCTGCTGCTCTGGCAGGGGAGGACTGCGACCATGCCAGTGGCGATGGCGAGGCCTGCATCCCCCAGAAACCCAGTGAGGAAGCATGCTTAATCTCTGCACATCGAAACCTGAGGATGAGGCTCTGTGCAGTGTAACAGGCAAGCCGTCCAGTCACTCATTCTCTTCTCTTTCCAATACATGTGCCAGGAGGGAGAGGATGAAGCCAGCTCCCACACCTAAACTGAGCCCCCACCCGCAGTGGACTGCTGAGCATGAGGACAATGAATTCTCACCTGTAGAGCCATCACAACATTCACCTGCACCCGCCACCAGCTGAGAGACACTCACCTCGGGGGCTGCTAGATCTAGTTTAAGCTGAGCCTCACACTCTGGTAGTCACCTCACGTGTCCACAGCAGGAGGGGGCAGTGACAGCTAAAGCCTTTGGCAGTTGGAGGGCTGCTGCAGAAAAGGCCTCTGCTAAGTCCGAGTCTGATGATAAGGCTCTGGAAGCGGACGTGGAGAAGATGCTGGAGTATCAGCAAGACACGGAGGAACATCAGGCAGAGGTATCAGAGGCTCTCAACAGACTGGTAAGTGAGGAATCTGTCTGCCTGCTCTCTGGTGCTGTGGCTCTGAAATGTGAGGGCATGGAGGCCTCCATGGAGAGGGTGGCAGACACCATGGAGACCCTGGTCCAGCAGAATGCCCAGTTTCTTCCAGAGATGTGCTCAGACCGTTACGCCATTGCAAAAGCCATGAACTCTCGCAATGGCTACGAGAGCGGGATGGGGCACTTGACCTTTCTCCAGGTGGCCCTTCACAGAGCCAGGGAAGGGCCCTACGGCACTAAAAGATAGGAGGAATGTCAGGCAGTCATCCCTGGGGCCTCCACCCAGGACACTTCACCAAGTCCCCTCTGCCTGTGACTACTTCAGCTCCAACATCTAGGACCACTGAAGGTGCACCTGCCCCAGAGCAGGAGACCCAAAGAAGGCTGGGGTCCACCAGGCCTCGAGCCTCCAGAGATGCCAACCAAGGTCATAGGAGGCAAGAGGGCAGAATGGTCAGCAGGCTAAAGAGTTGTTGCACCTTTATAAATATATGATTCATTTGCACTTTATGGAGGTCTGCTGGGTTTTTCTTGCTGCTGCTTGCACCCCAACCCCCCCAACTTTTCAAGGGGCCAACCCAGGCTGGGTCTGTCCCCTTGAATCATGCCTGCACATGGAGGCATCACTCCATGTGATCCTTGTGTGAGGAGCCTCCCAAGCACACCATTACCTTTCCCTGCATTGCTTCTGACTTGAATTTTTCCCGTGTTGGGTGGGCTCGGCGGGAGCGGGCAGGGGCGGACACAGAGCTGAGCCAATTAAGGCCTGCCCAGTATAATACGCCAGCCATAATGCTCAGTGCTACCTGTGCGGGTGAGGGAGGGAGGGAGAGTTCGAGCATGCCCGCAAAAGAGCGTTTCAGTCTCCCTGAAGCAGCTTGGTGCCTCAGGGAGTTTTTATTGTGCGCATCCCCACGCATGCACCAACTTTAGCACTCGCACACCCCTCGCTCCCCCCACCCCCCCACCCCTCCACAACACGGAAGCACTGATCGCTGCAGCACCCGATTCACGCTGGCTGCTTGTTAATTGGCCAGTCAGTGTGAAGTCCATGTTGGGGCCCAATCGCGGGCAGCAGTCAGCTTCACTACCCCTCCAGGACCTGCCTGCCAAGCCTGTCTGATAAGGGCAAAGTTCTGCCCTATGGAAAGACATTTCCCGTGTCAGGACAGCTTATTAGAGTGCCCCTTCAGTTGTCCAGTTGAGCTGACCAATATCTCCATTCACCAGATGACTCTCCTTCCAACGAGGCGGACATCAAATGCACAGACTCAGTGCTGTGCCTTAGCATCAAGATGGAGCATATGAGTTTGCAGACCATATCCAATACCTTCTATCCTCCTCCTCCTCCAGTAACCCACACATCCCTCCATCACCATTGACTGCATCTCCCCCCCCTGCTGTTACTTTCACCCTCCCATCTGTTGCCCATGAACCATCCCGCCTCGCCCCCCAGCTCCCCCATCACCCTTCAGTCCACACACTTCACATGCCTTCCCTCCCTAATGAGCTCATGCCTGTCGCAGTCCCTTTGTCCACCCTGATCCTGCCCACCCCTACGACCAGTGTACACCTCTTTACCCCCTCCATTACCCAAACCGACCATGCTCCCGACACAGACTGCCCCTCATCCTCCCACCCTACTGCATCCCACTGCCCCTTCTAACAGTTACTGTGCCCTGTCACCACCAGTACATTGGGCTGCCCCCAAGGATTCCTCCATCGACACTACTGACCCCTTCCTCTGAACCTCACCCTCCCTGTCTCCTTGCCCCCTCACTGTCCCCTACCTCCCCCCTCACTGCCCCCTACCTCTACCCCTACCCCTCACTGTCCCCTATCTTCCCCTCACTCACTGTCCCCTTCCCCTCCTCACTGCCCACTTCCTCTACCCCTCACTGTCCCCTATCTTCCTCCCACTCACTGTGCCCTTCCTTCCCCCCACAATTCCCCCTCCCTTCCCCCCTCACTATCCCCTACCTTCACCCCCTCACTGACCCCTACTTACACCCCTCACTGCCCCCTACCTCTACCCCTCACTGTCCCCTACATTCCTCCCCTCCCTTCCTCCCCTACCTTCCCCCCTCACTGTCCCCTACCTTCCCCCCATCACTGACACCAACCCTACCCCCTCACTGACCCCTACCTCCCCCCCTCACTGCCCCCTACTTCTACCCCTCACTGACCGCTACATTCCTCCCCTAGCTTCCTCCCCTACCTTCCCCCCTCACTGTCCCCTACCTTCCCCCCATCACTGACACCAACCCTACCCACTCACTGACCCCTACCTCTCCCCCTCACTGCCCCCTACCTCTACCCCTCACTGTCCCCTAAATTCCTCACCTACTTTCCTCCCCTACCTTTCCCCTTCACTGCCCAGAACCTCTATCCCTCACTGCCCCCTACCTCTATCGCTCACTGCCCCCTACCTCTCCCTCACTGACCCCTACCTCCCCCCATCATTGCCCCCTACCTCCCCCCGCACTGTCCACTACCACCCCCCCTCACTGCCTCCTACATCCTCTCATCACTGCCCCCAACTCTCCCTCACTGCCCCTTACCTTCCCCCTCACTGCCTCCTACCTCCCTCCTGACTGACCCCTACCTCCCCCTGACTGCTCCCTACCTCTCCCTCACTGCCCCATATTTCCCCCCTCACTGTCCCCTACCTCCCCCCATCACTGCCACCTACCTCCCCCCTCACTGCTTCCTACCTCCCCTCCTCACTGCCCACTACCTCCTCCCCTCACTGTCTCCTACCTTCCCCCCTCACTGCCTCCTATCTTCCCCTTCCCTGTCCCCTACCTCCCCACTCACTGCCCACTACCTCCTCCCCTCACTGTCTCCTACCTTCCCCCCTCACTGCCTCCTATCTTCCCCTTCCCTGTCCCCTACCTCCCCACTCACTGCCCTCTACCTCCCCCCTCACTGTCCCCCACCTTCCCCACTCACTGCCCTTACCTCCCCCTTCACTGCCCCCTCCCTACCCCCTCATTATCCCATACCTTCCCCTCTCACTGTTCCCTACATTAACCCCTCACTGACCCCTACCTCCCCCCTCACTGCCCCCTACCTCTACCCCTCACTGACCCCTACATTCCTCCCCTAGCTTCCTCCCCTAACTTCCCCGCTCACTGTCCCCTACATTCCTCCCCTACCTTCCCCCCTTCACTGTCACCTACCTCCCCCCCTCACCGTCTTCTACCTTCCTCCCTCACTGTCCCCTAGCAGCCCCCTCACTGCCCCTACCTCTCCCCCTCAGTGCCCCCTACCACCCCCCTCACTGTCTCCTACCTTCCCCCCTCAATGTCCCCTACCTCCCTACTCACTGCCCCCTACCTCCCCCCATCATTGACCCCTACCTCCCCCCCATCACTGTCCCCTACCTCTCCCTCACTGGCCCCTACCTCCCCCCATCATTGCTCCCTACTTTCCCCCCTCACTGTCCGCTACCTCCCCACCTCACTGCCTCCCATCTCCCCTCCTCAGTGCCCCCAACTCTCCCTCACTGCCCACTACCACCCCCCCTCATTGCCCCTTACCTCCCCACTCACTGCCCCCTACCTTCCTCCAGACTGCCCCCTACCTCCCCCCTTAATGCCCCCTACCTCTCCCTCACTGCCCCCTATCCCCCTCACTGTCCCCTACCTTCCCCCTCACTGCCCCCTAACTCCCACCTAACTGCCCCCTCCCTCTCCCTTACTGCCCCCTACCTCCCCCTCTCACTGTCCCTTACCTCCCCCATTACTGTCTCCTACCTCCCCCCTCACTGCCCCCTAACTCCCACCTAACTGCCCCCTCCCTCTCCCTCTCACTGTCCCTTACCTCCCCCATTACTCTCCTACCTTCCCCCCTCACTGTCCCCTAACTTCCCCCCTCACTGCCTCCTATCATCCCCCCTCACTGTCCCCTACCTCCCCACTCACTGCACCTCACCTCCCCCATTACTGTCTCCTACCTTCCCCCCTCACTGTCCCCTACCTCCCCACTCACTGCCCCTACCTCCCCCCTCACTGCCCCCTACCTGCCCCCTCACTGCCTCCAACTCACCCCCTCACTGTCCCCTACCTGCCCCCTCACTGCCCCCTATCTCCCTTACTCACTGTCTTCTACCTTCCCCCCTCACTGTCCCCTAGCACCCCCCTCACTGACCCTACCTCCCCCCTCACTGCCCCCTACCTCCCCCCTCACTGCCCCCACCTCCCCCTTGACTGCCCCCGACCTCCCCCCTGACTGCCCCCTACCTCCCCCCTGACTGCCCCCGACCTCCCCCCTGACTGCCCCCTACCTCCCCCCTGACTGCCCCCGACCTCCCCCCTGACTGCCCCATACCTCCCCCCTGAATGCCCCCTACTACCCCCTCACTGCCCCCAACCTCCTCTGCTCACTGCCCCCTATCTCTCCCCCTCACTGCCCCCTACCTCTCCCTCACTGCCCCCTACCTTCCCCCTCACTGCCTCCTATCATCCCCCCTCACTGTCCCCTAAATCCCCCCTCACTGCTTCCTACCTCGCCTCCTCACTGCCCACCTCATCCCCCCTCACTGTCCCCTACCTCCCCCCTCACTGCCCCTCACCTCCCCCATTACTGCCCCCTACCTTCCTACTCACTGCCCCCTACCTCCCCCCTCACTGCCACCTACCTCCTTCCTCACTGCCTCATACCTCCACCCTGAAAGCTCCCTACCACCCCCCTCACTGCCCCCTCCCTCACCTTCACTGCCCCCTACCTCCCCCCATCATTGCCCCCTACCTTCCCCCCTCACTGCCCCCTACCTCTCCCTCACTGCCCCCTACCTCTCCTGCCTCACTGTCCCGTACCTCCCCCTTACTGTCCCCTACCTCCCCCTCACTGTCCCCTACCTCCACCTCACTGCCTCCTACCTCCCCCCTCACTGTCCCCTACCTCCCCCCCTCACTGCCCCCTACCTACCCTCTCACTGTCCCCTACCGCCCTGCTCACTGCCCCCTACTTCTCCCCTCACTGCCCCCTACCTTCCCCCCTCACTAACCCCTACTTTCCCCCCTCACTATCCCCTACCTTCCTCCCCTCACTATCCCCTACCTTCCCCCCTCACTAACCCCTACCTCTCCCCGCCCCTCACTCTCCCCTGCTTTCCCATGGTCCTCATCCCGCCCTCTGCTCACCTTACACCTTCCACCCCGAGTGCACCAGCCTGTGCCTTCCTGCTAAGCCCGCGCCACCTCAATGCCTTGTTGGTCCGAACATATTTTAAATTAAAATCCTTTTAACATCATTTAAATGAACGATCTGCGAGTTGGGACTGGCGAGAAACACTATGGTCATGACCACAAGTTCCCGACAATCATTTCCGCCGTTGGGAACTGGATTTATTTCATCCTGTCAGAGTTTCCATCCCCACCTGCCACGAAGCCCACCACAAAATCCCGGCCTCAGTGTCTATTCTAATTCCGAGTACAAAGGGGTTTCACAATACTCTTGCAAACAGTGGCGAGTTCTGGTTAGACCAGGACCTGTCCTTGTAGTGCATTGCAGCGTGTATTGTTGAGTGAGGTGTCATATACGGAAAAAGGCCATGCTTCCCTCTGCTTGTTAAGGTATCCCCTCACACAAGCTCAGTCTGTCACCTATCGAGAGGCAAGGGTTACCAGCAAAATGCTGCATCTGCAGAAAGTATCATCGTCACTAATCAGTCTGCTTTCAATTGCTGACTGCCTTTCTCCCTATGCCTCAGTGACCAAAATATTATATAAGTTCAGGAAGAGAAAACAATTAAAAAGTGAACTCTCACTCACCGGGAAGAAAGTATTTTTTGCAGATGCTTTCCAGCTGGATTAAAATAAACACATCTCTCCTAGCTGGATTTTAATTTGAGAACAGTTTTAATATTTCATTTAATCTTCTATAATTAATGTACCTGAAGGACTCAGAAAGAGAAACCTACATCAATATTTTTGCTTACATCATCTTATTGCATCAACCTATTTATTAAAACTTGTGCTTTGTAAACATCCTACATCGATTATTCGTATTCATTGTTGATTTTACTGGGAATGCTTGAGGTGTAGGAAGACAAAGATACTAATCTAACAAAGATACATCGGGGATATGCAGTTCAGGAGGCTACGTATTAATTATTTCTTAAGAAAGATTTATTTTGCTACCAAACATATACTAAATGAAAAAAAAGCATCATATGAATTTTAAAATTATTAGACAAATTCCTCATTCGATTTTGAGTTTTCCCATATGATACGAATGAAATAATATTTGCCAAAATAATATTCACACCGGAATGAAAAACTTTGCAGGCTCTGATTTTGTATCTGTTAATTAAATATTTGTTACTATGCAATTTATCATTGATTGATTTATGGTTTAGAACTTCTTTTATCCATCCTGATACACCCCTAAGAAAGTGACTGCTACACTTTCAAATGTAGAAACCAATATCGTTTGCCTTCAAATGCAGACATACCCTGAATTGAATGGGGCAGGGGTGAAATTTGACTTCTGCCCACAACAGGCATGATGTCAACAAAAATGCAAAGCCAGTGTTAGGAGGCCAGCCCACAATGGGGAGGGGTGGGGTCTGGTTGTACAGGGCAGTAAATCAGCTGGTTCCCGCATTGAGTTGGCTCAGAGTCAGAGCTGGGAAGAGGTGATCCCAAAGGTGCCTTGTACGGGTCAGCAATGGGCTGGAATTTGTCTATAGGCCCAAGAAGATCATTTCTGCTCCTCCTGACCGAAAGAAAATAAAAAGTGAAGGGAATTTCAGCCACTTTGTAATTGACTTTGTGTGGTACCTTTAAAGATCACTGGCTAGGCTGCTCAGTACAAGTGCAAATAGATGGAGTATGCAGTCTGCTCAGTACCTGTACAGATGGGTGGAGTGTGCACTCTGCTCAGTACCTGTACAGATGGGTGGAGTGTGCACTCTGCTCAGTACCTGTACAGATGGGTGGAGTGTGCAGTCTGCTCTGTACCTGTACAGATGGGTGGAGTGTGCAGTCTGCTCAGTACCTGTACAGATGGGTGGAGTGTGCAGTCTGCTCTGTACCTGTACAGATGGGTGGAGTGTGCAGTCTGCTCAGTACCTGTACAGATGGGTGGAGTGTGCAGTCTGCTCTGTACCTGTACAGATGGGTGGAGTGTGCAGTTTGCTCAGTACCTGTACAGATGGGTGGAGTGTGCAGTTTGCTCTGTACCTGTACAGATGGGTGGAGTGTGCAGTTTGCTCAGTACCTGTACAGATGGGTGGAGTGTGCAGTCTGCTCAGTACCTGTACAGATGGGTGGAGTGTGCAGTCTGCTCAGTACCTGTACAGATGGGTGGAGTGTGCAGTCTGCTCAGTACCTGTACAGATGGGTGGAGTGTGCACTCTGCTCAGTACCTGTACAGATGGGTGGAGTGTGCAGTCTGCTCTGTACCTGTACAGATGGGTGGAGTGTGCAGTTTGCTCAGTACCTGTACAGATGGGTGGAGTGTGCACTCTGCTCAGTACCTGTACAGATGGGTGGAGTGTGCAGTCTGCTCTGTACCTGTACAGATGGGTGGAGTGTGCAGTCTGCTCAGTACCTGTACAGATGGGTGGAGTGTGCAGTCTGCTCAGTACCTGTACAGATGGGTGGAGTGTGCAGTCTGCTCAGTACCTGTACAGATGGGTGGAGTGTGCACTCTGCTCAGTACCTGTACAGATGGGTGGAGTGTGCAGTCTGCTCTGTACCTGTACAGATGGGTGGAGTGTGCAGTTTGCTCAGTACCTGTACAGATGGGTGGAGTGTGCACTCTGCTCAGTACCTGTACAGATGGGTGGAGTGTGCAGTCTGCTCTGTACCTGTACAGATGGGTGGAGTGTGCAGTTTGCTCAGTACCTGTACAGATGGGTGGAGTGTGCAGTCTGCTCAGTACCTGTACAGATGGGTGGAGTGTGCAGTCTGCTCTGTACCTGTACAGATGGGTGGAATGGGCAGTCTGCCCACTTACACCTCATGTGACCCTGATTTGCAAATTGAAGGTTGAGCCTTAAGGGTGAGGAAATTTGGGGAAGGGACCTTGAACTGGTCAACAGCAACCACTTTCTTCACTTCCCTTTAAGACCTGCTGGTTAGGCCATTTAAGGCTTGGTCCAAATGGCGGATTTGGCTTTATGCTCATTTGAGATGGGTGGGCACCTCTCATAATTGTAGGCCTGAAAATTGCATCAGGTATCAATGGGAAAAATGAGGTGCCCCCTCCTAACTTTCAACTACTGACTTTCCCACTGATGTACCAGAATTTTCCCTCTAATCATTTCATCTATCATCTCTTATCATTTAAGATTCTCCTTAAAATCTATCACTGTGAAGCTTTTTGGTCACTCCTCCTGATGTCTCTTTTGATTTGGCACCCATTATTCTGTAAAGTGCCTCGTGGCATTTCTACATAAAAGGCATTGTATCACTGTAGCTTGTTTGTTGAAAATCATAGCTGTCTACCTTTCAGATTTCAATTAACATTCATGGGTTTGGCTTTCAGTGTGGTTCCACATCTTGTTGGCAGATAACTATCATTTAGGGCATTTGCCTGGGACTTGAGATATGTCATTACATCAGTAGGAGCAATGTAATGTTACAGAATTCCAGATGACATAATGGAATCCGTAAGTGGTTAATAGTCATGTATTCAAAGAATCATTGCATCATTACTGATGGCATGAAAATGACAAGGAATGAAATGAGGCTTTAACTGGCAGGCGCATGCTGTTACTCATCCTGAAATGCACAGACT